>NC_138310.1:95919983-96367483 GCF_965601325.2 Salmo salar
TTGCTGCTGTGATGTCACACTGTGGTATTTCACCAATAAATAGGGGAGTTTATCAAAATTGGATTTGTTTTCTAATTCTTTGTGGTTCTGTATAATCTGAGGGAAATATCTGTCACTAATATGGTCATACATTTGTCAGGAAGTTAGGAAGTGCAGCTCAGTTTCCACCTCATTTTGTGGGCAGTGTTGCACATAGCCTGTCTTCTCTTGTGAGCCAGATCTGCCTACGGCGGCCTTTCTCAATAGCAAGGCTACGCTCACTGTGTCACGACTTCCGCCGAAGTCGGTCCCTCTCCTTGTTCGGGCGGTGTTCGTCGGTCGACGTCACCGACCACTGATCCATTTTTCATTTTCCATTGGTTTTGTCTTGTCTTTATTCACACCTGGTTCCTATCCCATCAATTACATGTTGTGTATTTAACCCTCTGTTTCCCCTCATGTCCTTGTCGGAGATTGTTTTATTGTATGTTATGTGCAAGTCGTGTCGGTGCGCGACGGATTTTTTGTACCCACATATTATTTTTGGTATATTTTGGTTTTGGAGTTTTATGAGCACTTATTAAACGACTCCGTTTATACCAAGTTCATTTTCCTGTGCCTGACTTCCCTGCCACCGACACGCACCCATTACACACTGAGTCTGTACATAGTCAAAGCTTTCCTTAAGTTTGGGTCAGGTATTCTGCCACAGTGTACTCTCTGTTTAGGGCCAAATAGAGTTGTCACGTCCTGACCAGCAGAGGGAGTAGTGGTGTAGTATTTTGGTCAGGACGTGGCAGAAGAAGTCTGTATGTGTTGTCTAGTATGTCTGTTTCTGTGTTAGTCTTGTGACTCCTGATCAGGAACAGCTTTGGATCGTTGTTCCTGATTGGGAGTCATATATTTAGGAGTATGTTTGTCACTTGGGTTTGTGGGTGGTTGTGCTAACACTGCTAGTCTTTTGTTTGTACGTAGCCTGTCAGCCTGTCATTAGTAGTTATTGTTTTTCCTGTGGATGCTTTGCTCGTATCTATTAAAAAGATGAGTAGTTTGCAGTCTGCAGTTTTGTCCATTCAACGCAGCAACATTTATGACAAGAGTTCTAGTTTGCTCAGTATTTTTGTAAATTCTTTCCAATGTGTCAAGTAATTATCTTTTGTTTTCTCATGATTTGGTTGGGTCTAATTGTGTTGCTGTCCTGGGGCTCTGTGGGGTCTGTTTGTGTTTGTGAATAGAGCCCCAGGACCAGTTTGCTTAGGGGACTCTTCTCCAGGTTCATCTCTCTGTAGGTGAGGGCTTTGTTATGGAAGGATTGGGAATCGCTTCCTTTTAGGTGGTTGTAGAATTTAACGGCTCTTTTCTGGATTTTGATAATTTGCGGGTATCGGCCTAATTCGGCTCTGCATGCGTTATTTGATGTTTTATGTTTTACACAGAGGATCATTTTGCAGAATTCTGCATGCAGAGTCTCAATTTGGTGTTCGTCCCATTTAGTGAAATCTTCGTTGGTGAGTGGACCCCGGACCTCACAACCATGAAGGGCAATGGGTTTCAGAACTGATTCAAGTATTTTTAGCCAGATCCTAATTGGTATGTTGAATTTTATGTTCCTTTTGATGGCATTTGATGGCATAGAAGGCCCTTCTTGTCTCTCAGATCGTTCACAGCTTTGTGGAAGTTACCTGTGGCGCTGATATTTAGGACGAGGTATGTATAGTTTTTTGTGTGCTCTAGGGCAACGGTGTCTAGATGGAATTTGTGTTTGTGGTCATGGCAACTGGACCTTTTTTGGAACACCATTATTTTCTTACTGTGATTTACTGTCAGGTCCCAGACATAATCTGTGCAGAAGATCTAGGTGTGGTTGTAGGCCCTCCTTGGTTTGGGATAGATGCACCAGATCATCAGCAAACAGTAGACATTTGACTTCATATTCTAGTAGGGTGAGGCCGGGTGCTGCAGACTTTTCTAGTGCCAATTCGTTGATATATATGTTGAAGAGGGAGGTGCTTAATATGGACAGACGTTCCGCTAGCGGAACGCCTCGCCAATATCCAATGGTAGCGCCTGGCGTGAAATACGAAAAACCTTAAATGCTATAACTTCAATTTCTCAAACATATGACTATTTTACACCATTTGAAAGATAAGACTCTCGTTAACCTCTTACATCTAGACGTTCCGCTAGCGGAACACCTGCTCCAATATCCAATGATCGGCGTGGCGCGAATTACAAATTCCTCAACTACAAAAACATCAATTTTTCAAACATATGACTATTTCACAGCATTTTAAAGACAACTCTCCTTTATCTAACCACACTGTCCGATTTCAAAAAGGCTTTACAACGAAAGCAAAACATTAGATGATGTCAGCAGAGTACCAAGCCAGAAATAATCAGACACCCATTTTTCAAGCTAGCATATAATGTCACCAAAACCCAGAAGACAGCTAAATGCAGCACTCACCTTTGATCTTCATCAGATGACAACCCTAGGACATTATGTTATACAATACATGCATGTTTTGTTCAATCAAGTTCATATTTATATCAAAAACCAGCTTTTTACATTAGCATGTGACGTTCAGAACTAGCATACCCCCCGCAAACTTCCGGGGAATTCGCTAACATTTTACTAAATTACTCACGATAAACGTTCACAAAAAGCATAAGAATTATTTTAAGAATTATAGATACAGACCTCCTCTATGCACTCGATATGTCCGATTTTAAAATAGCTTTTTGGTGAAAGCACATTTTGCAATATTCTAAGTACATAGCCCAGGCATCACGGGCTAGCTATTTAGACACCCGGCAAGTTTAGCACTCACCATAATCATATTTACTATTATAAAAGTTTGATTACCTTTTGTTGTCTTCGTCAGAATGCACTCCCAGGACTGCTACTTCAATAACAAATGTTGGTTTGGTCCAAAATAATCCATCGTTATATCCGAATAGCGGCGTTTTGTTCGTGCATTCCAGACACTATCCGAAATGGTAAAGAAGGGTCGTGCGCATGGCGCAATTCGTGACCAAAAATTTCTAAATATTCCATTACCGTACTTCGAAGCATGTCAACCGCTGTTTAAAATCCATTTTTATGCAATTTATCTCGTAAAAAAGCGATAATATTCCGACCGGGAATCTCCTTTTCGGCAAACAGAGGAAAAATCACAAAGACGGGGGCGGCCAGGGCACGCGCCTAAGCCCACAGTCCCTTGATCGGCCACTTGAGAATGGCGATAATGTGTTTCAGCCTGGGGCTGGAATGACGACATTCAGGTTTTTCCCGGGCTCTGAGAGCCTATTGGAGCCGTGGGAAGTGTCACGTTACCGCAGAGATCCTTTGTAATTGAATGAGATGTCAAAGAAAGACAATAAATGGTCAGACAGGCCACTTCCTGTAAAGGAATCTCTCAGGTTTTGACCTGCCATTTGAGTTCTGTTATACTCACAGACACCATTCAAACAGTTTTAGAAACTTTGGAGTGTTTTCTATCCAAAGCCAATAATTATATGCATATTCTAGTTACTGGGCAGGAGTAGTAACCAGATTAAATCGGGTAAGTTTTTTATCCAGCCGTGTCAATACTGCCCCCTAGCCATAACAGGTTAACGGTTGAGACTGAGTCTGCGTCTCACATGGGTAGGCAGACTATTCCATAAAAATTTAGCTCTATAGGAGAAAGCCCTGCCTCCAGCTGTTTGCTTAGAAATTCTAGGAACAATTAGGAGGCCCGCATCTTGTGACCGTAGCGTACGTGTAGGTATGTACGGCAGGACCAAATCGGAAAGATAGGTAGGAGCAAGCCCATATAATGCTTTGTAGGTTAGCAGTAAAACCTTGAAATCAGCCCTTGCCTTAACAGGAAGCCAGTGTAGGGAGGCTAGCACTGGAGTAATATGATCAAATTTTTTGGTTCTAGTCAGGATTCTAGCAGCCGTATTTAGCACTAACTGAAGTTTATTTAGTGCTTTATCCGGGTAGCTGGAAAGTAGAGCATTGCAGTAGTCCAACCTAGAAGTAACAAAGGCATGGATACATTTTTCTGCTTCATTTTTAGACAGAAAGTTTCTGATTTTTGCAATGTTACGTAGATGGAAAAAAGCTGTCCTTGAAACAGTCTTGATATGTTCTTCAAAAGAGAGATCAGGTTCCAGAGTAACGCCGAGGTCCTTCACAGTTTTATTTGAGACGACTGTACAACCATCCAGATTAATTGTCAGATTCAACAGAAGATCTCTTTGTTTCTTGGGACATAGAACAAGCATTTCTGTTTTGTCCGAGTTTAAAAGTAGAAAGTTTGCAGCCATCCACTTCCTTATGTCTGAGACACAGGCTTCTAGCGAGGGCAATTTTGGGTCTTCACCATGTTTCATTGAAATGTACAGCTGTGTGTCATCCGCATTGCAGTGAAATGTAACATTATGTTTTCGAATGACATCCCCAAGAGGTAAAATATACTGCTCAAAAAAATAAAGGGAACACCTAAACAACACATCCTAGATCTGAATGAAATAAATAATCTTATTAAATATTTTTTTCTTTACATAGCTGAATGTGCTGACAACAAAATCACACAAAAATAATCAATGGAAATCCAATTTATCAACCCATGGATGTCTGGATTTGGAGTCACACTCAAAATTAAAGTGGAAAACCACACTACAGGCTGATCCAACTTTGATGTAATGTCCTTAAAACAAGTCAAAATGAGGCTCAGTAGTGTGTGTGTGGCCTCCACGTGCCTGTATGACCTCCCTACAACGCCTGGGCATGCTCCTGATGAGGTGGCTGATGGTCTCCTGAGGGATCTCCTCCCAGACCTGGACTAAAGCATCCGCCAACTCCTGGACAGTCTGTGGTGCAACGTGGCGTTGGTGGATGGAGCGAGACATGATGTCCCAGATGTGCTCAATTGGATTCAGGTCTGGGGAACGGGCGGGCCAGTCCATAGCATCAATGCCTTCCTCTTGCAGGAACTGCTGACACACTCCAGCCACATGAGGTCTAGCATTGTCTTGCATTAGCAGGAACCCAGGGCCAACCGCACCAGCATATGGTCTCACAAGGGGTCTGAGGATCTCATCTCGGTACCTAATGGCAGTCAGGCTACCTCTGACGAGCACATGGAGGGCTGTGCGGCCCCCCAAAGAAATGCCACCCCACACCATGACAGACCCACCTCCAAATTCGTCATGCTGGAGGATGTTGCAGGCAGCAGAACGTTCTCCATGGTGTCTCCAGACTCTGTCACGTCTGTCACGTGCTCAGTGTGAACCTGCTTTCATCTGTGAAGAGCACAGGGCGCCAGTGGTGAATTTGCCAATCTTGGTGTTCTCTGGCAAATGCCAAACATCCTGCACGGTGTTGGGCTGTAAGCACAACCCCCACCTGTGGACGTCGGGCCCTCATACCACCCTCATGGAGTCTGTTTCTGACCGTTTGAGCAGACACATGCACATTTGTGGCCTACTGGAGGTCATTTTGCAGGGCTCTGGCAGTGCTTCTCCTGCTCCTCCTTGCACAAAGGCGGAGGTAGCGGTCCTGCTGCTGGGTTGTTGCCCTCCTACGGCCTCCTCCACATCTCCTGATGTACTGGCCTGTCTCCTGGTAGCGCCTCCATGCTCTGGATACTACGCTGACAGACAAAGCAAACCTTCTTGCCACAGCTCACATTGATGTGCCATCCTGGATGAGCTGCGCTACCTTAGCCACTTGTGTGGGTTATAGACTCCGTCTCATGCTACCACTAGAGTGAAAGCACCGCCAGCATTCAAAAGTGACCAAAACATCAGCCAGGAAGCATAGGAACTGAGAAGTGGTCTGTGGTCCCCACCTGCAGAACCACTCCTTTATTGGGGGTGTCTTGCTAATTGCCTATAATTTCCACCTGTTGTCTATTCCATTTGCACAACAGCATGTGAAATGTATTGTCAATCAGTGTTGCTTCCTAAGTGGACAGTTTGATTTCACAGAAGTGTGATTGACTTGGAGTTACATTGTGTTGTTTAAGTGTTCCCTTTATTTTTTGAGCAGTGTATATAGTGAAAACAATAGTGGTCCTAAAACGGAACCTTGAGGAACACCGAAATTTACAGTTGATTTGTCAGAGGACAAACCATTCACAGAGACAAACTGATATCTTTCCGACAGATAAGACCTAAAACAGGCCAGAACTTGTCCATGTAGACCAATTTGGGTTTCCAAACTCGCCAAAAGAATGTGGTGATCGATGGTATCAAAAGCAGCACTAAGTTCTAGGAGCACGAGGACAGACGCAGAGCCTCGGTCTGACGTCATTAAAAGGTAATTTACCACCTTCACAAGTGCAGTCTCAGTGCTATGATGGGGTCTAAAACCAGACTGAAGCGTTTCGTATACATTGTTTGTCTTCAGGAAGGCAGTGAGTTGCTGCGCAACAGCTTTTTCAAAAATTTTTGAGAGGAATGGAAGATTCGATATAGGCCGATAGTTTTTTATAATTTCTGGGTCAAGATTTGGCTTTTTCAAGAGAGGCTTTATTACTGCCACTTTTAGTGAGTTTGGTACACATCCGGTGGATAGTGAGCCGTTTATTATGTTCAACATAGGAGGGCCAAGCACAGAAAGCAGCTCTTTCAGTAGTTTAGTTGGAATAGGGTCCAGTATGCAGCTTGAAGGTTTAGAGGCCATGATTATTTTCATCATTGTGTCAAGAGATATAGTACTAAAACACTTTAGTGTCTCCCTTGATCCTAGGTCCTGGCAGGGTTGTGCAGACTCAGGACAACGGAGCTTTGGAGGAATACGTGGATTTAAAGAGGAGTCCGTAATTTGCTTTCTAATGATCATGATCTTTTCCTCAAAGAAGTTCATGAATTCATTACTGCTGAAGTGAGAGCCATCCTCTCTTGGGGAATGCTGCTTTTTAGTTAACTTTGCGACAGTATTAAAAAGAAATTTCGGATTGTTCTTTTTTTCCTCAATTAAGTTGGAAAAATAGGATGATCGAGCAGCAGTGAGGGCTCTTCGATACTGCACGGTACTGTCTTTCCAAGCTAGTTGGAAGACTTCCAGTTTGGTGTGGCGCCATTTCCGTTCCAATTTTCTGGAAGCTTGTTTCAGAGCTCGTCTGTTTTCTGTATACCAGGGAGCTAGTTTCTTATGGCAAATGTTTTTAGGGGTGCAACTGCATCTAGGGTATTGCGCAAGGTTAAATTGAGTTCCTCGGTTAGGTGGTTAACTGATTTTTGTCCTCTGACGTCCTTGGGTAGGCAGAGGGAGTCTGGAAGGGCATCAAGGAATCTTTGGGTTGTCTGAGAATTTATAGCACGACTTTTAATGCTTCTTGGTTGGGGTCGGAGCAGATTATTTGTTGCGATTGCAAACGTAATAAAATGGTGGTCCGATAGTCCGGGATTATGAGGAAAAACATTAAGATCCACAACATTTATTCCATGGGACAAAACTAGGTCCAGAGTATGACTGTGGCAGTGAGTAGGTCCAGAGACATGTTGGACAAAACCCAATGAGTCGATGATGGCTCCAAAAGACTTTTGGAGTGGGTCTGTGGACTTTTCCATGTGAATATTAAAGTCACCAAAAATTAAAATATTATCTGCGATGACTACAAGGTCCGATAGGAATTCAGGGAACTCAGTGAGGAACTCTGCACATGGCCCAGGAGGCCTGTAAACAGGTGCTATAAAAAGTGATTGAGTAGCTGCATAGATTTCATGACTAGAAGTTCAAAAGATGAAAACGTCGTTGTTGTTTTTTTTGTTGGTAAATTTAAATTTGCTATCGTAAATGTTAGCAACACCTCCGCCTTTGCCGGATGCGCGGGGGATATGGTCACTAGTGTAACCAGGGGGTGAGGCCTCATTTAACACAGTAAATTCATCAGGCTTAAGCCATGTTTCAGTCAGGCCAATCACATCAATATTATGATCAGTGATTTGTTCATTGACTATAACTGCCTTGGAAGTGAGGGATCTAACATTAAGTAACCCAATTTTGAGATGTGAGGTATCACAATATCTTTCAATAATGGCAGGAATGGAGGAGGTCTTTATACTAGTGAGATTGCTAAGGCGAACACCGCCATCTTTAATTTTGCCCAACCTAGATCGAGGCAGACACGGTCTCAATGGGGATAGCTGAGCTGACTACACTGACTGTGCTAGTGGCAGACTCCAGTAAGCTGGCTGGCTGGCCTGCACCCTATTTCATTGTGGAGCTAGAGGAGTTAGAGCCCTGTCTATGTTCATAGATAAGATGAGAGCACCCCTCCAGCTAGGATGGAGTCCGTCACTCCTCAACAGGCCAGGCTTGGTCCTGTTTGTGGGTGAGTCCAAGAAAGAGGGCCAATTATCTACAAATTCTATCTTTTGGGAGGGGCAGAAAACAATAGGTAAGTAAAGAAATAAAACAACAGTAAAAAGACAGGCTAAATACAGTAGCGAGGCTATAAAAGTAGCGAATATACGAAACTGGATATAAAAACTGGATATCGAAACTGAATATCGAAACTGAATATCGAAACTGAATATCGAAACTGAATATCGAAACTGGATATAAAAACAGTGTATAAAAACAGGATGTAAAACTGGATATTAAACTAGATATAAAAACAGGATATCGAAACTGAATACGAAACTGGATATAAAAACAGGATATAAACTGGATATAAAACAGGATATAAACTGGATATAAAACAGGATATAAAAACAGTGTATAAAAACAGGATGTAAAACTGGATATTAAACTAGATATAAAAACAGGATATAAAAACAGGGTATAAAAACAGGATTTAAAAACTGAAAATAAAACTGGATATAAAACAGTGTATAAAAACTGGATATAAATATTGGATATAAAACAGTTTATAAAAACAAGCTATAAAAACAGGATATAAAACCGGATGTAAAATATTATATAAAACAGTGTTTAAAAACAGGATATAAAACTGGATATTGAAACTGGATATAAAAACTGGATATAAAACTGGATATCGAAACTGAATATCGAAACGGGATATAAAAACAGCCTATTCAACTGGATATAAAACTGGATATAAAAAGAGGATATAAAAATGGAAGAAAATGCTTAAAATTCAATTTTACTGCATTTTCCCCATTTGGAAAACTATGTGGGGGTATATTTCTACTATCCTACTGTCTATAGGCCTATTTATTATTTGTAGGCGGTTGCAGTTTACTGGCATGACTGTGGTCTCTGGAACAGGTGTCTGTCTTGGACTATCATTGGTCTCTGGTTGGCATGATCCTGGCATGATGCTGGCTGACATGGGTTGGTAGCCAGACTCCCAATCTGTCCAATGAAACCTCCCCAGGATGGCTGGAGCGTGTAAGAGGACCCATGGGGAAGACACCATTTAAAACACCTGATGGCAAGGAAGGAAGCCAACAGCTCCAGGTTTCACTGTTGTGAAGTGATCATAATTATAACTAGAGAGACTGGAGATATTTTGACAAATCAAAACAACTCTATAACTCTATAAAACCGTACTTTATCATAACTCGTCAGTCTCTCTTCTCTCCTACTCTCAAGAGTGAACATATGTATTTATTTATTTAATCTTTATTTAACCAGGAAGGTCTCATTGAGATTTGAAATCTATTTTTCAAGAGTGTCCTTGCCAAGATACGCAGCACCAAGCTCACAATTACTGACATGAAAAACTACAGGTAATCTAGTAAATCAACATAGAATTCACAGGAGTATAACAAAATCATAAAATAGCAAATTAAAAACATTAACAGGTCAGGGAATCAGCCTCAAAATCCTTCATCAATGATTTAAAAACACCAATCGGGACAAGTTCTTCCAGTTTAAAAGTATCTTGTAAGGCGTTGTAAACAGCCTACCAGATGATATAAAGTGCTCATTGAAACAATTCAGCATTTCAGTTGTGTCATATACAGCAACAGAGTCCTTCAATACACATGACGATAATTCATTAACATTACTGTTACCAGACATAGACTTAATAGCCTTCCACAACTTTCTAGGGTCATTCAGGTTATCAGTGGTAACAGACATAAAATATTCAGACTTGGCCTTCCTGAGAAGAAAATAGCACTTGTTTCGTAACTGCCTAAAAACAAGCCAATCAGCATCAGAACATGATTTCTTTGCTTTAGCCCAGGCTAGATTACGGTCGTGAATAATACAAGACAGCTCAGAAGAAAACCATGGATTGTCCCTCCCTTTAACCCTGAACCTGTGGAATGGGGCATCCCTCCCTTTAACCTCTATGGGCTAGGTGGGACGCTTGCGTCCCACCTACTCAACAGCCAGTTGAATCCTGTGGCGCGTTATTCAAATCCTTAGATATGCTATTACTTCAATTTTTCAAAAATATGACTATTTTACACCATTTTAAAGATAAGACTCTCGTTAATCTAACCACACTGTCCGATTTCAAAAAGGCTTTACAACGAAAGCAAAACATTAGATTATGTCAGCAGACTACCCAGCCAGAAATAATCAGACACCCATTTTTCAAGCTAGCATATAATATCACATAAACCCAAACCACAGCTAAATGTAGCACTAACCTTTGATGATCTTCATCGGATGACAACCCTAGGACATTATGTTATACAATACATGCATGTTTTGTTTAATCAAGTTCATATTTATATCAAAAACCAGCTTTTTACATTAGCATGTGACTAGCATGTGACTAGCATTCCCACCGAACACTGCCGGTGAATTTACTAAATTACTCACGATAAACGTTCACAAAAAGCATAACAATTATTTTAAGAATTATAGATACAGAACTCCTCTATGCACTCGATATGTCCGATTTTAAAATAGCTTTTCGGTGAAAGCACACTTTGCAATATTCTCAGTAGATAGCCCAGCATCACATGGCTAGCTATTTAGACACCCAGCAGGTTTAGCACTCATCAAAGTCAGATTTACTATAAGAAAAATGTTCTTACCTTTGTTGTCTTTGTCAGAATGCACTCCCAGGACTTCTACTTCAATAAAAAATGTTGGTTTGGTCCAAAATAATCCATCGTTATATCCAAACAGCGGCGTTTTGTTCGTGCGTTCTAGACACTATCCTAAAGGCTAAATAAGGGTGACGAGCATGGCGCAATTCGTGACAAAAGAATTCTAAATATTCCATTACCGTACTTCGAAGCATGTCAACCGCTGTTTAAAATCAATTTTTATGCAATTTTTCTCATAAAAAAGCGATAATATTCCGACCGGGAATCTGCGTTTAGATAAACAGACAAAGGAAAAGAAACCATTCGGTCGAAGCGGGCACGCGCCTAAGCCCATAGTACTCTGACTGGCCACTTGCCAAAAGCGATAAAGTGTTTCAGCCAGAGCCTGTCTCGATATCGTTCAACGTTTTCCCGGGCTCTGAGACCCTATGGAAGACGTAGGAAGTGTCACGTTATTGCACAGATCCTGAGTCTTCAATAAAAAGAGCCAAGATGAAACACTACTTCTCAGACAGGCCACTTCCTGCTTGAAATCTTCTCAGGTTTTGGCCTGTCATAGGAGTTCTGTTATACTCACAGACACCATTCAAACAGTTTTAGAAACTTTAGGGTGTTTTCTATCCAAAGCCAATAATTATATGCATATTCTAGTTACTGGGCAGGTGTAGTAACCAGATTAAATCGGGTACGTTTTTTATCCAGCCGTGCAAATACTGCCCCCTACCCCCAACAGGTTAACCCTGAACCTGTGGAATGGGGCATCCCTCCCTTTAACCCTGAACCTGCGGAATGGGGCATCCCTCCCTTTAACTCTGAACCTGCAGAATGGGGCATCCCTCCCTTTAACTCTGAAGCTGTGGAATGGGGCATCCCTCCCTTTAACTCTGAACCTGCGGAATGGGGCATCCCTCCCTTTAACTCTGAAGCTGTGGAATGGGGCATCCCTCCCTTTAACTCTGAACCTGCGGAATGGGGCATCCCTCCCTTTAACCCTGAACCTGCGGAATGGGGCATCCCTCCCTTTAACTCTGAACCTGCGGAATGGGGCATCCCTCCCTTTAACCTCTATGGGCTAGGTGGGACGCTAGCGTGCCACCCGTGGTGCACTCCATCAACAGCAGGTGCATTTCAAGAGCGGCAAATTTGAATCCAAATAAATGTCAAAATTCAAATTTTTCAAACATAAAACTATTTTACACCCTTTGAAAGATAAACATCTCCTTAATCTAACCACGTTTTACGATTTCAAAAAGGTTTTACGGCGAAAGCATAAATTTAGAGTATGTTAGGACAGTACATTTACAAGAGTTGTGTGTAATGTTTTGTCAATTCAAAGACAGGGTCACCAAAACCATAAAACCAGCTAAAATGATGCACTAACCTTTTACAATCTCCATCAGATGACACTCCTAGGACATTATGTTAGACAATGCATGCATTTTTAGTTCTATCAAGTTCATATTTATATCCAAAAACAGCGTTTTACTATGGCATTGATGTTGAGGAAATCGTTTCCCTCCAATAACCGGCAGTCAAGTCAGCACCACAAATTAAATAATTAAAATTAGAAAACATTGGTAAAATATTATATTGTCATTTAAAGAATTATAGATTTACATCTCTTGAACGCAATCAACTTGCCAGATTTAAAAATAACCTTACTGGGAAATCACACTTTGCAATAATCTGAGCACTGCGCCCAGAAAAAATATATTTACGTTCGTTCAAACATGTCAAACGTTGTATAGCATAAATCATTAGGGCCTTTTTTAACCAGAACATGAATAATATTCAAGGTGGACGAATGCATTCTCTTTTATAACGTATTGGAACGAGGGTACCCAACATGAACTCGCGCGCCAGGTGTCTAATGGGCCATCATCGTTCCATGGCTCTTGTTCGGTCAGATCTCCCTCCAGAAGACTCAAAACACTTTGTAAAGGTTGGTGACATCTAGTGGAAGCAATAGGAAGTGCCAAAATATTCCTCAGCCCCTGTGTTTTTCAATGGCATAGGTTTAAAGGTAATACAACACATCAGGTATCCACTTCCTGTCAGAAAATGTCTCAGGGTTTTGCCTGCCAAATGAGTTCTGTTATACTCACAGACACCATTCAAACAGTTTTATAAACTTTAGGGTGTTTTCTATCCATATATAATAAGTATATGCATATTCTAGTTACTGGGTAGGATTAGTAACCAGATTAAATCGGGTACATTTTTTTATCCAGCTGTGCAAATACTGCCCCTAGCCCTAACAGGTTAACTCTGAACCTGCGGAATGGGGCATCCCTCCCTTTAACCCTGAACCTGCGGAATGGGGCATCCCTCCCTTTAACTCTGAACCTGCAGAATGGGGCATCCCTCCCTTTAACTCTGAAGCTGTGGAATGGGGCATCCCTCCCTTTAACTCTGAACCTGCGGAATGGGGCATCCCTCCCTTTAACTCTGAACCTGCGGAATGGGGCATCCCTCCCTTTAACTCTGAACCTGCAGAATGGGGCATCCCTCCCTTTAACCCTGAACCTGCGGAATGGGGCATCCCTCCCTTTAACTCTGAACCTGCAGAATGGGGCATCCCTCCCTTTAACTCTGAAGCTGCGGAATGGGGCATCCCTCCCTTTAACTCTGAACCTGCAGAATGGGGCATCCCTCCCTTTAACTCTGAACCTGCGGAATGGGGCATCCCTCCCTTTAACTCTGAACCTGCGGAATGGGGCATCCCTCCCTTTAACTCTGAACCTGCGGAATGGGGCATCCCTCCCTTTAACCCTGAACCTGCGGAATGGGGCATGTTTGTTTACTATTTGGAAAAAAACATAATGAAAGAATTTCCAGGCAGTTTCCACATCAGGAATAAGCTCAATCTTGTTCCAGTCAAAATAAAACAAATTGTGAAAGAAAGCCTGCTCATTAAAACTCTTCAAATTTCTCTTATGAATAAAGCGTAGGTTTGTCTTAAGAACCTTAGTATTTCTAACAGCAACAACTGCACAATGGTCATTTAAATCATTACAAAAAACACCAACCACAGAATATTTATGTGGAACATTTGTCAATATCAGGGTAGATTTATCTGGGCATTTGATATTTGGGCGAGTGGGTGAGTTAATCAACTAGGTAAGATTCATAGGATTATAAAACATGTTTAAATCATCAGACAGCGGCTTTAACAAACACCAGTTGAGATGTTGACCAATCAAGATCATTTCACAGTAAAGAAGTTTAGACATCAGGTTCATCAGAGAAGAAAATGTATCACCGAGAGCAGAGGGAGGGTCTAGAACAGCCAATCACAGATACAGAGAGCAGAGGGGGGTCTATAACAGCCAATCACAGATACAGAGAGCAGAGGGGGGTCTATAACAGCCAATCACAGATACAGAGAGCAGAGGGGGGTCTATAACAGCCAATCACAGATACAGAGAGCAGAGGGGGGTCTATAACAGCCAATCACAGATACAGAGAGCAGAGGGAGGGTCTATAACAGCCAATCACAGATACAGAGAGCAGAGGGGGGTCTATAACAGCCAATCACAGATACAGAGAGCAGAGGGGGGTCTATAACAGCCAATCACAGATACAGAGAGCAGAGGGGGGTCTATAACAGCCAATCACAGATGCAGAGGGGGGGTCTATAACAGCCAATCACAGATGCAGAGGGGGGTCTATAACAGCCAATCATAGATGCAGAGGGGGGATCTATAACAGCCAATCTTAGATGCAGAGGGGGGTCTGTAACAGCCAATCACAGTTATAGAGAGACCATTTGAAATCTGAATATTCAAAGCAAGAAATTCCAACTGTTTCCAAATAGTTTCAGACTTTGCCACACTTACAAGGAATTTAGTCTTTACATATATAGCCACACCCCCACCTTTCTTAACTCGATCAGTGCGATAAACATTGTAACCATTTATACAAGTATCCTTATCAAGAACAGACTTGCTGAGCCAGGATTCAGAACACACCATTACAGCAGCATCAGTTGATTTAGCCCAAATCCTAACCCCGTCCATTTTAGACAACATTTAAATGAAAAATACCAAAACCAGATGTAGATTTAAAATCAGTGGGGGTTTGGAGGCGTTGCATATCAGGGCCAGGGTTAGGTTGGATGTTTCCTGATGTCAACAACAGCAGAATAACCAGGCTCCTCTGTTTAATAACCTTGCAAGGCTTCTCTTTTTTAAGAGACCAACTGCAAGTGAATTCTACGAGTGAGTTTTCAGACAATACAAAACAGTCATTTAAAACCATTAGACTTTGGTAGTGACACAAGTTCATACTGTTCACATCATGCCACAAATGCATCGGCACTTGGACGAGTGGACGGAGTGAAAAATAGCAAGTTCCCTCATACAAAATGTCTAATGGACGGGAGAGCACATTGTCTAATGGACGGGAGAGCACATTGTGTCTAATGGACGGGAGAGCACATTGTCAGATGGACGGGAGAGCACATTGTCAGATGGACGGGAGAGCACATTGTGTCTAATGGATGGGAGAGCACATTGTCTAATGGACGGGAGAGCACATTGTCAGATGGACGGGAGAGCACATTGTCAGATGGACGGGAGAGCACATTGTCTAATGGACGGGAGAGCACATTGTGTCTAATGGATGGGAGAGCACATTGTCTAATGGATGGGAGAGCACATTGTCTAATGGACGGGAGAGCACATTGTCTAATGGACGTGAGAGCACATTGTCAGATGGACGGGAGAGCACATTGTCAGATGGACGGGAGAGCACATTGTCTAATGGACGGGAGAGCACATTGTCTAATGGATGGGAGAGCACATTGTCTAATGGATGGGAGAGCACATTGTCAGATGGACGGGAGAGCACATTGTCAGATGGACGGGAGAGCACATTGTGTCTAATGGACGGGAGAGCACATTGTCTAATGGATGGGAGAGCACATTGTCTAATGGATGGGAGAGCACATTGTCTGATGGATGGGAGAGCACATTGTCTGATGGATGGGAGAGCACATTGTCAGATGGACGGGAGAGCACATTGTCAGATGGACGGGAGAGCACATTGTCTAATGGATGGGAGAGCACATTGTCTGATGGACGGGAGAGCACATTGTCAGATGGACGGGAGAGCACATTGTCAGATTTTCTCACCCAGCAACAATGTTCGTTTTCTCCAGAGTTCAGTAAAGTCAGTGCATAAAGAATTATCACGAAAATGGTCATTTTCTCTGAGAGATGTAGGAAATAGAGGCCAAGGAAAGGTAAGGGGAGAGAGGGACTGTGTGTATGTACGAGTCTGTATTTGTGTGTGTGTGTGTGTATAGACAGAGTGTGTGACATCATTCTGTTGTGAATTTCTTACCCCATGCCAGTGTTTGCTGAACCATGCTAGGCCCCAGCATGGAAGATGGCATTGAAGGAGTAAGCAACATGGGTAATGTAACAGTGTGTGTGTTGGCAGGGTTAGAGTAGCTGGACTAGAGGCCCTGGTGAATACAACCTGTTTCCATTTAAACCCTGCATTGCTGCAGTCTGCCTGTGACATTTTGCTTGTATGGGGAGTGGGCAGTCTTCTCTCTCTCTCTCTCTCTCTCTCTCTCTCTCTCTTTCATAAGTGCGCACACACACACACACACACAAATGCACACACACTCACCTCTCATGTCAACTCTCTTCGCTCTGCTATGCTATGTGTGACTAAGAGGTTGCATGGGAGGCTGGTAACTCTATATTCCACATGTTCTATAACATCCAGTTGAGTGCTGATCTGCCAGAAAACACTGTTGATGTACAACAGCACTCAGGTCAAGTCACATGGTGGATAGAATAGGACCTATTCAACAAGTTAGAGCTGCATATTAGACATTGCATCTGTGTCTCTCTATACTCCCTGCTATGACACTACGACAAGCAAAGACTGTGGGATGGCAATCAATTTCTATGTCAATTATCAGTTTATATCAATGTTCCACTGCTCCAGTCACTGCTCCCCTGTTGAGAGAAGGAGGAAGGAGCCGGAAGAGTGAATGGAGGAATGCTGTGGTGCACGCCTGGATAGTGAATGAAGGATTTGCTGTGGTGCACGCCTGGAGAGTGAATGAAGGAATGCTGTGGTGCACGCCTGGAGAGTGAATGAAGGAATGCTGTGGTGCACGCCTGGAGAGTGAATGAAGGAATGCTGTGGTGCATGCCTGGAGAGTGAATGAAGGAATGCTGTGGTGCACGCCTGGAGAGTGAATGGAGGAATGCTGTGGTGCACGCCTGGAGAGTGAATGGAGGAATGCTGTGGTGCACGCCTGGAGAGTGAATGGAGGAATGCTGAGGTGCACGCCTGGAGAGTGAATGAAGGAATGCTGTGGTGCACGCCTGGATAGTGAATTAAGGAATGCTGTGGTGCACGCCTGGAGAGTGAATTAAGGAATGCTGTGGTGCACGCCTGGATAGTGAATGAAGGATTTACTGTGGTGCACGCCTGGAGAGTGAATGAAGGAATGCACGCCTGGAGAGTGAATGGATGCATCTCAAATGGAACCCTATTCCCTACATAGTGCACTACTACTGACTAGAGCCCTATGGGCCGTTGCTATTGACTGTAACCATGACTGGGGAGGTTGAGGACCATGTTTGTTGACTGGGGAGGTTGAGGACCATGGTTATTGACTGGGGAGGTTGAGGACCATGGTTGTTGACTGGGGAGGTTGAGGACCATGGTTATTGACTGGGGAGGTTGAGGACCATGTTTGTTGACTGGGGAGGTTGAGGACCATGGTTATTGACTGGGGAGGTTGAGGACCATGGTTGTTGACTGGGGAGGTTGAGGACCATGGTTATTGACTGGGGAGGTTTATTTATTTCACCTTTATTTTACAAGGCAAGTCAGTTAAGAACAAATTCTTATTTTCAATGACGGCCTAGGAACAGTGGGTTAACTGCGTTGTTCAGGGGCAGAATGACAGATTTTTACCTTGTCAGCTCGGGGATTCGATCGTGCAACCTTTCGGTTGTTAGTCCAACGCTCTAACCACTAGGCTACCTGTTTTACTCACATTGGCCATGGAGAAGGAGAGGGGGGGTGCAGTCCTTGTTAGTGGGCCATGACAGTGGCACTGTATTAACCAAGAACCCGATGGTCACTCTGATAGAGTTCCTCTGTGGAGATGGGAGAACCTTCCAAAAGGACAACCATCTCTGCAGCACTCCACCAATCAGGCCTTTATGGTAAAGTAGCCAGACGGAAGCCGCTCCTTAGTAAAAGGCACATGACAGCCCGCTTGGAGTTTGCCAAAAGGCATCTTAAGACTCTCAGATCATGAGAAACAAAATTATCTGGTCTGATGAAACCAAGATTGAACTCTTTGGCCTGAATGCCAAGCGTCACATCTGGAGGAACCTGGCACCATCCCTACGGTGAAGCACGGTGGTGGCAGAATCATGCTGTGGGGATGTTTTTCAGCGGCAGGTACTGGGAGACTAGTCAAAGGCAAAGATGAACGGAGCAGCCAAGACAGCCAAGACAACGCAGGAGTGGCTTTGGGACAAGTCTCTGAATGTCCTTGAGTGGCCTAGCCAGAGCTCGGACTTGAACCAAATCTATTATCTCTGGAGAGACCTGAAAATAGCTGTGCAGCAACGCTCCCCTTCCAACCTGACAGAGCTTGAGAGGATCTGCGGAGAAGAATGGGAGAAACGCCCCAAATACAGGTGTGCCAAGCTTGTAGCATCATACCCAAGAAGACACAAGGCTGTAATTGCTGCCAAAGGTGCTTCAACAAAGTACTGAGTAAAGGGTCTGAATACTTATTAAAATGTGATATATATATATTTTTTATTTTTGTCAACATTTCTAAAAATCTGTTTTTGCTTTGTCATTATGGGGTATTGTGTGTAGATTGCTGAGGATTTTTATTTACTTAATCCATTTTAGAATAATGTGGAAAAAGTCAAGGGGTCTGAATTCTTTCCGAAGGCACTGTATATACCCAAATCATTCTCCGTAGACAACTACTGACACACTCCACCATCTTGTCTCTCTCTGTAGGGCTCAATCTGGAGACCACTGTGTGTACTTAACAACAAGAGCCCATCAAGTCTCTGTCTATCTCTGTGTATCCTCCATAATCCTGAGACAGTGTCTGTGTCCCAAATGGCACCCTAATCCCTGTTTAGTGCATGACTGTTGACTACGGCACTATATGCAGCCCATAGGCCTGGCTCTGGTCAAAAGTCGTGCACTAAACAGGGAACAGCTAGCCACAGTGTTGGAGGGGGGGGAGTATGGGCCTCAACACATTATGTGAAGAGTTTGGAGTCTTCACTACACTTATGTAATCAAGTCTATCTACTTAGAAACAGAAGATGGAAGATATATAGACAGCCCGTTATCAGCCTGAAAACATCATCCTGGTACGTTTTTGAACAAAAGGTAAAATGTCACATTAGTTTATGTTTTTCTCAATACATTGGGTTCCAAGGAACAATATTTGCAGAGACTAGCTTTTCAGACAGACTCATGGTTGTCTACAGAGTGGGTGATGATGTAGTAGTAGAATTCCAGATAGACTGTAACTAACACTATGATGTCTCTCTCTCTTGGTACAGGACAGCTTACCTTTAGCCTGGGGAGACACTTAACTTATAACTGCAGTCTTGAAGTTGGTATTCAAATCACAAATTCTTTCTGATGAGAAATCGTTTTTCTCACTCTCTCTCTGCCCCCCTCTCTCTCTGCCCCCTCTCTCTGCCCCCTCTCTCCATTTCTCTCTCCCTCCCTCTCTTCTCCCTCTTCTTTCGATCAGCCTATATGCCACAGGTGATGTTCTGAACTGTAACTGCTCTCTCGTTCTAACTATCATCCCTCTCTCCTCTCCTCCACAGATAAGCCGATGGCCCGAGGCCCTCCCGGAGGAGTCTTGGGGGTGCTGGGTGGGGTCGTAGCCGCTGGTCTCCTCATCGCCATGGCCGTCACTGTCTTCATGGTCTGCCGGCGACAGCAGAAGACCCGCACCAACGCTGACAATGACCTGTGAGTTCCCAAGGGCAGGTGGGGCAAGTGGGTGGAGCGAGTGGGTGGGGCGAGTGCGTGGGCGGGTGGGTGGCCGGGTGAGTGAGTGGGTGGCTTGGTTGGTGAGTGGGTGACTTGGTGAGTGGGTGGGTGAGTGAATGGGTGGGGTGGGTGAGTGAGTGAGTGAGTGAGTGAGTGAGTGAGTGAGTGAGTGGGTGGGTGGGTGGGTGGGGGGTGTGATGAGTGAGTGAGTGAGTGAGTGAGTGAGTGAGTGAGTGAGTGAGTGAGTGAGTGAGTGAGTGAGTGAGTGAGTGAGTGAGTGAGTGAGTGAGTGGGTGGGTGGGTGGGTGGGTGGATGGGTGAGTGAGTGAGTGAGTGGGTGGGTAAGTGAGTGGTTGGGTGGGTGGGTGAGTGATGAGTGGTTGGGTGGGTGGGTGAGTGAGTGATGAGTGGGTGAGTGGGTGGGTGAGTGGGTTGGTGAGTGAGTGAGTGGGTTGGTGAGGGAGTGAGTGGGTTGTTGAGTGAGTGGGTGGGTTGTTGAGTGGGTTGGTGAGATTCCACTTCGCCAGATAATTACATGACCCATCAAGTTAGCTAGATGTGTCTGGGGGTGATTACAGCCATCTATAGTATTACACCAACATGTCTAGATAATAGACCCATCCACTTAGCTAGATGTGATTACAGCCATCTATAGTATTACACCAACATGTCTAGATAATAGACCCATCCACTTAGCTAGATGGGGGGTGATTACAGCCATCTATAGTATTACACCAACATGTCTAGATAATAGACCCATCCACTTAGCTAGATGTGATTACAGCCATCTATAGTATTACATCAACATGTCTAGATAATAGACCCATCCACTTAGCTAGATGTGATTACAGCCATCTATAGTATTACACCAACATGTCTAGATAATAGACCCATCCACTTAGCTAGATGGGGGGTGATTACAGCCATCTATAGTATTACACCAACATGTCTAGACAATATACCCATCCACTTAGCTAGATGGGGGGTGATTACAGCCATCTATAGTATTACACCAACATGTCTAGATAATAGACCCATCCACTTAGCTAGATGGGGGGTGATTACAGCCATCTATAGTATTACACCAACATGTCTAGATAATAGACCCATCCACTTAGCTAGATGTGATTACAGCCATCTATAGTATTACACCAACATGTCTAGATAATAGACCCATCCACTTAGCTAGATGGGGGGTGATTACAGCCATCTATAGTATTACACCAACATGTCTAGATAATAGACCCATCCACTTAGCTAGATGTGATTACAGCCATCTATAGTATTACACCAACATGTCTAGAGAATAGACCCATCCACTTAGCTAGATGGGGGGTGATTACAGCCATCTATAGTATTACACCAACATGTCTAGATAATAGACCCATCCACTTAGCTAGATGGGGGGTGATTACAGCCATCTATAGTATTACATCAACATGTCTAGATAATAGACCCATCCACTTAGCTAGATGTGATTACAGCCATCTATAGTATTACATCAACATGTCTAGATAATAGACCCATCCACTTAGCTAGATGTGATTACAGCCATCTATAGTATTACACCAACATGTCTAGATAATAGACCCATCCACTTAGCTAGATGTGATTACAGCCATCTATAGTATTACATCAACATGTCTAGATAATAGTGACCCATCCACTTAGCTAGATGTGGCTGGGGGTGATTACAGCATTTCCTTCACATGACCCATCAATTTAGACCAGTGTGTCGGGTAAAAGTAATCTAATAATTATTAAAATCTATAATATATTTTTATCTGGACACTTTCTGTTGTTGATATTGTTCGTATGCAAGTAACCATTTCACGGTATCGTTTACAGCTTTTGTATCCTGTGCATATGACAAATAAACATAATTTTATTTTATATAATTTGTGTTTACCAGAGACGGTAATGTGAAGAACAACATGACCTGAACCAAAGTCAGATTAGGATCCAGGCGAAGGATAAAGTGTATTTTTACCTGGAGTTTTTCCTTATTGTAGGCACCTACTTTCACTACTTTTAGTCCTGAAATTTTTGGTTGTTTACTACACTACACTACTCACTCTGTTTAGCACATGGCCTCTCATGTGAATCCTTAAAGAGATGGGGGATAAGGCTTAAGAGGGTGTGAACAATGCTGAATGGGTGTAGACAAAGAAGAGCTCTCCAGTAGGTTTACCAAAACATTCAAGGGCAATTTTCTCAAAAGTGGGGTTACAAGTTTATCAACTTTCAAAGCACAATTACTTTCCCATTGTTCCTCAGCTGCAGTGAATGATGTACCATTTTCTAGCTCTGAGTTTCTACTTTTATCCAATGTAAAAAACCTAATTTCAAAATGTTCTAAATAAGACCGAATCAAGGCGGTCATTCACATTTTGAAGGCTTAGCAGGACAGGAAAATGGTCAATTTCAGATACCTATCAAGAAAACATCCCTGGTGCCTCTGATCTGGGGGACTCTCTAAACAGAGAACATCCCTGGTCGTCCCTACTCCCTCTGATCTGGAGGACTCACTAAACAGAGAACATCCCTGGTCATCCCTACTGCCTCTGATCTGGGGGACTCTCTAAGCAGAGAACATCCCTGGTCATCCCTACTGCCTCTGATCTGGGGGACTCTCTAAACAGAGAACATCCCTGGTCATCCCTACTGTCTCTGATCTGGAGGACTCACTAAACAGAGAACATCCCTGGTCATCCCTACTGCCTCTGATCTGGAGGACTCACTAAACAGAGAACATCCCTGGTCATCCCTACTGCCTCTGATCTGGGGGACTCTCTAAGCAGAGAACATCCCTGGTCATCCCTACTGCCTCTGATCTGGGGGACTCTCTAAGCAGAGAACATCCCTGGTCATCCCTACTGCCTCTGATCTGGAGGACTCACTAAACAGAGAACATCCCTGGTCGTCCCTACTCCCTCTGATCTGGAGGACTCACTAAACAGAGAACATCCCTGGTCATCCCTACTCCCTCTGATCTGGAGGACTCACTAAACAGAGAACATCCCTGGTCATCCCTACTCCCTCTGATCTGGAGGACTCACTAAACAGAGAACATCCCTGGTCGTCCCTACTGCCTCTGATCTGGAGGACTCACTAAACAGAGAACATCCCTGGTCATCCCTACTGCCTCTGATCTGGAGGATTCACTAAACAGAGAACATCCCTGGTCATCCCTACTGTCTCTGATCTGGGGGACTCTCTAAACAGAGAACATCCCTGGTCATCCCTACTGCCTCTGATCTGGCGGACTCACTAAACAGAGAACATCCCTGGTCATCCCTACTGCCTCTGATCTGGCGGACTCACTAAACAGAGAACATCCCTGGTCATCTCTACTGCCTCTGATCTGGAGGACTCACTAAACAGAGAACATCCCTGGTCATCCCTACTGCCTCTGATCTGGAGGACTCACTAAACAGAGAACATCCCTGGTCATCCCTACTGCCTCTGATCTGGGGGACTCACTAAACAGAGAACATCCCTGGTCATCCCTACTGCCTCTGATCTGGAGGACTCACTAAACAGAGAACATCCCTGGTCATCCCTACTGCCTCTGATCTGGGGGACTCACTAAACAGAGAACATCCCTGGTCATCCCTACTGCCTCTGATCTGGGGGACTCTCTACACACAAATGCTTAGTTTGTAATGATGTCTGAGTGTTGGAGTGTACCCCTGGCTATCCATCAATAAAAAAATAGATCTATTTTTTTTTTGTTTGTTTAATATAAGTAATTTGAAATTATTTATACTTTTACTTTAGATACTTAACTATATTTAAAACCATATACTTTTAGACTGTTACTCAAGTAGTATTTTACTGGGTGACTTTCACTTTTACTTGAGTCATTTTATATTAAGGTATCTTTACTATTACTCAAGTATGAGGCATATATCTGGGGAAGGGTGTAAAATTATTTTTAGAGTATTGAACTTTTCCAAGAGTAAAGTGATCTCCATCATTGGGAAACGGAAAGAATATGGAACTACCCAGACTCTGCCTAGAGCTGGCCGTCCGACCAAACTGAGCCACCAGGCAAGAGGACCTTGGTCAGGGAGGTGACCAAGAATCCAATGGCCACTCTGATAGAACTACAGAGTTCCTTGGCTGAGATGGGAGAACCTGCCAGGAAGACAACAGACTCCTCAGCATCACCAATCTGGGCTTTATGGGAGAGTGGCCAGACAGAAGCCACACCTGAGAAAATGGCACATGACAGCACACTTGGAGATTGCAAAAAGGCACATGAAAGACTCTGACAGCATAAGGCAAAATATTATGTGGTCTGATGAGACAGAAATGTAACTATTTGGCCTGAATGCAAAGCGCAATGTCTGGAGAACATCAGGCACAGCTCATCACCCGTCTCACTACTGTGAAGCATGGTGGTTGCAACAGATGCTTTCCAGAGGCAGGGACTGGGAGACTGGTAAGGATAGAGGGAACAATGAATGGAGCCAAATACAGGCAAATCCTTGATGAGAACTTGCTTCAGAGTGCAGATTTACATTCCAACAGGACAATGACCCCAAGCATACAATAAAAGCAAAGCTGGAATGTCTTCAGAACAAGAATGTGAAAGTCCTTGAGTAGCCCAGTCAAAGCCCAGTCTTGAATCCCATTGAAAATCTGTGGAAAGACTTGAAGATTGCAGTTCACCGCCACTCCCCATCTGACTTAACAGAGCTTGAGCAAATATTGCAAGGATGAAAATCCTCAAATTCAGATGTGCAAAGCTGATACAGACATACCAAAGACGACTCAAAGCTGTAATTCCCTCCAAAGGTGCTTCTACAAAGTATTGACCCAGGGGTGTGAATACTTATGTAAATTACATATTTCTGTATTTTATTTTCGATAAATGTGCAAACATTAAATAAAAGGTTTTGTCTGTCATTATGGGCTATTGTGCGTAAACGGGTGATTTACATTTTTTTTTAATCCATTTTGAATTCGGGTTGTAACACACCACAATGTGGAATAAGTCCAGGAGTATGAATACTTTCTGAAGGCCCTGTAGAATGGAAGGGGGAGGAGGAGGAAAGAGGGAGTGGTATCATATCTGTGATGCCTTTTTCTATGTATATTGTGATGCTATCTTCCCTATTGAATTCAATTTATTCACTTTTTAATATTTTTTATTTCACCTTTATTTAACCAGGTAGGCCAGTTGAGAACAAGTTCTTATTTACAACTGCGACCGGGCCTAGATAAAGCAAGGCAGTTTGACACATACAACAACACAGAGTTACACATGGAATAACATGGAACACCAGGGTTGTGGGTTCGATTCCCACGGGGGGCCAGCACAGAAATAAAATGTATGAAATGTATGCATTCACTACTGTAAGTCGCTCTGGATAAGAGCGTCTGCTAAATGACTAAAATGTAAAATGTAAAATGCAATAAATAG
Source organism: Salmo salar (assembly GCF_965601325.2). Classification (NCBI taxonomy): domain Eukaryota; kingdom Metazoa; phylum Chordata; class Actinopteri; order Salmoniformes; family Salmonidae; genus Salmo; species Salmo salar. The sequence goes on from NC_138310.1 coordinate 95,945,398, forward strand.
GCCATTAGCAGCAGAGAACTAGAAGGAAAGGCAGCCAAACGAGGAGTTGGCTTTGGGGATGACCAGTGAGCTATACCTGCTGGAGCACGTGATACGGGTGGGTGTTGCTATGGTGACCAGTGAGCTGAGATAAGGCTGGGCTTTACCTAGCAAAGGCTTACATTGAGGGAAAAAATAATTTGATCCCCTGCTGATTTTGTACGTTTGCCCACTGACAAAGAAATGATCGGTCTATAATTTTATTACCAGCCATTTTATTTGAACAGTGAGAGACGGAATAACAACAAAAAATCCAGAAAAACGCATGTCAAAAATGTTATAAATTGATTTGCATTTTAATGAGGGAAATAAGTATTTTACCCCCTCTTAATCAGAAAGATTTCTGGCTCCCAGGTGTAATTTATACAGGTAACGAGCTGAGATTAGGAGCACACTCTTAAAGGGAGTGCTCCTAATCTCAGCTTGTTACCTGTATAAAAGACACCTGTCCACAGAAGCAATCAATCAATCAGATTCCAAACTCTCCACCATGGCCAAGACCAAAGAGCTCTCTAAGGATGTCAGGGACAAGATTGTAGACCTACACAAGGCTGGAATGGGCTACAAGACCATCGCCAAGCAGCTTGGTGAGAAGGTGACAACAGTTGGTGCGATTATTCGCAAATGGAAGAAACACAAAAGAACTGTCAATCTCCCTCGGCCTGGGGCTCCATGCAAGATCTCACCTCGTGGAGTTGCAATGATCATGAGAACGGTGAGGAATCAGCCCAGAATTACACGGGAGGATCTTGTCAGTGATCTCAAGGCAGCTGGGACCATAGTCACCAAGAAAACAATTGGTAACACACTACGCCGTGAAGGACTGAAATCCTGCAGCGCCCGCAAGGTCCCCCTGCTCAAGAAAGCACGTATACATGCCCGTCTGAAGTTTGCCAATGAACATCTGAATGATTCAGAGGACAACTGGGTGAAAGTGTTGTGGTCAGATGAGACCAAAATGGAGCTCTTTGGCATCAACTCAACTCGCCATGTTTGGAGGAGGAGGAATGCTGCCTATGACCCCAAGAACACCATCCCCACCGTCAAACATGGAGGTAGAAACATTATGCTTTGGGGGTGTTTTTCTGCTAAGGGGACAGGACAACTTCACCGCATCAAAGGGACAATGGACGGGGCCATGTACCGTCACATCTTGGGTGAAAACCTCCTTCCCTCAGCCAGGGCATTGAAAATGGGTCGTGGATGGGTATTCCAGCATGACAATGACCCAAAACCCACGGCCAAGGCAACAAAAGAGTGGTTCAAGAAGAAGCACATTAAGATCCTGGAGTGGCCTAGCCAGTCTCCAGACCATAATCCCATAGAAAATCTGTGGAGGGAGCTGAAGGTTCGAGTTGCCAAACGTCAGCCTCGAAACCTTAATGACTTGGAGAAGATCTGCAAAGAGGAGTGGGACAAAATCCCTCCTGAGATGTGTGCAAACCTGGTGGCCAACTACAAGAAACATCTAACCTCTGTGATTGCCAACAAGGGTTTTGCCACCAAGTACTAAGTCATGTTTTGCAGAGGGTTCAAATACTTATTTCAGTCATTAACTTCTCTAGGGTCGGCGGGACGAAATCGTCCCACTTACTCAACAGCCAGTTGAATCCCGTGGCACGTTATTCAAATACCTTAGAAATGCTATTACTTCAATTTCTCAAACATATTACTATTTTACACCATTTTAAAGACAAGACTCTCGTTAATCTAACCACACTGTCCGATTTCAAAAAGGCTTTACAACGAAAGCAAAACATTAGATTATGTCAGCAGAGTACCCAGCCAGAAATAATCAGACACCCATTTTTCAAGCTAGCATATAATGTCACATAAACCCAAACCACAGCTAAATGCAGCACTAACCTTTGATGATCTTCATCAGATGACAACCCTAGGACATTATGTTATACAATACATGCATGTTTTGTGCAATCAAGTTCATATTTATATCAAAAACCAGCTTTTTACATTAGCATGTGACGTTCAGAACTAGCATGCCCCCCGCAAACTTCCAGTGAATTTACTAAATTACTCACGATAAACGTTCACAAAAAACATAACAATTATTTTAAGAATTATAGATACAGAACTCCTCTATGCACTCGCTATGTCCGGTTTTAAAATAGCTTTTTGGTGAAAGCACATTTTGCAATATTCTAAGTACATAGCCCAGCCATCACGGGCTAGCTATTTAGACACCCACCAAGTTTAGCCCTGACCAAAGTCAGATTTGCTATAAGAAAAATGTTATTACCTTTGCTGTTCTTCGTCAGAATGCACTCCCAGGACTTCTACTTCAATAACAAATGTTGGTTTGGTTCAAAATAATCCATAGTTATGTTCAAATATCCTCTGTTTTGTTCGTGCGTTCAAGACACTATCCGAATGGTAAAGAAGGGTGACGCGCACGACGCATTTCGTGACAAAAAAATTCTAAATATTCCATTACCGTACTTCGAAGCATGTCAACCGCTGTTTAAAATCAATTTTTATGCCATTTTTCTCGTAAAAAAGCGATAATATTCCGACCGGGAAAGCGTGTTTACGTTCAAAGAGAGAGAAAATAAAAACATGGTGTCCCCTCGTGCACGAGCCTCAGTCTGATGGTCCTCTGATAGACCACTTAACCAAGGCGCTAAAGTTTTTCAGCCAGCGGCTGGAATTACATCATTCAGCTTTTTCCCGGGTTCTGAGAGCCTATGGGAGCCGTAGGAAGTGTCACGTTACAGCAAAGATCCTAAATGTTCAATAAACAGAGCCAAGAAGCCCAAGGAATGGTCAGAGAGGGTACTTCCTGTTTGGAATCTTCTCAGGTTTTTGCCTGGCATATGAGTTCTGTTATACTCACAGACACCATTCAAACAGTTTTCGAAACTTTAGGGTGTTTTCTATCCAAAGCCAATAATTATATGCATATTCTAGTTTCTGGGCAGTAGTAATAACCAGATTAAATCGGGTACGTTTTTTATCCGGCCGTGTAAATACTGCCCCCTAGCCCTAACAGGTTAAAATGCAAATAATTTTATAACATTTTTGACATGCGTTTTTCTGGATATTTTGTTTTTATTCTTTCTCTCACTGTTCAAATAAACCTACCATTAAAATTACAGACTGATCATTTCTTTCTAAGTGGGCAAACGTACAAAATCAGCAGGGGATCAAATACTTTTTTCCCTCACTGTATAGATGATCTGGAGCAAGTGGGTTTGGCGACGAATATGAAGCGAGGGCCAGCCAACGAGAGCATACAGGTCGCAGTGGTGGGTAATATATGGGGCTTTCGTGACAAAACGGATGGCACTGTTATAGACTACATCCAATTTGCTGAATAGAGTGTTGGAGGCTATTTTGTAAATGACATCGCAAAGTCAAGGTTTGGTAGGACAGTCAGTTTACGAGGGTATGCTTGGTAGCGTGAGTGAAGGATGCTTTGTTACGAAATAGGAAGCCGATTCTAGATTTCATTTTGGATTGGAGATGCTTAATGTGAGTCTGGAAGGAGAGTTTACAGTCTAACTAGACACCTAGGTATTTGTAATTGTCCACATATTCTAAGTCAGAACCAAGTAAAACTAAATGCATTCTCTTCAACCGATTGCTGCCCGCCCATCCAGCATCACTACTCTGGACGGTTCTGACTTCCTCATCCCCATACTGTATTTATTTATCTTGCTCCTTTGCAACCCAGTATCTCTACTTACACATTCATCTTCTGCACATTCTACCATTCCAGTGTTTAATTGCTATATTGTAATTACTTCTCCACCATGGCCTATTTATTGCCTTACCTCTCTTATCCTACCTTATTTGCACGTGCTGTATATAGATTTTTCTACTATACTTTTGATTGTATGTTTGTTTATTCCATGTGTAACTCTGTGTTGTTGTACGTGTCGAACTGCTTTGCTTTATCTTGGCCAGGTCGCAGTTGCAAATGAGAACTTGTTCTCAACTAGCCTACCTGGTTAAATAAAGGTGAAATAAAACAATTAAGAAATCTCCCCTTGTCTCAAAGAACCATATTCTGCCACAGTGAATCAGGTCATTTCCCCTTGTCTCAGAGAACCCTCAGAATTTAGGACATCTGCCAGCTGCTACCCAGGAGGAGAGAGGGGGAACAGAGCAAGAGAGAGGAAACAGAGGAGAGAGAAAGAGGGAACATAAAAATAGAGAGAGAGAGAGCGAACACACAGAGGAGGGGAGGAGAGAGATTGAGGGAACATGCAGTAAAACAATAGCTAGAATAACAGGAAGCAAGTACAAGAAGAAGGGAAATACACAATAACAGACAGCTGGACACAGCTACCTTCAATAACAGACAGGCTGGTAAACAGCTACCTTCAATAACAGAAAGGCTAGTTCACAGCTACCTTCAATAACAGACAGGCTAGTTCACAGCTACCTCCAATAACAGACAGGCTAGTTCACAGCTACCTTCAATAACAGACAGGCTAGTTCACAGCTACCTCCAATATCAGACAGGCTAGTTCACAGCTACCTTCAATAACAGACAGGCTAGTTCACAGCTACCTTCAATAACAGACAGGCTAGTTCACAGCTACCTCCAATAACAGACAGGCTAGTTCACAGCTACCTCCAATATCAGACAGGCTAGTACACAGCTACCTCCAATATCAGACAGGCTAGTTCACAGCTACTTTCAATAACAGACAGGCTAGTTCACAGCTACCTCCAATAACAGACAGGCTAGTTCACAGCTACCTATCAAGATGAAAGGAATGGGAGCTGCCCACTGGGCACACACTTTTTGAATCAATGTTGTCAAGAATTAATTTGGCGCCAGTACATCACTGGGGCCAAGCTTTCTGCCATCCAGGACCTATATACTAGGCGGTATCAGAGGAAGCCCAAAAAATTGTCCGACTCCAGTCTCAAAGTCATATACTGCTCTCTCTGCTACTGCATGGTAAGCGGTACCAGAGTGCCAAGTCTTGGACCAAAAGGCTCCTCAACAGCTTTTAGCCCCAAGCCATAAGACCGCTGAACAACTAATCAAATGGCCACCTGGACTATTTACACTGCCCCCCCATTTATTTTTACATTGCTGCTACTTGCTGTTTATTATCTATGCATAGTCACTTACCCCTAACTACATGTACAAATTACCTCGACTAACCTGTACCCCCGCACATTGACTCAGTACCGGTATCCCCTGTATATAGCCTCGTTATTGTTATGTTCTTGTGTTACTTTTTATAATTTTTTACTTTAGTTTATTTGGTAAATATTTTCTTAACCCATTCTTGAACTGCATTGTTGGTAAAGGGCTTGTAAGTAAGCATTTCACGGTAAGTTCTACACCTGTTGTATTCGGCGAATGTGACAAATCATTTTTTATTTATTTTTTATTTCACCTCTATTTAACCAGGTAGGCTAGTTGAGAACAAGTTCTCATTTACAACTGCGACCGGGCCTAGATAAAGCAAGGCAGTTTGACACAGACAACAACACAGAGTTACACATGGAGTAAACAATAAACAAGCCAATAACACAATAAACAAGTCAATGACACAGTAGAAAAAAATAAAGTCTATATAGTGTGTGCAAAAGGCATGAGGAGGTAGGCAATAAATAGGTCATAGTAGCGAAGAATTACGATTTAGCAGATTAACACTGGAGTGATAAATGAGCAGATGATGATGTGCAAGTAGAGATACTGGTGTACAAAACAGCAGGAAAGTAAATAAAAACAGTATGGGATGAGGTAGGTAGATTGGATGGGTAATTTTCAGATGGACTATGTACAGCTGCAGCGACCGGTTAGCAGCTCAGGTAGCTGATGTTTAAAGTTGGTGAGGGAAATAAAAGTCTCCAACTTCAGCGATTTTTGCAATTGGTTCCAGTCACTGGCAGCAGAGAACTGGAAGGAAAGGCAGCCAAATGGGGTGTTGGCTTTGGGGATGATCAGTGAGGTATACCTGCTGGAGCACGTGCTACGGCTGGGTGTTGTTATCGTGACCAGTGAGCTGAGATAAGGCGGAGCTTTACTTAGCATAGAGTTATAGATGACCTGGAGCCAGTGGGTCTGGCGACGAATATGTAGTGAGGGCCAGCCGACTAGAGCATACAGGTCGCAGTGGTGGATGGTATAAGGTGATTTGGTAACAAAACGGATGGCACTGTGGTAGACTGCATCCAGTTTGCTGAGTAGAGTATTGGAAGCTATTTTGTAGATGACATCGCCAAAGTCGAGGATCGGTAGGATGGTCAGTTTTACGAGGGTATGTTTGGCAGCATGAGTGAAGGATGCTTTGTTGTGAAATAGGAAGCAGATTCTAGATTTTATTTTGGATAGGAGATGTTTAATATGAGTCTGGAAGGAGAGTTTACAGTCTAGCCAGACACCCAGGTATTTGTAGTTGTCCACATATTCTAGGTCAGAACCGTCCAGAGTAGTGATGCTGGGCGGGCGGGCAGGTGCAGGCAGCGATCGGTTGAAGAGCATGCATTTAGTTTTACTAGCGTTTAAGAGCAGTTGGAGGCCACGGAAGGAGTGTTGTATGGCATTGAAGCTCGTTTGGAGGTTAGTTAGCACAGTGTCCAAGGAAGGGCCAGAAGTATATAGAATGGTGTCGTCTGCGTAGAGGTGGATAAGGGAATCACCAGCAGCAAGAGCGACATCATTGATTTATACAGAGAAAAGAGTCGGCCCGAGAATTGACCCTGTGGCACACCCATAGAGACTGCCAGAGGTCCGGACAACAGGCCATCCGATTTGACACACTGAACTCTGTCTGAGAAGTAGTTGGTGAACCAGGCGAGGCAGTCATTAGAGAAACCAAGGCTGTTGAGTCTGCCGATAAGAATACGGTGATTGACAGAGTCGAAAGTCTAGGCCAGGTCGATGAAGACGGCTGCACAGTACTGTCTTATATTATCTCCAATGTATCGGCCAAGAATTTTGCTACGATTTTTGCATCACAACACTGAACATTTTATTCTCGGGGACAATAAAAATATCAGGGTCTGCCTGAGTGGCCCAGATCTTGAAATGATCCATTTTAGGGTAATAAACTACGAATATGTCAAACCTTTTCTGCATTTAAAATCATACGGAGTTTCAATAGAAGTCAGATTACTTTGAGATTTCAGAACAACAGGAGACTCAAAGATTGGATTATTAGGAAAATAAAACAAAGTAGGAATAGCAATGACATTTCTCTGGTTAGCACCATTTGGCATGTCACCACTTTCAGATACAACATGTGGAACTCTCATAGACCAAAGAGGAGATGGTAAAAACTAACTTACATGTCATGATAATATTGTCCTCACCTCAATTTAGTTGACCAAGAACGTTTCCAATGTTTGATGACAACAGCCGGGAGTAGCCAGGCCTATTCCAGAAGGAGTCAAAATTGTCAGCGAAGGACCGAGTCCTTGGTCGGACGCATTAATCACTGGTGAAGAGACCAAAGACAGCTAAAACACTCAAAGAGATGGAATTCGGCTCGAGACAATTATTTGTCCTGCTAATTTCTGTGCATTCTCCAAGACATTGTCTCTTAGCTTTACAGATTTCACACGCATAATATCATTAGACCCAATATGCAACACAACTGTTTTCAGATCAGGAATCTGTTTCTTGATGGAGCGCATGACTTCTGATAAATCCAATAACTTCAGGAAAATAAAGGGTACTGGTATTTCAGACATCCACCGATGTAACCATGGAGCAGGAATAGCAGAGCCCAGGTGAAGCAGAACCCACCTTATTCCCCGGAGATGCCATCACAATGTTGGACGATAATGAAGGAACCTCTGAGACGATCAGCTTCACACTTATTTGCGTAGACTACGATGAAATAATGGTGTCCTTTGGGCAAATCAGATGTCAATGTAGCCTACATAAGCCCAACCTCACTGCAAATGTACTTTCACATACAGCTTGTGTAGGACAAGTCAGAGGAGTTACTTTCAACTATTCAATGTTATTTATGTAGTGAATGAGTATGGAAGATGACCAATGTCTAAATGAGTTGACATGACAGCTCCACGGAATCAAACACAGCTTGTTCCCTAGCTAAGCAGGGTCAGAGGTGAAAAAAGTATGAAATTGTCATACTTGAGTAAAAGTAAAGATAGAAAATGACTCAAGTAAAAGTGAAAGTTACCCAGAAAAATACTACTTGAGTAAAAGTCTAAAAGTATTTGGTTTTAAATATATGTACAGTTCAAGTCGGAAGTTTTACACATTTCTTGTAAACAAACTATAGTTTTGGCAAGTCAGTTAGGACATCTACTTTGTGCATGACACAAGTAATTTTTACAACAATTGTTTAGAGACAGATTATTTCACTTATAATTCACTGTATCACAATTCCAGTGGGTCAGAAGTTTACATACACTAAGTTGACTGTGCCTTTAAACAGCTTGGAAATTCCAGAAAATGATATCATGGCTTCAGAAGCTTCTGATAGGCTAATTGACAATATTTATTCAATTGTAGGTGTACCTGTGGATGTATTTCAAGGCCTACCTTCAAAATCAGTGCCTCTTTGCTTGACATCATGGGAAAATCAAAAGAAATCAGCTAAGACCTCAGAAAAAAAATTGTAGACATCCACAAGTCTGGTTCATCCATGGGAGCAATTTCCAAACGCCTGAAGGTACCACGTCGATCTGTACAAACAATAGTCATACTGCTGTGGTACTCAGTATGCAGGTTGTGTCACGTCCTGACCAGTATAAGGGGTTATTGGTTATTGTAGTTTGGTCAGGACGTGGCAAGGGGTATTTGTTTTATATGGTTCAGGCGGTGTGTGTATGTAGAGGGGTGTTGGATTTATGTTGGTTTATGTTCTTGTTTTGTATTCTAGGGTTTCTATGTTGTGTATTTCTTTGTTGGCCTGGTGTGGCTCTCAATCAGGAACAGCCGTACATCATTGTTTCTGATTGAGAGTCATACTTAGGGAGCCTGTTTTCCACCTGTCCCTTTGTGGGCAGTTGTTTTTTGCATTGCTTTTGTGTAGCCTGCGAAACTGTCTTACTGTCGTTCTTTGTTTATTGTTTTTTCGTGTTCACCGATAAATAAAATAATGACGAGCACGCAACCTGCTGCGCCTTGGTCTAATCCCCACGACAACCGTGACACACGTTCATCTGTACAAACAATAGTACGCAAGTATAAACACCATGGGACCACGCAGCCATCATACTGCTCAGGAAGGAGACGCATTCTGTCTCCTAGAGATGAACGTACTTTGGTGTGAAAAGTACAAATCAATCCCAGAATAACAGCAAAGGACCTTGTGAAGATGCTGGAGGAAACAGGTACAAAAGTATCTATATCCACAGTCAAACGAGTCCTATATCGACATAACCTGAAAGGCCGCTCAGCAAGGAAGAAGCCACTGCTCCAAAACCGCCATAAAAAAGCCAGACTACGGTTTGCAACTGCACATGGGGACAAAGATCGTACTTTTTGGAGAAATGTCCTCTGGTCTGATGAAACAAAAATAGAACTGTTTAGCCATAATGACCATCATTAGGTTTGGAGGAAAAAGGGGGAGGCTTGCAAGCCGAAGAACACCATACCAACCGTGAAGCATGGGGGTGGCAGCATCATGTTTTGGGGGTGCTTTGCTGCAGGAGGGACTGGTGGACTTCACAAAATAGATAGCATCATGAGGTAGGAAAATTATGTGGATATATTGAAGCAACATCTCAAGACATCAGTCAGGAAGTTAAAACTTGGTCGCAAATGGGTCTCCCAAATGGACAATGACCCCAAGCATACTTCCAAAGTAGTGGAAAAATGGCTTAAGGACAACAAAGTCAAGGTATTGGAGTGGCCAAAGACCTGACCTCAATCCTACAGAAAATGTGTGGGCAGAACTGAAAAAGTGTGTGCGAGCAAGGCCTACAAACCTGACTCAGTTACACCAGCTCTGTCAGGAGGAATGGGCCAAAATTCACCCAACTTATTGTGGGAAGCTTGTGTAAGGCTACCCAAAAAGTTTGACCCAAGTTAAACAATTTAAAGGCAATTTTACGAAATACTAATTGAGTGTATGTAAACTTCTGACCCACTGGGAATGTGATGAAAGAAATAAAAGCTGAAATATATCATTCTCTCTACTATTATTCTGACATTTCACATTCTTCAAATAAAGTGGTGATCCTAACTGACCTAAAACAGGCAATTTTTACTTGGATTAAATGTCAGGAATTGTGAAAAAATGTGTTTAAATGTATTTGGCTAAGGTGTATGTAAACTTCCGACTTCAACTGTAAGTATCAAAAGTAAATGCAATTTGTAAGTATAAATAATGTCATTTTTTTTATATTAAGCCATCTAGATGGCTTTACGGATGGACAGGGGCACTCTCCAACACTCAGACATAATTTACAAAGCATTTGTCTTTAGTGAATTTACCAGATCAGAAGCAGTAGGGATGAACAGAGATATTGTCTTGATAAGTGTGTGAATTGGACCATTTGCCTGTCCTGCTCAGCATTCAAAATCTAACAAGTACTTTTGGGTGTCAGGGAAAATGTTTGAAGTAAAAAGGCATTATTCTCTTTAGGATTGCAGTGAAGGAAAAGGAAAAGTTGTAGAAAATAAATAGTAAAGTACAGATACCCCCCAAAAAACACTTAGGTAGTACTTTGAAGTATTTTTACTGAAGTACTTTCCACTACTGGATGGTAGACTTTTTCTCATTGAAGTGCATCACCCCTCATATACCAGCAAGCGTCACAGTTCAGGCAGAAATCGTTGGAGTGTGGCTTAATATTTTATTTAAATGTACGTATTATTTACCTCTTTATTGACCTCTTTATTGACCTCTTTATTGACCTCTTTATTTTCTCTTTATTTTCTACAACTGTTCTGGAACCCTGACCCTGACCTGTTCACCGGACGTGCTTGTTGCACCCTCGACAACTACTATGATTATTATTATTTGACCATGCTGGTCATTTATGAACATTTTAACATCTTGACATCTTGACCATGTTCTGTTACAATATCCACCCGGCACAGCCAGAAGAGGACTGGCCACCCCTCATAGCCTGGTTCCTCTCTAGGTTTCTTCCTAGGTTTTTGGCCTTTCTAGGGAGTTTTTCCTAGGGAGTTTTTCCTAGCCACCGTGCTTCTTTCACATGCATTGCTTGCTGTTTGGGGTTTTAGGCTGGATTTCTGTACAGCACTTTGAGATATCAGCTGATGTACGAAGGGCTATAAAAATAAATTTGATTTGATTTGATTTGATTTTGATTTGATTTGATTTGATTTATTGACCTCTTTATAAAAACATTTTTTAAAAGGTTGATAGCACGACTTTGAAACAATGATGTTGATTCAGACATACCATTTTACTATCAACATTGAAACAAGGTCTAATTAAAAAATGTCTAATCCAATACGAAATTCAACATAATTTCAACATTACCATTATACAAAACATTAACAACACCTGCTCTTTCCATGGAATAGACTGACCAGGTGAATCCAGCTGAAGCTAGGATCCCTTATTGACGTCACATGTTAAATCCACTTTGGTTAGTGTAAAGCAAGGAGAGGAGAGAGGTTATAGAGTAATTTTTAAGCCTTGAGATAATTGAGACATGGATTGTGTGTGTCAGAGCGTAAATTGTCCAGACAAAACGGGGGATGGTTGTAGGTGCCAGGCGCGCCAGTTTGGGGGATGGTAGTAGGCCACTTGGGGCTCCCGAGTGGTGCAGCGGTCTAAGTCACTGCATCTCAGTGCCTACCGAGTCCCATAGGGCGGCACACAATTGGCCCAGCATCGTTAGGGTTTGGCCGGGGTAGGCCATCATTGTAAATAAGAATGTGTTGTTCTGACTTGCCTAGCTAAAGAAAATAGGTGCCAGGTGCACCAGTTTGTGTCAAGAATGACAACGCTGCTGTTTCTTTGATGCTCAACAGTTTCCCGTGTGGGTCAAGAATGGCCCATCACCTAAAGGAAATCCAGCCAACTTAACACAACTGTGGGAAGCTTTGGAGTCAATGTTGGCCAGGATCCCAATGAAATGATTTTGACACCTGGTGGAGTCCTGATGAATTGAGGCTGTTCTGAGGGTTGTTCCTAATGTTTGGTATACTCAGTGTATACACTGAATAAAGGAATACAAATATTTGTAACGAAATTTTCTATGTGTAATTTTCAAAGCAATTTTAACCTAATACATAGTTCTGCCAATTATGTTGAAATTAGATTGATTGGACAACTTGTTAGTCAGATTATGACCAAAAGTATGTTGACACGTGCTCGTCGAACATCTCATTCCAAATATCATGGGAATTAATATTGAGTTGTTCCCCCCTTTGCTGCTATAACAGCCTCTACTCTTCTGGGAAGGCTTTCCACTGCGGGAGCTTCCATTCAACCACAAGATAGTTAGTGAGGTTGGGCACTGATGTTGGGCGATTAGGCCTGGCTCACAGTCGACATTCCAATTCATCCCAAAGGTGTTCAATGGGGTTGAGGTCAGGGCTCTGTGCAGGCCAGTCAAGTTCTTCCACACCGATCTCAACAAACCATACCATTTCTGTATGGACCTCACATTGTGCACAAAGGCATTGTCATGTTGAAAAAGTAAAGGGCCTTCCCAAATCTGGAATAAAGGGCCAGCAGCATACCCCCCTGCATTCCACTGCTGGCTTGCTTCTGAAGCTAAGCTGGGTTGGGCCTGGTCAGTCCCTGGATGGGAGACCAGATGTTACTGGAAGTGGTATTGAAGGGCCAATAGTCTAAAATAAAAACAATCCAGATTGCCCTTTGTAGTGTGCTGTCTTTTAGATGGTATTTTTAAATGGGTGTCCTGACTCTCTGTGGGCGCTAAACATCCCATGGCACTCATTGTAATATTAGGGGTGTTAACCCTGGTGTCCTGGCTAAATTCCCAATCTGACCATCATGGTCACCTAATCATCCCCAGTTTACAATTGTCTCATTCATCCCCCCTCCAGTAACTATTCCTATTTCCAAGGCCGTTGCTGTAAATGAGAATGTGTTCTCAGTCAACGTTCCTGGTAAAATAGAAAACTGCTGCCACAAACTTGGCAGAGGCAGTTTGGAACTCAGTAGTGAGTGTTGCAACCAAGGACAGATCATTTTTACGTGCTTCAACACTCGGCAATCCCGTTCCGTGAGTTTGTGTGGCCTACCACCTCGGGGCTGAGCCGTTGATGCTCCTAGACCTTACCACTTCACAATAACGGCACTAACAGTTGACCTGGGGGTCAGCTCTAGCAGGGCAGAAATGTGACAAACTGACTTGTTGGACAGGTGGCATCCTATGACGGTGCCACATTGAAAATCACTGAGCTATTCAGTAAGGCCATTCTACTGCCAATGTTTCCTATAGAGATTGCATGGCTATGCCCCAGATTTTACACACAAATCAGCTGGGCTAGACAATCTGGACCTTCTCATTCTAAAATTATCCGCCGCAATTGTTGCAACTCCTATTACTAGCTTGTTCAACCTTTCTTTCGTATCATCTGAGATTGCCAAAGATTGGAAAGCAGCTGCGGTCATCCCCCTCTTCAAAGGGGGGGACACTCTTGACCCAAACTGCTACAGACCTATATCTATCCTACCCTGCCTTTCTAAGGTCTTCGAAAGCCAAGTTAATAAACAGATTAACGACCATTTCGAATCCCACCGTACCTTCTCCGCTATGCAATCTGGTTTCAGAGCTGGTCATGGGTGCACCTCAGCCACGCTCAAGGTCCTAAATAATATCATAATTGCCATTGATAAAAGACATTACTGTGCAGCTGTATTCATCGACCTGGTAAAGGCTTTCGACTCTGTCAATCCCCGCATTCTTATTTGCAGACTCAATAGCCTTGGTTTCTCAAATGACTGCCTGGCCTGGTTCACCAACTACTTCTCAGACAGAGTTCAGTGTGTCAAATCGGAGGACCTGTTGTCCGGACCTCTGGCAGTCTCTATGGGTGTGCCACAGGGTTCAATTCTTGGGCCAACTATTTTCTCTGTATACATCAATGATGTCGCTCTTGCTGCTGGTGAGTCTCTGATCCACCTCTACGCAGACGACACCATTCTAAATACTTCTGGGCCTTATTTGGACACTGTGTTAACTAACCAAATGGGACCTTGTTCTGGAACTGTAGTCAGTGGCTACATCCCAATGGGACCTTGTTCTGGAACTGTAGTCAGTGGCTACATCCCAATGGGACCTTGTTCTGGAACTGTAGTCAGTGGCTACATCCCAATGGGACCTTGTTCTGGAACTGTAGTCAGTGGCTACATCCCAATGGGACCTTGTTCTGGAACTGTAGTCAGTGGCTACATCCCAATGGGACCTTGTTCTGGAACTGTAGTCAGTGGCTACATCCCAATGGGACCTTGTTCTGGAAACGTAGTCAGTGGCTACATCCCAATGGGACCTTGTTCCCTATATAGCGCATTGACCAGTTTTCAACTGAGTCTGAGTCCCTATGGGCTCTGGTCAAAAGTAGAGCATCATAGGGAATTGGGTGCATATTGGGATTGTAGTCAACCTGTGATCAGAATGGGATTGTAGTCAACCTGTTATCAGAATGGGATTGTAGTCAACCTGTGATCAGAATGGGATTGTAGTCAACCTGTAATCAGAATGGGATTGTAGTCAACCTGTTATCAGAATGGGATTTGTCAAAGTCAGTTCATCGACAGCAGTGCTGGTGGGTTCATGTGTTCATCACTCTGTCTCTACAGTAGTGCTGGTGGGTTCATGTGTTCATCACTCTGTCTCTACAGTAGTGCTGATGGGTTCATGTGTTCATCACTCTGTCTCTACAGTAGTGCTGGTGGGTTCATGTGTTCATCACTCTGTCTCAACAGTAGTGCTGGTGGGTTAATGTGTTCATCACTCTGTCTCTACAGTAGTGCTGGTGGTTTCATACAGCAGGGCTAAAGTTATATATGATTAAATAGTCATTTATATACCCGGTTATATAAGCAGTTATAGATATGGTTATATAGTTATAGATATGGTTATATAGTTATAGATATGGTTATATAAGCAGGTATAGATATGGTTATATAAGCAGGTATAGATATGGTTATCTAATCAGTTATAGATATGGTTATATAGTTATAGATATGGTTATAAAGTTATAGATATGGTTATATAAGCAGGTATAGATATGGTTATATAATCAGTTATAGATATGGTTATATAGTTATAGATATGGTTATATAGTTATAGATATGGTTATATAGTTATAGATATGGTTATATAGTTATAGATATGGTGATATAGTTATAGATATGGTTATATAGTTATAGATATGGTTATATAGTTATAGATATGGTTATATAGGTATAGATATGGTTATATAGTTATAGATATGGTTATATAAGCAGTTATAGATATGGTTATATAGGCAGTTATAGATATGGTTATACAGTTATAGATATGGTTATATAGTTATAGATATGGTTATATAAGCAGTTATAGATATGGTTATATAGTTATAGATATGGTTATATAGTTATAGATATGGTTATACAGTTGTAGATATGGTTATACAGTTGTAGATATGGTTATATAGTTATAGATATGGTTATATAAGCAGTTATAGATATGGTTATATAGTTATAGATATGGTTATATAGTTATAGATATGGTTATATAGGCTGTTATAGATATGGTTATATAAGCAGTTATATATATGGTTATACAGTTATAGATATGGTTATATAGTTATAGATATGGTTACATAGTTATAGATATGGTTATATAGTTATAGATATGGTTATACAGTTATAGATATGGTTATATAGTTATAGATATGGTTATATAGTTATAGATATGGTTATACAGTTATAGATATGGTTACATAGTTATAGATATGGTTATATAGTTATAGATATGGTTATACAGCTATAGATATGGTTATATAAGCAGGTAGAGATATGGTTATATAGTTATAGATATGGTTAAATAGTTATAGATATGGTTAAATAGTTATAGATATGGTTATATAGTTATAGATATGGTTACACAGTTATAGATATGGTTATATAGTTGTAGATATGGTTATATAGTTATAGATATGGTTATACAGTTATAGATATGGTTATATAGTTATAGATATGGTTACACAGTTATAGATATGGTTATATAGTTATAGATATGGTTATACAGTTCTAAATATGGTTATATAGGTAGTTATAGATATGGTTATACAGTTATAGATATGGTTATATAGTTATAGATATGGTTATACAGTTCTAAATATGGTTATATAGGTAGTTATAGATATGGTTATATAGGCAGTTATATATACAGATCAATATTAATTTATAGATATGGTTATATAGGCAGTTATAGATATGGTTATACAGTTATAGATATGGTTATATAGTTATAGATATGGTTATATAAGCAGTTATAGATATGGTTATATAGTTATAGATATGGTTATATAGTTATAGATATGGTTATACAGTTGTAGATATGGTTATACAGTTGTAGATATGGTTATATAGTTATAGATATGGTTATATAAGCAGTTATAGATATGGTTATATAGTTATAGATATGGTTATATAGTTATAGATATGGTTATATAGGCTGTTATAGATATGGTTATATAAGCAGTTATAGATATGGTTATACAGTTATAGATATGGTTATATAGTTATAGATATGGTTATACAGTTATAGATATGGTTACATAGTTATAGATATGGTTATATAGTTATAGATATGGTTATACAGCTATAGATATGGTTATATAAGCAGGTAGAGATATGGTTATATAGTTATAGATATGGTTAAATAGTTATAGATATGGTTATATAGTTATAGATATGGTTACACAGTTATAGATATGGTTATATAGTTGTAGATATGGTTATATAGTTATAGATATGGTTATACAGTTATAGATATGGTTATATAGTTATAGATATGGTTATATAGTTATAGATATGGTTACACAGTTATAGATATGGTTATATAGTTATAGATATGGTTATACAGTTCTAAATATGGTTATATAGGTAGTTATACATATGGTTATATAGGCAGTTATATATACAGATCAATATTAATTTATAGATATGGTTATATAGGCAGTTATAAATATGGCTATGCAGTTATAGATATGGTATTATAGGCAATTTTAGATATGGCTATATAAGCAGTTATATATATGGTTATATTGGTACTTATAGATATGGTTATACAGTTTATGGATGTGGTTATATAGTTATAGATATGGTTATATATGTAACGCTTGGACGTTGTGGGTGTGGAGTCAGGCACAGAGGCAGAACATTTTTTGGTTCAATATATACACTACTCAAAAAAATAAAGGGAACACTAAAATAACACATCCTAGATCTGAATGAATGAAATAATCTTATTAAATACTTTTTTCTTTACATAGTTGAATGTGCTGACAACAAAATCACACAAAAATAATCAATGGAAATCCAATTTATCAACCCATGGAGGTCTGGATTTGGAGTCACACTCAAAATTAAAGTGGAAAACCACACTACAGGCTGATCCAACTTTGATGTAATGTCCTTAAAACAAGTCAAAATGAGGCTCAGTAGTGTGTGTGGCCTCCACGTGCCTGTATGACCTCCCTACAATGCCTGGGCATGCTCCTGATGAGGTGGCGGATGGTCTCCTGAGGGATCTCCTCCCAGACCTGGACTAAAGCATCCGCCAACTCCTGGACAGTCTGTGGTGCAACGTGGCGTTGGTGGATGGAGCGAGACATGATGTCCCAGATGTGCTCAATTGGATTCAGGTCTGGGGAATGGGCGGGCCAGTCCATAGCATCAATGCCTTCCTCTTGCAGTAACTGCTGACACACTCCAGCCACATGAGGTCTAGCATTGTCTTGCATTAGGAGGAATCCAGGGCCAACCGCACCAGCATATGGTCTCACAAGGGGTCTGAGGATCTCATCTCGGTACCTAATGGCAGTCAGGCTACCTCTGGCGAGCACATGGAGGGCTGTGCGGCCCCCCAAAGAAATGCCACCCCACACCATGACTGACCCACCGCCAAACCGTTCATGCTGGAGGATGTTGCATGCAGCAGAACGTTCTCCACGGCGTCTCCAGACTGTCACGTCTGTCACACGTGCTCAGTGTGAACCTGCTTTCATCTGTGAAGAGCACAGGGTGCCAGTGGCGAATTTGCCAATCTTGGTGTTCTCTGGCAAATGCCAAACGTCCTGCACGGTGTTGGGCTGTAAGCACAACCCCCACCTGTGGACGTCGGGCCCTCATACCACCCTCATGGAGTCTGTTTCTGACCGTTTGAGCAGACACATGCACATTTGTGGCCTGCTGGAGGTCATTTTGCAGGGCTCTGGCAGTGCTCCTCCTGCTCCTCCTTGCACAACGGCGGAGGTAGCGGTCCTGCTGCTGGGTTGTTGCCCTCCTACGGCCTCCTCCATGTCTCCTGATGTACTGGCCTGTCTCCTGGTAGCGCCTCCATGCTCTGGACACTACGCTGACAGACACAGCAAACCTTCTTGCCACAGCTTGCATTGATGTGCCATCCTGGATGAGCTGCACTACCTGAGCCACTTGTGTGGGTTGTAGACTCCGTCTCATGCTACCACTAGAGTGAAAGCACCGCCAGCATTCAAAAGTGACCAAAACATCAGCCAGGAAGCATAGGAACTGCGAAGTGGTGTGTGGTTACCACCTGCAGAACCACTCCTTTATTTGGGGTGTCTTGCTAATTGCCTATAATTTCCACCTGTTGTCTATTCTATTTGCACAACAGCATGTGAAATTTATTGTCAATCAGTGTTGCTTCCTAAGTGGACAGTTTGATTTCACAGAAGTGTGATTGACTTGGAGTTACATTGTGTTGTTTAAGTGTTCCCTTTATTTTTTTGAGCAGTATATATTTAATAAGTACCACAAAAGAGGAAAAAATGCCCAAACACAACAGGGCGTAACAAAATCCAAAGTCCAACAACACGAACACAGTGAAAACACGTAACCGCACACAGAACAGGTGGAGAGGCGGGCTTAAATAACACCACTAATTAACTAACAGAACAGGTGGAGAGGCTTAAATAACACCACTAATTAACTAACAGAACAGGTGGAGAGGCGGGCTTAAATAACAACACTAATTAACTAACAGAACACAGGTGCAACTAATAAAGACATGACTAACAGAAAAACGAAAAGGGGATCGATGGCAGCTAGTAGGCCGGTGACGACGACCACCGAGCGCCACCCGAACAGGAGAGGAGCTACCCTCGGCAGTAGTGGTGACATAGTTATATATATGGTTATATTGTTATAGATATGGTTTTAAAGTGATAGATATGGTTAAATAGGCAGTTATAGATACAGATAAATATTCATTTATATATATGGTTATATAGACAGTTGTAGATATATTTATATAGGCACGTATAGACATGGTTATATAGGTTTAGATGTGGTTATAGAGTTACAAATATGTATATATTGCTATAGATATGAATATATAGTTATAGAAAATGGCTATGTAGTTATAGATATGGTTATATAGTTATAGATATGGTTATATAGTTAGAGAAAATGGCTATGTAGTTATAGATATGGTTATATAGTTATAGATATGGTTATATTGGCATTTATAGAAATTGTTATATAGGCAGTTATAGATTATGTTATATAGGCAGGTATAGATATGGTTATAGAGTTATAGATATGGTTATACAGTTGTAGATATGGTTATATAATCAGTTATAGATATGGTTATAGAGTTATAGATATGGTTATACAGTTATAGATATGGTTATATAGTTATAGATATGGTTATATACTTATCAAAAATGGCTATATAGTTATAGATATGGTTATACAGTTATAGACATGGTTATATAGGCAGTTGTATATATAGTTATATAGATACTTATAGATATGGTTACATAGTTATAGATGTGATTATATAGTGTAAATATAGATATGATTAAATAGTTATCAAAAATGGTTATATAGTTATAGATATGGTAATATAGGCAGTTGTATATATAGTTATATAGATACTTATAGATATGGTTACATAGTTATAGATGTGATTATATAGTGTAAATATAGATATGATTATATAGTTATAGGTATGGTTATATAGATACTTATAGATATGGTTATATAGTTATAGATATGGTTATACAGTTATAGATATGGTTATATAGGCAGTTATAGGTATGGTTATATAGATACTTATAGATATGGTTATATAGGCAGTTATAGGTATGGTTATATAGATACTTATAGATATGGTTATATAGTTATAGATGTGGTTATACAGTTATAGATATGGTTATATAGGCAGTTATAGGTATGGTTATATAGATACTTATAGATATGGTTATATAGGCAGTTATAGGTATGGTTATATAGATACTTATAGATATGGTTACATAGTTATAGATGTGATTATACAGTTATAGATATGGTTATATAGGCAGTTATAGGTATGGTTATATAGATACTTATAGATATGGTTACATAGTTATAGATGTGATTATATAGTGTAAATATAGATATGATTATATAGTTATCAAAAATGGTTATATAGTTATAGATATGGTTATACAGTTATAGATATGGTTATATAGTTATAGATATGGTTATACAGTTATAGATATGGTTATATAGGCAGTTATAGGTATGGTTATATAGATACTTATAGATATGGTTACATAGATACTTATAGATATGGTTACATAGTTATAGATGTGATTATATACGTATAGATATTGTTTTATAGTTATAGATATGGTTATATAGTTATAGATATGGTTATATAGTTATAGATATGGTTATATAGGCAGTTATAGATAAATATTCATTTATATATATGGTTATATATACACATATAGACATGGATATATAGTTCTAGATGTGATTATAGAGGTACTTGTGTAAATAATGCAATAGATATGATTATATAGTTATCGAAAATGGCTATATAGTTATAGATTATATAGGCAGTTATACAAATGGTTATACAGTTATAGATGTGGTTATACAGTTATAGATATGGTTATATAGTTATAGATATGGTTATATAGGCAGTTATAGAGACTTTATAAATAGTCATTTATAGATATGGTTATATAGGCAGTTGTAGATATAGTTATATAGGCAGTTATAGAGACTTTATAAATATTTGTTTATAGATATGGTTATACAGTTATAGATATGGTTATATAGGCAGTTATAGATATGGATATATAGGCAGTTATAGAGACTTTATAAATATTCATTTATAGATATGGTTATATAGGCAGTTGTAGATATAGTTATATAGGCACTTAAAGATATGGGTATATAGGTTTAGATATGGTTAACAGTTGTAGATATGGTAATATAGTTATAGATATGGTTATGCAGTTGTTTATATGTATATATAATCATTTATAGATATGGTTATATAGGTATAGATATGGTTATACAGTTATATATGGTTATATAGGTATAGATATGGTTACATAGTTATAGATATGGTTATATAGTTATAGATATGGTTATATAGGTATAGATATGGTTAAACAGTTATAGATATGTATATATAGTTATAGATTTTTTATATAGTTATATATGGTAATACAATTATAGATATGGTTTTATAGTTATAGATATTGTTATACAGTTATAGATATCTTTATACAGTTATAGACATGGTTATAAAGCCATTGACAAGGTTACACAGTTATAGATATGGGTATTTAGTTGTATACATGATTATTTGTTAGATATGGTTTTATAGTTATAGATATGGTTTTATATTTATAGATATGGTTATATTGTTGCAGATATGATTATATAGTTCTAGATCTGATTATATAGTTCTAAATATGTATATATAGTTATAGATGTGGATATATAGTTTGAAATATGGTTATATTGTTATAAATATGTATATGTATATATAGTTATGGATATGGTTATATACTTATACACATGGCTATATAGGTTTAGGTATGGTTATATAGGTGTAGATATGGTTATATAGTTATAGATATGGTTATTTAGTTATTGACATAGATATATAGTTATAGAAGTGGATATATATTTATAAATATGTATATATAGTTATAGATATGGTTATACAGTTATATATGTGTGTAGATATATACTTAAAACTTATGGTTATATAGTTATAGACATGGTTATAAAGTTATAGATATGGTTATATAGTTATAGATATGGTTATACAGTTATAGATATGGTTATAAAGTTATAGATATGGTTATATAGTTATAGATATGGTTATACAGTTATAGATATGGTTATACAGTTATAGATATGGTTAAATAGTTATAGATATGGTTATATAGTTATAGATATGGTTATATAATCAGTTATAGATATGGTTATACAGTTATTGACATGGTTATAAAGTTATAGATATGGTTATATAGTTATAGATATGGTTATACAGTTATAGATATGGTTATACAGTTATAGATATGGTTAAATAGTTATAGATATGGTTATATAGTTATAGATATGGTTATATAGTTATAGATATGGTTATATAGTCATATATAGATGTAGATATGGTTATACAGTTGTAGATATGTATATATAGGCAGTTATTGATATGGTTATATAGGTATAGAAAATTTCTATATCGTTATAGATATGGTTAAACAGTTATAGATATGTTTATATAGTTCTAGATATTTGTATGTAGTTATAGATATGATTATATATTTAAAGATATGATTATATAGTTTTAGATATGATTATGTAGTTAAAAATATGGTTATATAGTTGTAGGTATGATTATATAGTTATAGATATGGTAATATAGTTATAGATATGATTTTATAGTTATAATTAGGGTTATATAGTTATAGATATGATTATATAGTTATAGAAATGGCTATATAGTTATAATTATGGTTATATAGTTATAGGTATGGGTATATAGTTATATATGGTTGTATAGCTTTAGATACGATTATATAGTTGTAGATAGGGATATATAGTTATAGATATGATTATGTAGTTGTAGATATGATTATAGAGTTATATACACAGTTATATACAGTGGGGGAAAAAGTATTTGATCCCCTGCTGATTTTGTACGTTTGCCCACTGACAAAGAAAGGATCAGTCTATAATTTGAATGGGAGGTTTATTTTAACAGTGAGAGACAGAATAACAACAAAAATATCCAGAAAAACACATGTCAAAAATGTTATAAATTGATTTGCATTTTAATGAGGGAAATAAGTATTTGACCCACTCTCAATCAGAAAGATTTCTGGCTCCCAGGTGTCTTTTATACAGGTAACGAGCTGAGATTAGGAGCACACTCTTAAAGGGAGTGCTCCTAACCGCAGCTTGTTACCTGTAAAAAAGACACCTGTCCACAGAAGCAATCAATCAATCAGATTCCAAACTCTCCACCATGGCCAAGACCAAAGAGCTCTCCAAGGATGTCAGGGACAAGATTGTAGACCTACACAAGGCTGGAATGGGCTACAAGACCATCGCCAAGCAGCTTGGTGAGAAGGTGACAACATTTGGTGCGATTATTCGCAAATGGAAGAAACACAAAAGAACTGTCAATCTCCCTCGGCCTGGGGCTCCATGCAAGATCTCACCTCGTGGAGTTGCAATGATCATGAGAACGGTGAGGATTCAGCCCAGAACTACACGGGAGGATCTTGTCAATGATCTCAAGGTAGCTGGGACCATAGTCACCAAGAAAACAATTGGTAACACACTAGCGCCCGCAAGGTCCCCCTGCTCAAGAATACATATACAGGCCCGTCTGAAGTCTGCCAATGAACATCTGAATGACTCAGAGGACAACTGGGTGAAAGTGTTGTGGTCAGATGAGACCAAAATGGAGCTTTTTGACATCAACTCAACTCGCCGTGTTTGGAGGAGGAGGAATGCTGCCTATGAACCCAAGAACACCATCTCCATAGTCAAACATGGAGGTGGAAACATTATGCTTTGAGGGTGTTTTTCTGCTAAGGGGACAGGACACTTCACCGCATCAAAGGGACGATGGACGGGGCGATGTACCGTCACATCTTGGGTGAAAACCTCCTTCCCTCAGCCAGGGCATTGAAAATGGGTCGTGGATGGGTATTCCAGCATGACAATGACCCAAAACCCACGGCCAAGGCAACAAAGGAGTGGCTCAAGAAGAAGCACATTAAGGTCCTGGAGTGGCCTAGTCAGTCTCCAGACCTTAATCCCATAGAAAATCTGTGGAGGGAGCTGAAGGTTCGAGTTGCCAAACGTCAGCCTCGAAACCTTAATGACTTGGAGAAGATCTGCAAAGAGGAGTGGGACAAAATCCCTCCTGAGATGTGTGCAAACCTGGTGGCCAACTACAAGAAACATCTGACCTCTGTGATTGCCAACAAGGGTTTTGCCACCAACTACTAAGTCATGTTTTGCAGAGGGGTCAAATACTTATTTCCCTCATTAAAATGCAAATCATTTTATAACATTTTTGACATGCGTTTTTCTGGATTTTTTGTTGTTATTCTGTCTCTCACTGTTCAAATAAACCTACTACTAAAATTATAGACTGATCATTTCTTTCTAAGTGGGCAAACGTACAAAATCAGCAGGGGATCAAATACTTTTTTCCCACACTGTAGTTATTGAAACTGTTATATAGTTAAATATATGGTTATATAGCTATAGATACGGTTATATAGTTATAGATGCTATTATATAGTTATATATATAGTTATAGATATGGTTATATAGGAATAGATATGGTTATATAGTTATTGGTGTGGATATATAGGTATGGATATGATGATATAGATACAGATATGATTATATAGCTATAGATATGCTTATATCGTTTTTTTATATGGTTATTTAGATGTTGATATGATTATATAGTTATAGACATGGTTATATATGTATAGATATCGTTATATAATTATTGACATTAATATAGTTATGTATGGCTATATAGTTATATATATGGTTATATAGTTATAAAGGACATTATATATTAATATATATATATATGAGTATATAGTTGTATACATGGTCATATAGTTTTAGATATGATTATGTAGTTATAGATATGATTTTATAATTATATATATGGTTAAGTAGTTATTGATATGGTTATATAGTTATAGATATGATTATGTAGTTATAAACATGTATATATAGTTATAGACATGGTTATATAGGTAGTTATATATAAAGTTATATAGTTATGCACATGATATATAGTTATATATATGGTTATATAGTTATAAACATGTATGTAAATTTATAGATTTGGTTATATTGGTAGTTATAGATACACGTATATAGTTATAAACATGTATATATAGTTATAGATATGGTAAACGGGTAGTTATACATAGTTTTATAGTTATAAACATGTATTTATATGTATATATATTATATATGGGAAGCAATAGATACTTTTTTGTTGTTATCGATATTTATACAGTTATATAGTTATAGATATGGTTATATAGTTATAGATATGGTTATATATTTATAGATAACGTTATAATTATTATAATTATTGATATGTTTATATAGTTCTAGATTTGGCTGTATAGTTATTGATATGGTTATATAGTTATTTATTACTTTATATATTTATATATATGATTATATAGTTGTATACATGGTTATATAGTAATAGATATGGTTATATCGTTGCAGATATTGTTATATAGTTCTAGATATGATTATATAGATAACGACATGGTTAAATAGTTATAGCTATGATTATATAGTTATAGATATGGTTATATAGTTATAGATATGGTTCTATATTTATAGATATGATTATATAGTTGTAGATATGATTATATAGTTATAGATATGGTTATATAGGCAGTTACTCCTTCCGTGGCCTCCAGCTGCTCTTAAATGCTAGTAAAACCAAATGCATGCTTTTCAACCGTTCGCTGCCCGCACCCGCCCGCCCGACAAGCATCACTACCCTGGACGGTTCTGACCTAGAATATGGGGACAACTACAAATACCTGGGTGTCTGGCTAGACTGTAAACTCTCCTTCCAGACTCATATCAAACATCTCCAATCCAAAATCAAATCTAGAATCGGCTTTCTATTTCACAACAAAGCCTCCTTCACTCACGCCACCAAACTTACCCTCGTAAAACTGACTATCCTACCGATCCTCGACTTTGGCGATGTCATCTACAAAATAGCTTCCAATACTCTACTCAGCAAACTGGATGCAGTCTACCACAGTGCCATCCGTTTTGTTACCAAAGCCCCTTATACCACCCATCACTGTGACCTGTATGCTCTAGTCGGCTGGCCCTCGCTTCATATTCATCGCCAGACCAACTGGCACCAGGTCATCTACAAGTCTATGCTAGGTAAAGCTCCACCTTATCTCAGCTCATTGGTCACGATAACAACACCCACCCGTAGCACGCTCTCCAGCAGATATATCTCACTGGTCATCCCCAAAGCCAACACCTCCTTTGGCTGCCTTTCCTTCCAGTTCTCTGCTGCCAGTGACTGGAACGAATTGCAAAAATCGCTGAAGCTGGAGACTTATTTTTCCCTCACTAACTTTAAACATCAGCTACCTGAGCTGCTAACCGGTCGCTGCAGCTGTACATAGTCCATCTGTAAATTGCCCACCCAATCTACCTACCTCATCCCCATACTGTTTTTATTTACTTTCCTGCTGTTTTGTACACCAGTATCTCTACTTGCACATCATCATCTGCTCATTTATCACTCCAGTGTTAATCTGCTAAATTGTAATTCTTCGCTACAATGGCCTATTTATTGCCTACCTCCTCATGCCTTTTGCACACACTGTATATAGACTTTCTTTTTTTCTACTGTGTCATTGACTTGTTTATTGTGTTATTGGCTTGTTTATTGTTTACCTCCATGTGTAACTCTGTGTTGTTGTCTGTGTCACACTGCTTTGCTTTATCTTGGCCAGGTCGCAGTTGTAAATGAGAACTTGTTCTCAACTAGCCTACCTGGTTAAATAAAGGTGAAATAAAATAAAATAAAAAATGGTTGTTTAGTTATAGTTATGATTGTGTGGTTTGAGCAAGGCATGTGTAGTTATAGATATGATTGTGTAGTTATAGATATGATTGTGTGGTTTGAGCAAGGCATAAACCTGCTTGACAAATTGACAGACATCTTATTCTAATATTCTCTTTAGAAAATCAGCTTTACTTCAAACCAGGGATCCCGCTAACAGCTACTATTTTGTCAACGTGTCCCTATAAGTAACTTTCCATTTTTGTAAAATCCCTGTCACAAATGATTATTTTCAGTTTAGGGATTACTCATGTATCCCCCCTGAATCTCCCTGAGCATTTTGTAGTGGAGGAGGAAGGTCTTCAAGATGGAGTCTCAGTAGAGAGCAGAGGGATCTGGCTGCAGCTGTTCAGTAGAGAGCAGAGGGATCTGGCTGCAGCTGTTCAGTAGAGAGCAGAGGGATCTGGCTGCATCTGTTCAGTAGAGAGCAGAGGGATCTGGTTGTCCCACAGCTGTTCAGTAGAGAGCAGAGGGATCTGGCTGCAGCTGTTCAGTAGAGAGCAGAGGGATCTGGCTGCAGCTGTTCAATAGAGAGCAGAGGGATCTGGCTGTCCTGCAGCTGTTCAGTAGAGAGCAGAGGGATCTGGCTGCCGCTGTTCAGTAGAGAGCAGAGGGATCTGGCTGCAGCTGTTCAGTAGAGAGCAGAGGGATCTGGCTGTCCTGCAGCTGTTCAGTAGAGAGCAGAGGGATCTGGCTGCAGCTGTTCAGTAGAGAGCAGATGGATCTGGCTGTCCTGCAGCTGTTCAGTAGAGAGCAGAGGGATCTGGCTGCAGCTGTTCAGTAGAGAGCAGAGGGATCTGGCTGTCCTGCAGCTGTTCAGTAGAGAGCAGAGGGATCTGGCTGCAGCTGTTCAGTAGAGAGCAGATGGATCTGGCTGTCCTGCAGCTGTTCAGTAGAGAGCAGAGGGATCTGGCTGCAGCTGTTCAGTAGAGAACAGAGGGATCTGGCTGTCCTGCAGCTGTTCAGTAGAGAGCAGAGGGATCTGGCTGCAGCTGTTCAGTAGAGAGAAGAGGGATCTGGCTGCAGCTGTTCAGTAGAGAGCAGAGGGATCTGGTTGTCCCACAGCTGTTCAGTAGAGAGCAGAGGGATCTGGCTGCAGCTGTTCAGTAGAGAGCAGAGGGATCTGGCTGCAGCTGTTCAGTAGAGAGCAGAGGGATCTGGCTGTCCTGCAGCTGTTCAGTAGAGAGCAGAGGGATCTGGCTGCAGCTGTTCAGTAGAGAGCAGAGGGATCTGGCTGTCCTGCAGCTGTTCAGTAGAGAGCAGAAGGATCTGGTTGTCCCACAGCTGTTCAGTAGAGAGCAAAGGGATCTGGCTGGCCTGCAGCTGTTCAGTAGAGAGCAGAGGGATCTGGCTGCAGCTGTTCAGTAGAGAGCAGAGGGATCTGGCTGTCCTGCAGCTGTTCAGTAGAGAGCAGAGGGATCTGGCTGCAGCTGTTCAGTAGAGAGCAGATGGATCTGGCTGTCCTGCAGCTGTTCAGTAGAGAGCAGAGGGATCTGGCTGCAGCTGTTCAGTAGAGAGCAGAGGGATCTGGCTGCAGCTGTTCAGTAGAGAGCAGAGGGATCTGGCTGTCCTGCAGCTGTTCAGTAGAGAGCAGAGGGATCTGGCTGTCCTGCAGCTGTTCAGTAGAGAGCAGAGGGATCTGGCTGTCCTGCAGCTGTTCAGTAGAGAGCAGAGGGATCTGGCTGCAGCTGTTCAGTAGAGAGCAGATGGATCTGGCTGTCCTGCAGCTGTTCAGTAGAGAGCAGAGGGATCTGGCTGTCCTGCAGCTGTTCAGTAGAGAGCAGTGGGATATGGCTGCAGCTGTTCAGTAGAGAGCAGAGGGATCTGGCTGCAGCTGTTCAGTAGAGAGCAGAGGGATCTGGCTGCAGTTGTTCAGTAGAGAGCAGAGGGATCTGGCTGCAGCTGTTCAGTAGAGAGCAGAGGGATCTGGCTGTCCTGCAGCTGTTCAGTAGAGAGCAGAAGGATCTGGTTGTCCCACAGCTGTTCAGTAGAGAGCAGAGGGATCTGGCTGTCCTGCAGCTGTTCAGTAGAGAGCAGAGGGATCTGGCTGCAGCTGTTCAGTAGAGAGCAGAGGGATCTGGCTGTCCTGCAGCTGTTCAGTAGAGAGCAGAGGGATCTGGCTGCAGCTGTTCAGTAGAGAGCAGAGGGATCTGGCTGCAGCTGTTCAATAGAGAGCAGAGGGATCTGGCTGTCCTGCAGCTGTTCAGTAGAGAGCAGAGGGATCTGGCTGCCGCTGTTCAGTAGAGAGCAGAGGGATCTGGCTGCAGCTGTTCAGTAGAGAGCAGAGGGATCTGGCTGCAGCTGTTCAGTAGAGAGCAGAGGGATCTGGCTGTCCTGCAGCTGTTCAGTAGAGAGCAGAGGGATCTGGCTGCAGCTGTTCAGTAGAGAGCAGATGGATCTGGCTGTCCTGCAGCTGTTCAGTAGAGAGCAGAGGGATATGGCTGCAGCTGTTCAGTAGAGAGCAGAGGGATCTGGCTGCAGCTGTTCAGTAGAGAGCAGAGGGATCTGGCTGCAGTTGTTCAGTAGAGAGCAGAGGGATCTGGCTGCATCTGTTCAGTAGAGAGCAGAGGGATCTGGCTGCAGCTGTTCAGTAGAGAGCAGAGGGAACTCTCTGTCCCGCAGCAGAATGAATGTAACTCATGGTTCTCTTCTCCTCTGTTTCTCTGCCTGGTCTGTGCTTGGTCTCCACAATGCTCTGGTTAGCTGGGGCTACAGCCGCTTGTCGTTTTTCATTAGTGTCTTCCTATCACAAAGTCACGCTGGCTGCTTCCCCATCCTATGTAGCTTTAGGTACATACATACTACATAAGTTGTTGTTGTGACTGATCAGGTTGCTGGTGTTGTTGATCAAAGTGTTGTTTTCTCACGTTAGTGGATGTGCACATTGTTAGCTGTTGCTGTAGGTCTGAGTTTACAACAAGACCAGTTCATTGTGGAGGCACGTTTGAATATGACAGCGTGTAACTAACTCTCAGTAGATATCGTTATGTTATTCTGGGAATTTCAATTCCAACACTGTAGCATCAGTAACTAGCTAATTCCTCCACCTATGGAAAACACTACTACTATTATTACTACTACTACTACTACTGCTGCTACTACTACTACTACTACTACTACTACTACTACTACTACCACTACTACTGCCACTACTACTACTACTACTACTACTACTACTACCACTACTACTACCACTACTACTACTACTACTACCACTACTACTACTACTACTACTACTACTACTACTACTACTACTACCACTACTACTGCCACTACTACTACTACTACTACTACTACTACTACTACCACTACTACTACTACCACTACTACTGCCACTACTACTACTACTACTACCACTACTACTACTACCACTACTACTACTACTACTACTACTACTACTACTACTACTACCACTACTACTGCCACTACTACTACTACTACTACTACTACTACTACTACCACTACTACTACCACCACTACTACTACTACTACTACTACTACTACTACTACTACTACTACTGCCACTACTACTACCACTACTACTACTACTACTACTACTACTACTACTACTACTACTACCACTACTACTGCCACTACTACTACTACTACTACTACTACTACCACTACTACTACCACTACTACTACTACTACTACTACTACTACCACTCCTACTGCCACTACTACTGCCACTACTACTACTACTACTACTACTACTACTACCACTACTACTACCACTACTACTACTACTACTACTACTACTACTACTACTACTACTACTACCACTACTACTGCCACTACTACTACTACTACTACTACTACTACTACTACCACTACTACTGCCACTACTACTACTACTACTACTACTACTACTACTACTACTACCACTACTACTACTACTACTACCACTACTACCACTACTACTGCCACTACTACTGCCACTACTACTACTACTACTACTACTACTACTACTACTACTACTACCACTACTACTACCACTACTACTACTACTACTACTACTACTACTACTACTACCACTACTACTGCCACTACTACTACTACTACTACTACTACTACTACTACTACTACTACTACTACCACTACTACTACTACTACTGCCACTACTACTGCCACTACTACTACTACTACTACTACTACTACTACTACTACTACTACCACTACTACTGCCACTACTACTACTACTACTACTACTACTACTACCACTACTACTACCACTACTACTACTACTACTACTACTACTACTACCACTACTACTACCACTACTACTACTACTACTACTACTACTACTACTACTACTACTACTACTACTACTACTGCCACTACTACTACTACTACTACTACTACTACTACTACTACTACTACGGACTTACCAAACAACCATTTATTATTTCTATGTCTACAAACGTTTGTTGATTTGTGCTCCGTCTATCTTTAGTTTTACAAGGTTTTCCTTATCCATGTTGTGTTATTAACCTTGTACTGCAGTGGACTAAATCAGGGTCAAACAGGTTTATTTAACCTTTTACTTAGAAGCAAATGCATTCACCTCACACACATGGTTATGGGCTCAGAAAAGAGAAGACACCTGGACCATGTCAGATATAGAGTTGTAATGTATTACATTTTGAGTTTGCATCCCAATATTACACTTTATAAACATCACAGAAGACTGAAATATAACAAAACAGTTTGACATAGAAACCAGATTTTAAGTTGGTTGTTTGAAAAAGTTACTAATTATGAAAAATATTCACAACATTCCACCTATGAGACCAGTAGGTTTATTGACTGCAGGAATGGGCGTCATGAACTATATCTAAATAATGTGAACCATGGATGTTAAAGCCATGGCAATACCTCAAGATGGTATGACATAATATAAGGAAAGGAAGGCCAAACATTGTATCTCATGTACCTAATTGGATCAATACAGGCATTTATTTTTCCAGTATAGTTCACATAAAACAAAATATGTTGTTATTATGTTTTATTGTTGTATTCCTTTGAAGACAGATAATATCTGTCTTCTAGACCAGTCTGTCACTTACCTCCACAAATACATCTAAAAAAGACATTAAACATTCAACCTAATGAAGACAGACAGTTTAGTATTTTTTCAAGGAATGTTTTTCTAACAGGGGGGGGGGTGTGTGTGTGTGTGTGTGTGTGTGTGTATCTCTGTGTGTGTGTGTGCGTGCGTGTGTGTGTGTGTGCATGTGTGCGTGTGTGTGTGTCCGTGTGCGTGTGTGTGTGTGTATCTCTGTGTGTGTGTGGTGTGTGTGTGTGTGTGTGTGTGTGTCCGTGTGTGTGTGTGTGTGTATCTGTGTGTGTGTGTGTGTATCTGTGTGTGTGCGTGCGTGCGTGCGCGCGTGTGTGATTGTCGCTGACTCAGTCGAAGTCGCTTAACTCAAAGTTTTAACAAGTAGGTCGGACCAGATCTGAAGCAATCATAGACATCTATGTTAACAATTTTGGACTGCACAGTATACAATAGAGAACAGCAGAGTACAGTACAGAAAAGTACAGTGTATTCATTACTGTACAATAAATAAAAAGAGTGTATTTGGTACATTACAGTACAGAAAAGAAAATGTGTGTATTCAGTACATTACAGTACAGTACAGTACAGCAAAGAAAATGAGAGTGTATTCAGTACAGTACAGTACAGTACAGCAAATAAAATGTGTGTATTCAGTACATTACAGTACAGTTCAGTACAGCAAAGAAAATGAGAGTGTATTCAGTACAATACAGTTAAATAAAGTAGAGAATATTCAGTACAGTACAGTAAAGACAAGTAGAGTGTATTTAGTGCAGTACAGTACAGATAATTTGAGTGTATTCAGTACATTACAGTAAAGTAGAGTGTATTGTGTACAGTAAAGAAAAGAAAAGCAGAATGTATTCAGTACAGTACAGTAAATTAAAGTAGAGTGTATTGAGTTCAGTACAGTAAAGAAAAATAGTTTATTCAGTACAGCAAAGTAAAGTAGAGTTTATTCAGTACAGTACAGTAATGAAAAGTAGATTGTATTAAGTACAGTACAGTGTAGAAATAACATGTGTTTATTCCGTACAATAAAGAAAAGTAGTGAATTTGGTACAGTATAGTAAAGAAAAGTAGAGTGTATTCAGCACAGTTCAGTACAGTAAAGCAAATTAGAGTGTATTCAGTACAGTACTTTACAAAAATGTAGAGAATCTTCAGTACAGTAAAGTAAAGAAAAGTAGAGTGTGTTCAATACAGTACAGTAAATAAAAGTAGAGTATTCAGTACAGCTCAGTACAGTGTCGAAAAGTAGAGCGTATTTAGTATAGTACAGTATAGATAAGTTGAGTTTTCAGTACAGTACATCACAATAATGTAGAGAATATTCAGTACAGTACAGTACAGTAAAGAAAAATAGAGTATATTCAAATCAAATTTATTTGTCACGTACACATGGTTAGTAGGTGTTAATGCAAGTGTAGCGAAATGCTTGTGCATAGTTTCCTAGGAACGCGAAGCGAGGCGGCCATCTCTGTCGGCGCCGGAAGTAACTCGAGTACTTCAGTACAGTACATTACAATAAAGTAGTGTATTCAGTAAAGCACAGTAAATAAAAGTAGAGTGTATTCAGTACAGTACAGTTAAGTAGTGTTAGCACTGACTAACTAAACTGAACCCCCACCCCAGGAGGGGGCGCCACCGTCGTGCCAGTAGTGTTAGCACTGTGTGTGAGAACAAGGATATAACCTACATGAACTGTCTGGAAACAACAGAATAACCAACATGAAAGAACGAGTTAAGTGGGGCACAGCCCGTTACAGAGACCTAAACTGCCCTGCCCATTAAAGAGGCCCAAACTGCCCTGCCCATTAAAGAGGCCCAAACTGCCCTGCCCATTAAAGAGGCCCAAACTGCCCTGCCCATTAAAGAGGCCCAAACTGCCCTGCCCATTAAAGAGGCCCACAGTGTGCTGCCCATTAATCAAAGTTCCTTTAGCCCTTTTTCAACTTTTCACCTTCCAGATCAAATCTAAGACAAACTACAGACAAGCCTTCCAGCCCCAACAGGGTGGGACAATACAACCCCTGATGCAGCCCCAACAGGGTGGGACAATACTACCCCTGATGCAGCCCCAACAGGGTGGGACAATACTACCCCTGATGCAGCCCCAACAGGGTGGGACAATACTACCCCTGATGCAGCCCCAACAGGGTGGGACAATACTACCCCTGATGCAGCCCCAACAGGGTGGGACAATACTACCCCTGATGCAGCCCCAACAGGGTGGGACAATACTACCCCTGATGCAGCCCCAACAGGGTGGGACAATACTACCCCTGATGCAGCCCCAACAGGGTGGGACAATACTACCCCTGATGCAGCCCCAACAGGGTGGGACAATACTACCCCTGATGCAGCCCCAACAGGGTGGGACAATACTACCCCTGATGCAGCCCCAACAGGGTGGGACAATACTACCCCTGATGCAGCCCCAACAGGGTGGGACAATACTACCCCTGATGCAGCCCCAACAGGGTGGGACAATACAACCCCTGATGCAGCCCCAACAGGGTGGGACAATACTACCCCTGATGCAGCCCCAACAGGGTGGGACAATACTACCCCTGATGCAGCCCCAACAGGGTGGGACAATACTACCCCTGATGCAGCCCCAACAGGGTGGGACAATACTACCCCTGATGCAGCCCCAACAGGGTGGGACAATACTACCCCTGATGCAGCCCCAACAGGGTGGGACAATACAACCCCTGATGCAGCCCCAACAGGGTGGGACAATACAACCCCTGATGCAGCCCCAACAGGGTGGGACAATACAACCCCTGATGCAGCCCCAACAGGGTGGGACAATACAACCCCTGATGCAGCCCCAAAAGGGTGGGACACAGTAATTGGAGTCTCATCGTTCCAATTGTTTAAAGAGGATCCAATTTATGCCATGAGACAGGAGAGCAGAGGGAAGCAGAGGACATCAGAGAGAAGCAGAGGGAAGCAGAGGGAAGCAGAGGGAAGCAGAAAGACATTGATAGGTACGTTGCTAGGTGTAAATACCACAGAGGGAAGCAGAGGACATCAGAGAGAAGCAGAGGGAAGCAGAGGGAAGCAGAGGGACATTGATAGGTAAGTTGCTAGGTGTAAATACCACAGAGGGAAGCAGAGGGAAGCAGAGGGACATTGATAGGTACGTTGCTAGGTGTAAATACCACAGAGGGAAGCAGAGGGACATTGATAGGTACGTTGCTAGGTGTAAATACCATAGAGGGAAGCAGAGGGAAGTTGCTAGGTGCAATTACTACAGAGGGAAGCAGAGGACATCGGGAGCAGGGAAGCAGAAGGACATTGATAGGTATGTTGCTAGGTGTAAATACCACAGAGGGAAGCAGAGGGAAGTTGCTAGGTGTAAATACTACAGAGGGAAGCAGAGGGAAGTTGCTAGGTGTAAATACTACAGAGGGAAGCAGAGGGAAGTTGCTAGGTGTAAATACTACAGAGGGAAGCAGAGGGAAGTTGCTAGGTGTAAATACTACAGAGAAAAGATCCCATCCCTCAAACATGTCGTCTGTCATCTACTGACACATTATCAGCCTTTATGAAAGATAATGAACCCGAAGACAGAGAGAGCTGTGTACCTATACCTACACAAAGGTGATATCTGCACTGAATAAAAATATAAACGCAACATGTAAAGTGTTGTTCCCATGTTTTATAAGCTGAAATAAAAGATCCCAGAAATGTTCCAAACAAACAAAAAGCTTATTTTTCTCAAATTATGTGCACAGATTTATTAACATCCCTGTTAGTGAGCTTTTCGCCTCTACCAAGATAATCCAGCCACCTGACAGGTGTGGTATATCAAGAAGCTGACTAAACAGCACGGTCATTACACAGGTGCACCTTGTGCTGAGGACAATAAAAGGCCACTCTAAACGTTTTGTCACACAACACAATGCCACAGATGTCTCAAGTTTTGAGCGTGCGTTTGGCATGCTGACTGTAGGAATGTCCAACAGTGCTATTTCCAAACGATGTAATGTTAATTTCTCTACCATAAGCCACCTCCAACATCATTTTAAGAAATTTGGCAGTACGTCCAACCGGGCTCACCACCGGGCGTCGTGTGGGCGAGCGGTTTGCTCATGTCAACGTTGTGAACAGAGTGTCCGTTGGTGGTAGGGTTATGGTATTTACATTTACATTTAAAAACAATAACAATAACAGCAGTTTAAAATGGTTAACTTTATCTTATCAACAGAGACATACAGTGTCAGTCCCAGGAGGAGATCAGGTCAGATTGAGTCAGAGTATATCCATGTCACTGTGTCCAGTGTGAGATACCAGAGGACTACACAGCCTGTCCGTCCTGAGGACTTGATTCATAATCATCAGTCTCCCTGCACAATCACACCCCTCCCTCCCCTCGTCCCCTCACCTCAGAGTCCAATCAGCCAATCACAGTCGGGTCTGGTCTCATTAGAGCGCTCAGTCATTCAAAAGGGCAGAAAGGGTGGACAAACAGGAAATGGCTGCTGCTGCTGGCCCCACGGTCTGTCGGAACACGATGGTTGATGTCTGTCAGAACTCCGTCCGAACGATGGAGGGTAGAGGGAGAGAGAGACCAAGGCAAGTGCAGCCAGACAGCTTCTCATTACTGCAGTCATACAGGTTGAGTGGTGGGAGCAGGCTGGAGTGGTAGAGGTGGAAAGCCCTCACTGTGCAGAGTGTCATGTTCTTCTTCTGTCCCTTCTGTGATAACAGGACCGACCTCCCGCCCGCCCACAAGCCGGCCCCTCCCCCACCCCAAAAGAGGAGCAGTGATTTGAAGGGCCACTTGACATCCGATGACATCCAGGTAAGATCCTCCTCAAATCACCCGCTCAGTGTCCCAAATGGCAGCCTATTCCCTTTATAGGCCATGTGTGTCCTGGTCTAAAGTAGTGCTCTATATAGGGAATAGGGTCCCATTTGGCCCTGGTCTAAAGTAGTGCTCTATATCGGGAATAGGGTCCCATTTGGCCCTGGTCTAAAGTAGTGCTCTATATAGGGAATAGGGTTCCATTTGGGAGGAAACTTGTAACTTTTATCCTCTCCCGACATGATGTGTCTGGTTAGGTGGCTGGCATATCCTGAAAGACTGCCAGCCTATCTCTCTGTCTCTCTCTCTGTCTGCCTGCCTGCCTGCCTGCCTGCCTATCTGCCTGTCTGTCTGTCTGTCTGTCTGTCTGTCTGTCTGTCTGTCTGTCTGTCTGTCTGTCTGTCTGTCTGTCTGTCTGTCTGTCTGCCTGCCTGTCTGTCTGTCTGTCTGTCTGTCTGTCTGCCTGCCTGCCTGCCTGCCTGCCTGCCTGCCTGCCTGCCTGCCTGCCTGCCTGCCTGCCTGCCTGCCTGCCTGCCTGCCTGCCTGCCTGCCTGCCTGCCTGCCTGCCTGTCTGTGTTTTCTTTCATTAACCTTCTACTTTCTGTCACATTGACGACTAGAACACATACTGAGTTTGAGCAGTGTTTCATATTAATTAATTAATTAAATAAGTAATCTTGCTCATTTTTGTACTGAATGTCTGTATTAAATGCAATGGCAGCAAGAGAAAACCAGTCCAGAATATATTTCCTGTGGTGTTGTTTAGATTACTAATCGTGACGTTGGGACTATAAGGTTCTACGCCAGCCCAGAATATATTTCCTGTTGTGTTGTTTAGATTAGGTTCCATCTGACAGTTTGTTCAAAAATCAGGTGGTTCTTAGGTGGTTCTTTGCAAATCAAATCAAATCAAATGTATTTGGTTAGCAGGTGTTAATGCAAGTGTAGCGAAATGCTTGTGCTTCTAGTTCCGACCATGCAGTAATATCTAACAAGTAATCTACCAATTCCACAACAACTACCTTGTACACACAAGTGTAAAGGAATGAATACGAATATGTACATAAAAATACATAAATGAGTGATGGCCGAACGGCATAGGCAAGATGCAGTAGATGGTATGGAGTACAGTATATACATATGAGATGAGTAATGTAGGTTATGAAAACATTATATAAAGTGGCATTGTTTAAAGTGGCTAGTGATACATCTAATTACATCAAGATGGCAAGATGCAGTAGATGGTATGGTGTACAGTATATACATATGAGATGAATAATGTAGGTTATGTAAACATTATCTAATTTAAATAATATAAAGTGGCAAGTGATAAATTGATTACATCAATTTTCCCATTATTAAAGTGGCTTGATTTGAGTCAGTATGTTGGCAGCAGCCACTCAACGTTAGTGATGGCCTTGAGATAGAAGCTGTTTTTCAGTCTCTCGGTCCCAGCTTTGATGCACCTGTACTGACCTCGCCTTCTGGATGATAGCGGGGTGAAGAGGCAGTGGCTCGGGTGGTTGCTGTCCTTGATGATCTTTTTGGCCTTCCTGTGACATCGGGTGGTGTAGGTGTCCTGGAGGGCAGGTAGTTTGCCCCCGGTGATGTGTTGTGCAGACCTCACCACCCTCTGGAGAGCCTTCCGGTTGTGGGCGGAGCAGCTGCCGTACCAGGCGGTGATACAGCCCGACAGGATGCTCTCGATTGTGCATCTGTAAAAGTTAGAGTGTTTTTGGTGACAAGCCAAATTTCTTCAGCCTCCTGAGGTTGAAGAGGCGCTACTGCGCCTTCTTCACCACGCTGTCTGTGTGGGTGGACCATTTCAGTTTGTCCGTGATGTGTACGCCGAGGAACTTAAAACTCTCCACCCTCTCCACTACTGTCCCGTCGATGTGGATAGGGGGCTGCTCCCTCTGCTGTTTCCTGAAGTCCACGATCATCTCCTTTGTTTTGTTGACATTGAGTGCGAGGTTATTTTCCTGACACCACACTCCGAGAGCCCTCACCTCCTCCCTGTAGGCCGTCTCGTCGTTGTTGGTAATCAAGCCTACCACTGTAGTGTCGTCTGCAAACTTGATGATTGAGTTGGATGCGTGCATGGCCACGCAGTCGTGGGTGAACAGGGAGTACAGGAGAGGGCTGAGAACGCACCCTTGTGGGGCCCCAGTGTTGAGGATCAGCGGGGTGGAGATGTTGTTACCTACCCTCACCACCTGGGGGCGGCCCGTCAGGAAGTCCAGGACCCAGTTGCACAGAGTGGGGTCGAGACCCAGGGTCTCAAGCTTAACCTCTTGGGGCTAGGTGGGACGCTAGCGTGCCACCCGTGGTGCACTCCATCAACAGCAGGTGCATTTCAAGAGCGGCAAATTTGAATCCAAATAAATGTCAAAATTCAAATTTTTCAAAAATACAACTATTTTACACCATTTGAAAGATAAACATCTCCTTAATCTAACCACGTTTTACGATTTCAAAAAGGTTTTACGGCGAAAGCATAAATTTAGAGTATGTTAGGACAGTACATTTACAAGAGTTGTGTGTAATGTTTTGTCAAGTCAAAGACAGGGTCACCAAAACCATAAAACCAGCTAAAATGATGCACTAACCTTTTACAATCTCCATCAGATGACACTCCTAGGACATTATGTTAGACAATGCATGCATTTTTAGTTCTATCAAGTTCATATTTATATCCAAAAACAGCGTTTTACTATGGCATTGATGTTGAGGAAATCGTTTCCCTCCAATAACCGGCAGTCAAGTCAGCGTCACAAATTAAATAATTAAAATTAGAAAACATTGGTAAAATATTATATTGTCATTTAAAGAATTATAGATTTACATCTCTTGAACTCAATCAACTTGCCAGATTTAAAAATAACCTTACTGGGAAATCACACTTTGCAATAATCTGAGCACTGCGCCCAGAAAAATACGCGTTGCGATACAGACTAGACGTCATGTTGGGGAGATCTAAAATCGAAAATACTATGTAAATAATCCATTACCTTTGATTCTCTTCATCAGATGTCACTTCCAGGTATCAGAGGTCCATAACGAATGTAGTTTTGTTCAAAAAAGCTCATCATTTATGTCCAAAAATCTCCGTCTCGTTAGCACATGATGTAAGCCAGCCGGACTTCTCGTCATGAACGAGGGGAAAAAATATATTTCCGTTCGTTCAAACATGTCAAACGTTGTATAGCATAAATCATTAGGGCCTTTTTTAACCAGAACATGAATAATATTCAAGGTGGACGAATGCATACTCTTTTATAACGTATTGGAACGAGGGTACCCAACATGAACTCGCGCGCCAGGTGTCTAATGGGACATCATCGTTCCATGGCTCTTGTTCGGTCAGATCTCCCTCCAGAAGACTCAAAACACTTTGTAAAGGCTGGTGACATCTAGTGGAAGCAATAGGAAGTGCCAAAATATTCCTAAGCCCCTGTGTTTTTCAATGGGATAGGTTTAAAGTCAATACAACACATCAGGTATCCACTTCCTGTCAGAAAATGTCTCAGGGTTTTGCCTGCCAAATGAGTTCTGTTATACTCACAGACACCATTCAAACAGTTTTAGAAACTTTAGAGTGTTTTCTATCCATATATAATAAGTATATGCATATTCTAGTTACTGGGTAGGATTAGTAACCAGATTAAATCGGGTACATTTTTTTTATCCAGACGTGCAAATGCTGCCCCCTAGACCCAACAGGTTAATGATGAGCTTGGAGGGTACTATGGTGTTAAATGCTGAGCTGTAATCGATGAACAGCATTCTTACCTAGGTATTCCTCTTGTCCAGATGGGTTAGGGCAGTGTGCAGTGTGATGGCGATTGCGTCGTCTGTGGACCTATTGGGTCGGTAAGCAAATTGGAGTGGGTCTAGGGTGTCAGGTAGGGTGGAGGTGATATGGTCCTTGACTAGTCTCTCAAAGCACTTCATGATGATTGGAAGTGAGTGCTACAGGGCGGTAGTCATTTAGCTCAGTTACCTTAGCTTTCTTGGGAACAGGAACAATGGTGGCCCTCTTGAAGCATGTGGGAACAGCAGACTGGGATAAGGATTGATTGAATATGTCTGTAAACACACCAGCCAGCTGGTCTGCGCATGCTCTGAGGATGCCGTCTGGGCCTGCAGCCTTGCGAGGGTTACCACGTTTAAATGTTTTACTCACGTTGGCTGCAGTGAAGGAGAGCCCGCAGGTTTTGGTAGCGGGCCATGTTAGCGGCACTGTATTGTCCTCAAAGCGAGCAAAAAACTTGTTTAGTCTGTCTGGGAGCAAGGCATCGTGATCCGCAACGGGGCTGGTTTTTCTTTTGTAGTCCGTGATTGACTGTAGACCCTGCCACATACCTCTCGTGTCTGAGCCGTTGAATTGCGACTCCACTTTGTCTCTGTACTGACACTTAGCTTGTTTGATTGCCTTGCAGAGTGAATAGCTACACTGTTTATATTCGGTCATGTTTCCGGTCACTTTGCCCTGATTAAAAGCAGTGGTTCGCGTGTTCAGTTTTGCGTGAATGCTGCCATCAATCCACGGTTTCTGGTTGGGGAATGTTTTAATAGACGCTGTTGGTACGACATCGCCGACATATCCCAGTTCACGTGATCGAAGCAATCTTGAAGCGTGGAATCCGATTGGTCGGACCAGCGTTGAACAGACCTGAGGGCGGGAGCTTCCTATCTTAGTTTCTATCTATAGGCTGGGAGCAACAAAATGGAGTCATGGTCAGCTTTTCCAAAGGGAGGGCGGGGGAGGGCCTTATATGCGTCGCGGAAGTTAGAATAACAGTGGTCCAGGGTTTTGCCAGCCCTGGTAGCATAACCAATATGCTGATAGAATTTGGGGAGCCTTGTTTTCTGATTAGCCTTGTTAAAATCCCCGGCTACAATAAATGCAGCCTCAGGATATGTGGTTTCCAGTTTACATAGAGTCCAATGAAGTTTTTTCAGGGCCGTCGATGTGTCTGCTTGGGGGGGATGTACACAACTGTGATTATGATCGAAGAGAATTCTCTTGGTAGATAATGCGGTCGGCATTTGATAGTGAGGAATTCTAAGTCAGGTGAACAAAATGACTTGAGTTCCTGTAAGTTGTTATGATCACACCACGTCTCGTTAATCATAAGGCATACACCCCCACCCTTCTTTTTACGAGAGAGATGCTTGTTTCTGTCGGCGCGATGCGTGAAGAAACCAGGTGGCTGTACCGACTCAGATAGTGTGTCTCGAGTGAGCCATGTTTCCGTGAAACAAAGAACGTTACAGTCTCGGATGTCTCTCTGGAATGCTACCATTGCTCGGATTACGTCTACCTTGTTGTCAAGAGACTGGACATTGGCGAGTGGTATTCTCGTGAGCGGTGCGCGATGTGCCCGTCTACGGAGTCTGACCAGAAGACCACTCCGTCTGTCCCTTCTTCTGCGGCGCCGTTGTTTTGGCTCGCCGGCTGGGATCCGATCCATTGTCCTGGGTGGTGGACCAAACAGAGGATCCGCTTCAGGAAAGTCGTATTCCTGGTCGTAATGTTGGTGAGTTGACATTGCTCTTATATCCAATAGTTTCTCCCGACTGTATGTAGTAAAACCTAAGATTACCTTACATATGTCAAATTTTTGCTGCTCAAACACCTTTTAACTTGGTTAAAAGGTGTTTGAGGTTATAAGGTTTTATCTGCAATCAAATCACACAATACTGGATTGTCAATCAAAAATAATTGTTTGTAAGGTGATATACTTATTGAGTCATGAAAGAGGAATGCATCACAAAATAGTTCTGAGATCTGGGACTTAAAAATATGAATTTTCTCAAAGCTATACATTTTGCAGATAGAATTACTATGAGTGCTACATTTCTGCCCTGCTAGAGCTGCCCCGGTCAACTGCAAGTGCTCTTCTTGTGTAGCGGAACCGTCTAGGAGCAACAACGGCTCAGCCGCCAAGTGGTAGGCCACACAAGCTCACAGAAAGGGACCGCCGAGTGCTGAAGCGCGTGAGGGGAACGGCACCTCCGTACCTTCAGGCTCTGATCAGGCCCTATCTTACTAGGGTCAGGGGAACGGCACCTCCGTACCTTCAGGCTCTGATCAGGCCACATCTTACTAGGGTCAGGACGTGACAACAAGTCTCTTTTCTCTCTCTCTTTCAATCTCTGTTTATCAGCAGTGGGTGTGAGGGTACAAACATGTCTGTGTCAAAAATGCAAGGTTCCCTCAATGCAACATACCGAAACAAAACAAACTATTAAAGAGATTTTCTTGTAGGCAGCATAACCAATCAGAGCTGCAGTATCCTTATATGCAAATATACCATTGCCATATATGGATCTGTGCCATTCACTTTGAACTGGACTGTGTTTACAGCATGAGTGCTCATGAGTAGATGTATTTTGAGACAGGCTTGAATAAGATAAGTAACCAATAGGCAGAGGGTAGCATAATTTGTCTGATTCTCTGTAATAATGGTATGGGAATAATAATTCATTTTATTTTGTAAAGTGGTTTCTTAAATCAAACAACACATTTTCAGTCACCTGGATAAACAGGTCCATGTCAAATCAGATAAACAGGTTAATGTCAAATCAAATCATCAAATTAAGCTGTATTTATACAGCACGTTTCAGACATGGAATGCAAAGCAATGTGCTTTACAGGGAAAAAAAACAAATAAAAAACATAAGATTAAAAACGGAAGAATGACACAAACTGAACTACTAAAAAGGACCCTAAGCAAAAGCAAAGCTATAAATATGTGTTTTAAGATCTATTTGAAATATGTCCACAGTTTTCAGCCCCTCTCAGGT
Organism: Salmo salar; assembly: GCF_965601325.2. Lineage (NCBI taxonomy): Eukaryota > Metazoa > Chordata > Actinopteri > Salmoniformes > Salmonidae > Salmo > Salmo salar. Next base: position 95,989,182 of record NC_138310.1, read on the forward strand.
TCTCTGGAAGGCTATTCCAGAGGCAGGAGGCATAATAACTAAAGGCTGCTCTCTCCATGCCTCTTGGTCCTGGGCTTTGGGATAGTTAAAAGGCTGCCTCTCCATGCCTCCTGGTGCTAGGCTTTGGGATAGTTAAAAGGCCAGAGAACCTGAGGAACCTACCCATCTACAGTGGTTGCTGAACTAAAAGTTTTGAGATTATGCTGCGGGACTTAGAGGTAATTTGTGGTTTAGTAATGTACCCTGCGTCACTGCTTCACTGCTCCAGAGCACTGATTATGCTTACTGGAAAATACTCTTTCAACATTTATGGAAGAGGCAAGTGGAAGGGGGAAAAGACAGCATTCAGAGGTCAAGACAGCGCTGGTCTGAGACAAGCATGGGGACTGGTCTTGATAAATCAATGAGATTTTTATTTTTCGCTGAATCTCCATTTGGGTATTGATTACACTACAACTAGGGTGTGGAAATGTTAGGATTATTTTACTCTTACTGTAGTACTGTAGCCTACTCTCAACCGGTCACGTTGCACAGCGCCACTATGGGCTATTAGCAGGACAATACATACTTTGTGAAAGGCAATTGATCAGCATTAAAAACTTTGTGGATGGGGCCTCCCGAGTGGTACAGGGGTCTAAGACTGCGTTGCTACAGATGCTGGTTCGATACCTGTGCCGGCTGCGACCGGGAGACCCGTGAGGCGACGGTGGGCTTTTGGTTTCTCTCCCTCTAAAATCAGAAATAAATCATTCTAAATAACAAACTGGCTTTATTTACAAATTAGTAAGAATGTCTCACCCCATGTTCAAGAAAATCAATTTTCTCGCTCAATTTCGGTTATTTGAAAATGAAATAATCTCCAAAATATTGTTATTTTTTAAACAAGCCATAGTTGGTTGTAATTTCAGTTTAATCCACCAGAAAATAAAGAATAAATAAAACAACAAATATTGTGGTTAAATTCAAATATACAAGTGGAAGAAATGAACCCATATCTCTCTGTACATTCTTCTCTGAAACTTCGATTTTCATTATCCACCTTTCTTCTTGATACTTTTTGAGAGCGACATTTTATCTTGCTATCAAGAAAATTGTTCTGAACAAATGTTGATGTTAAAAAAAAAGTAGTGTAGCCTACAGTAGACTGCGTAGACCTGTTTTTCCCCACCAATCAACGCATAGAGAAATAGACAAAAATAATAACTGAATAGATCATTATAATCAGATCAAAATTATTATCTTATTGTCACTGAATTTATGATGTACTAATCATGTGTTAAACATGTTACATTTGCAGTGTAGTCCAATTAATTGTGATATTATATACTTATTATGTTCTGGCCCGTCATCATCCAATTGTTATAATAGGATTTGAAGCAATAGCCTACCCAGGTGTGGTCAACTATTTCAGCACCATTTCGCGCTGCTCTGAGACAAGGATGTGGACTGATCTTGATGAATCAAGGATATGTTTATTTTCATTGAATCTCTGTTTGGGTATTGGTTAGCCTACAACTAGGGTGTAGAAAAGGTCATGTTGTACAGCGCCATATTTTCCTGAAACCCTGAGGGTTTTGATTTAAATCTTTCTTTGAATAGAAACACCATAATATTAATCAAATTAATTCAGCTAAATTTTAAATCAATCCCATATACTATGTTCTTACATAAAAAGGTTTTACATTCTCTAGTATAGCCAATATTACAAAAAGTAAAATGCTTCTCAAAGATGTCCTCTAGTGGTCAAACTAGCGCTAACTAGCATTAATTGCAACAATGGCTGACAATTAAATAACGTGCCATGGTATTCTGCGACAGCCCACAAGGTGTGCTGCAATATGACGCAACTTTTACAGGAAGAACCACTGTACTGGGTACATAACTTAAAAACATGCCTGACATGTATTGGGATGCAGAATCATGGGTTGATTTTAAAACCAATAGGAGAATCTTAAAATTAATTATAAAACTCACAGGCAGCCAGTGGAGAGACCTTAAAAAACAGTGTAAGGTGTGCTCTCCGTCTGGTCTTGGTCAGTACCTGTGCTGCAGCATTCTGTATGTTTTGCAGTTGACCAATGGCTTTCTTGGGTAGACCAGACAGGAGTGCTTTACAGTAGTCAAGTCTGTTTGTAATACAAGCATGGATGAGTCTCTCTGTATCAGCCTGAGAGAGAAACGGCCGCACATTGACAATGTTCCTCAGATGGTAAAAAGCTGTTTTGGTCAAATTCCTAATGTGTGATTCAAAATTGAGTTCCGTATCTAAAATAACACCTAGGTTTTTTACCTGGTGTTTTATCTTTATTGCCCGTGAATTAAAATGTGAGGCTATATTCTCTCCCTGTGCTTTGGCTCCAACAATAAGTACCTCCGTCTTGTCTTGATTTAGCTGGAGGAAGTTGTGAGCCATCCAAGTATTTAAATGTTTATTTTAAAATTTTTTATTGAAGCTTTACTTAACTTGACAACTCAGTTAAGAAAAAAATATTATGTACAATGACGGCCTACCAAAAGGCCTCCTGTGGGGATGGGGGCTGGGATAAAAAAAAATACAAAATAATAATACAAATATATATAGGACAAAACACACATCATGACAAGAGAGACACAATAACACTACATAAAGAGAGACCTAAGACAACAACAACATAGCAACATCAACAATAGAGGATATGTCAAATGAAAGCCCCTTGGTAATAACCAGGTCCAGAGTATGGTCGTGGTTATTGGTGGATCCAGTAGAAAGCCCCTTGGTAATAACTAGGTCCAGGGTCTGGCTGTGGTTATGATGGGCCTAGTAGAAAGCCCCTTGGTAATAACCAGGTCCAGGGTATGGCTGTGGTTATGGGTGGGCCCAGTAGAAAGCCCCTTGGTAATAACCAGGTCCAGGGTATGGCTGTGGTTATGGTGGGCCCAGTAGAAAGCCCCTTGGTAATAACCAGGTCCAGGGTATGGCTGTGGTTATGGTGGGCCCAGTAGAAAGCCCCTTGGTAATAACCAGGTCCAGGGTATGGCTGTGGTTATGGTGGGCCCAGTAGAAAGCCCCTTGGTAATAACCAGGTCCAGGGTATGGCTGTGGTTATGGTGGGCCCAGTAGAAAGCCCCTTGGTAATAACCAGGTCCAGGGTATGGCTGTGGTTATGGTGGGCCCAGTAGAAAGCCCCTTGGTAATAACCAGGTCCAGGGTATGGCTGTGGTTATGGTGGGCCCAGTAGAAAGCCCCTTGGTAATAACCAGGTCCAGGGTATGGCTGTGGTTATGGTGGGCCCAGTAGAAAGCCCCTTGGTAATAACCAGGTCCAGGGTCTGGCTGTGGTTATGGTGGGCCCAGTAGAAAGCCCCTTGGTAATAACCAGGTCCAGGGTATGGCTGTGGTTATGGTGGGCCCAGTAGATAGCCCCTTGGTAATAACCAGGTCCAGGGTATGGCTGTGGTTATGGTGGGCCCAGTAGAAAGCCCCTTGGTAATAACCAGGTCCAGGGTATGGCTGTGGTTATGGTGGGCCCAGTAGAAAGCCCCTTGGTAATAACCAGGTCCAGGGTATGGCTGTGGTTATGGTGGGCCCAGTAGAAAGCCCCTTGGTAATAACCAGGTCCAGGGTATGGCTGTGGTTATGGTGGGCCCAGTAGAAAGCCCCTTGGTAATAACCAGGTCCAGGGTATGGCTGTGGTTATGGTGGGCCCAGTAGAAAGCCCCTTGGTAATAACCAGGTCCAGGGTATGGCTGTGGTTATGGGTGGGCCCAGTAGAAAGCCCCTTGGTAATAACCAGGTCCAGGGTATGGCTGTGGTTATGGGTGGGCCCAGTAGAAAGCCCCTTGGTAATAACCAGGTCCAGGGTATGGCTGTGGTTATGGTGGGCCCAGTAGAAAGCCCCTTGGTAATAACCAGGTCCAGGGTATGGCTGTGGTTATGGTGGGCCCAGTAGAAAGCCCCTTGGTAATAACCAGGTCCAGGGTATGGCTGTGGTTATGGTGGGCCCAGTAGAAAGCCCCTTGGTAATAACCAGGTCCAGGGTATGGCTGTGGTTATGGTGGGCCCAGTAGAAAGCCCCTTGGTAATAACCAGGTCCAGGGTATGGCTGTGGTTATGGGTGGGCCCAGTAGAAAGCCCCTTGGTAATAACCAGGTCCAGGGTATGGCTGTGGTTATGGTGGGCCCAGTAGAAAGCCCCTTGGTAATAACCAGGTCCAGGGTATGGCTGTGGTTATGGTGGGCCCAGTAGAAAGCCCCTTGGTAATAACCAGGTCCGGGAGGCGGGTAGGTGGGCCGTGGCCCCTGGCCGTCCGGGTATGGGTGGGCCCAGTAGAAAGCCCCTTGGTAATAACCAGGTCCGGAGGGTATGGCTGTGGTTATGGGTGGGCCCAGTAGAAAGCCCCTTGGTGGGCCCAGTAACATGTTGGATAAAGTCCTCAGAGCTCAAAAGATTCATAAATTCAATGGCCTTGGAGTCAGTCTCTTTGTCAACATGAATATTTAAATCACCCAACGTTCTCAAGGACATTAGACAATAGTTCAGAGAAATCAGTAAAGAAAGTGGGGCAGTGCTTTGGTGGTCTATACAGGCTTATGGCCAGCACTGGTGACTGACATTTAAACAGTATGGCATGATGCTCAAAAGACCCAAAGTTGCCAAATGAAATGTCCTTGCAGCTGAGACCATTAGTAAAATAGAGGCTGTCCCCCCACCTTTTTCCCTTGTTTGATAGAGTATGAAAAGCTGTAGTCCGGGGGGGAGGCTTCAATAAGAGCAGCACTACAGTCTGATGACATCCGTGTTTCTGTGACAAACATGCAATCAACTTTGCGCCCAGTAATGAGGTTATTCATAAGAACGATTTAACTAGCTCTAACATGTAAAAGCACCATATTCATAGAGTGTGGGGCCACTCTGCTGCTGGGGCATCTGCCTCGAGGTAACCAATGGAATAACAAACACATTATTAATGTGACAACCACGTTTTCTGACAGTCTCCAATCTATCAGAATGGTAGGAGATTTGTATAAACTCACGAGAAGGCGGAGTTAAAAGAACATACATTTGGTTATTCACAATAACCATACTGCCATTTCTATATATGGTTTCCAAGTCCTCCATTGCTAGGGAGAACTGGAGCATTACTAGACCTTGTTTATCAGTCTCTAAAACAGTTTGATTTTGCTGGGACTGGAGCACTACCAGACCCTGTCTGTCAGTCTCTGAAACAGTTTGATGTTGCTGGGACTGGAGCACTACCAGACCCTGTCTGTCAGTCTCTAAAACAGTTTGATGTTGCTGGGACTGGAGCACTACCAGACCCTGTCTGTCAGTCTTTAAAACAGTTTGATGTTGCAGGAAATAATCCTTGAATCCCTGTGGTTATGGTGAATCCCGTCTCTTTTAAAAAGTGCTGGTTGCTCCCACATTAAATCAAAGTTGTCACAAAAAGAGACATTCCTGTCATTGCAAAGTTTCTTCAGGTACTCGTTCAGGGTAAAGAGTTGACGGAAACACTCCGAACCCCTTCGGTAGCACTGGAGGGGGCCAGAGATAAGTACTCTCTTCCCTGTGCTAGCTAGGGTATCAAAGCGGTAGTAACTCATCAGGATTACAACCAGAAATACGACATTCCCGAATTGGATCCTTTGTTTGTACCCCACAAGGCAATTTAACTTATCCAGAGGCTGCTCAAAGACGCGGCTGGCGGAGAAGAGGTATTCGGATTGGACTTCTAGTCCGACACAGGAGGCGTGCACACCATCCACCGCTTCTGAGTATATTGCTCACTAATGTTCAGTGCCTGGACAATAAAGTACACGAGCTCAGGGCGAGGATCTCCTTCCAGAGAGACATCAGGATCTGTAACATGGAATCATGGCTCTTTACTGATATATACTGTCCCCATCCATACAGTCAGCTGGGTTCTCAATCATCAAGTTTGCAGACAACACACCAGCAGTCGGCCTGATGCCACTGGGAGGCCACCGGCTGTTGAAATACACCCAGGATCCATGCTGACTCCCGGGGCTGGTAGGACCATCTCAAGCAGGGCAAAGCTGTTTGATAGCTGCATCGGATCTTGTCGGATAGATGAAGGGTGGCCAGACTGCCTCCCCGATCTCCTACGCCTTGTGAATGTCCAGTCTCCCATTGGCCGCGGAGTTGAGCTTAGCATCTGTCTGTTTGATTGGGAGACTCAACGCCGCCCGACGCATCAACAGCTTTGCTACAGAAGGAATTTAAAACTGAGATTGAGTGGATTACAGCAAGGTTGGTGTACCTAGAAAGCAGGTTTTCCTTTTCTCGCAGCTGAGCTAACAGCCTCTTCCCTAAGCTGCTTGGTGTTGGTGCATTTAGGGCAGACAAATCACTGTCCATTTTCCAGTTCCACCTTATCTTAATCATGTTATTGTGCCGAAAACATCTCACACCTGACGCATTTCTGCTCAACCGTGAATAAAACCACTGGTGGGCTAGCACTGCTAGCGTTAGCTAGCTCTGTTTTCATGATGGCTAGCACTGCAAGCATTAGCTAGCTCTGTTTTTATGATGGCTAGCACTGATAGCGTTAGCTAGCTCTGTTTTCATGATGGCTAGCACTGCTAGCATTAGCTAGCTCTGTTTTCATGGTGGCTAGCACTGCTAGCGTTAGCTAGCTCTGTTTTTATGATGGCTAGCACTGTTAGTGTTAGCTAGCTCTGTTTTCATGATGGCTAGCACTGCTAGCATTAGCTAGCTCTGTTTTCATGATGGCTAGCAGCTAACTGCAACTTCCACGTCACGGAATCCATTGCAATACAAACTTTAGCTATGATTAAAAATTATTTAATTAAAACTATTTCATAAAAACAACAATCCGAGTGTAGACAGTATATTGTTTTGTTGCGCGCTTTGATGACCTACATGTTTTTTTTTAAAGTCTCATGGAAGGCTAGATGTGCCGCTTTCAAAGAGCACAACACTAATCCGGACGCTATGCGTCCCGCTATGCCCTCAGACGAACCATCAAACAGGCAAAGCATCAATACAGGACTTAGATTGAATCCTACTACACAGGCTCTGACGCTCGTCGGATGTGGCAAGGCTTGAAAACTATTACAGACTACAAAGGGAAGTCCAGCTGTGATCTGCCCATTGACGTGAGCCTGCACTCCCTGTTCACCCACGACTGCGTGGCCAAGCATGACTCCAACACCATCATTAAGTTTGCTGACGACACAACAGTGGTAGGCCTGATCACCAACAACGATGAGACAGCATATAGGGAGGAGGTCAGAGACCTGGACGGGTGGTGCCATGACAACAACCTCTACCTCAATGTGAGCAAGACAAAGGAGCTGATCGTGGACTACAGGAAAAGGAGGGCCGAACATGCCCCCATTAACATCGACGGTACAGGTTGAGAGTTTCAAATTCCTTGGTGTCCACATCACCAACAAACATTCTAAACACAGACAGTCATGAAGAGGGCACGACAACACCTTTCCCCCTCAGGAGACTGAAAAGATTTGGCATGGGTCCCCAGATGCTCAAAAAGTTATACAGCTGCACCACTGCTACACAGGATAGTACGTGTGGCCCAGTACATCACTGGGGTCAAACTTCCTGTCATCCAGGACCTATATACTAGGCGGTGTCAGAGGAAGGCCCAAAAAATCGTCCAAGACTCCAGTCACCCAAGTCATAGACTGTTCTCTCTGCTACTGCACGGCAAGCGGTACTGGAGCACCAAGTCTAGGTCCAAAAGGCTCCTTAACAGCTTCTACCCCCAAGCCATAGGACTGCTGAACAGTTAATCAACTGGCAACCCAGACTATTTACATTCACCCCCCCCCCCCCCCTTTGTTTTTATACAGCTGCTACTAGCTGTTAATTATCACTGCATAGTCACTTTACCCCGATTTGATTTGAATGTAGGCCTACATTGAACACCACACATTGGCTGCTACTGTAGGCTGAATGATAGAACAGCTATTTCCATGATAAAATGTTATGGGATGCATTTTCTCCATTGTTTTTGATGGTAGGCCACTCTGGTAGGCCTACGTTATGATCAAACAGCCACAGTAGTCTACTTGGCCACTGTTATAACTGTAACTTAAAGCGGGTACAGCCTCAGTGTTCACAATAAACGCTTGCCAGAGGTTGCACAGAATTTCACACGTTCAAGTTTGCACTCAGCAGACCTGAAATTTGCTCAGTGGGCAATTTCTTTTGAGGGAACATTGATTGTGTGGATCATTTAATAAATGATGTCCTCTTGTCTATTCTCTCTGTACTGTAAATCCCTCTTTACCTCATCCCTCATCCGTTTCTATTTCCTCTCTATGTTGTTTTCCTGTGTTGTGAGTAGATCTATTCTTTGGTTGCATGTTTAGTCACAGTTTGTTTTCAACATTCATTTTGGACGCATTGTCAATGAGCACTGATTAAGATTTTATCAGAAGTGCATTACAGTGGCTTGGAAACACAATGCCTTTCAAAAGAAGACAGTTAGTAGGAAAACATTTTGTCATCATTTTGATGTCGCCAGATTGACTTTAGATGCAGTATAACGTTAGCTAGCTAGCTAAGATTGAGGGGAAGACACTGGATTATAGTTAGCTAACGTTAGCATTGCTAGCATTTTTTTGTTTGTTGATTTGCTAGCTAATGACAACATTCCCATCTGTGTAAAAATACATTTGACGACATGATAATGCTGGCAAAGTTGTTTCCTTCTAAACATTTTACTACTTTAGCAATGCCATTGTATGTCCAGGCTTTATAGTGTAATTTAGAATAAACAGTCGTTAGCCTCTGTCCAGAATGACTGGGCTTATCACTATGGCTCGGCCGGTAGAGGGTGGCATGGCACGACCGAGTGACGGAGGTGCAACCTTTGAATTGCTGTATAGAGTAATGCTGAATAGTGCCATAAAGGTGAGTGATGTTTGATAGACATGAAGTCATAGCTTATCATATAAAACAATCTGGTGTGAGTAACATTAGACCATTATATAAAACCAAGAAGTGGCATAGCCTCTTTCCCCTTTTTCTCATGTCTCAAGACATCTTCAGAAAAGCTTAATCCCTCTTCTCTTCCCTGAATAGCTATTTCTCTGAAGTATGACATAGCCAGGGAACCATTGTTGAAAATCTATTTTCAAACTGTCTTTGCTAAAAGAGCACCCCACATCAAAACATTTCAATTCAGTCACATCAAATAATTAGCTATAACTCTTCTCCAAGCTAAACACCAGCCTCACACATCAACAAACTCATTCTGCTCTCTCCAGCGCTGGAACAAAATATGATAGGATGCTGTTATCTTCTCTCTCAACTTGACTTCCTCCACAAGGAATCTTTAATATTGGCGCGTTAGAAAGCTATAAAAGGACAGATTATTTTCAGAGACATTTACTGAGGTACTGTATACAGCTGCGCAACACAAACAAACACACAAACAAACATCTTTCACAACGTGATCTTGACAGTAACCTTATTGTTACAGACTGAGGTTTATAACTCATTAGAGCGTAGGGGATTAGACCAAGGGATTAGACCAAGGCGCAGCGGGTTGCGTGCTCGTCATTATTTTATTTATAGGTGAACATGAAAAAACAATAAACAAAGAACGACAGTTTCGCAGGCTACACAAAAGCAATGCAAAAAACTATCTCCCACAAAGGGACAGGTGGAAAACAGGCTCCCTAAGTATGACTCTCAATCAGAAACAATGATGTACGGCTGTTCCTGATTGAGAGCCACACCAGGCCAACAAAGAAATACACAACATAGAAACCCTAGAATACAAAACAAGAACATAAACCAAAAACCTCGGAACACATAAATCCAACACCCCTCTACATTCACACACACCCCGAACCATATAAAACAAATACCCCTCTACCTAAATACGTAGCCCAAACCACATGAAACAAACACCCCCTGCCACGTCAGTCGTCACTGGTCAGGACGTGACACATGCCCTCTAAACCTTCAAGCTGCATGCTGGACCCTATTCCAACAAAACTTCTGAAAAAGCTACTTCCTGTGCTTGGCCCTCCTATGTTGAACATAATAAACGGCTCCTTTTTCTCCGGATGTGTACCAAACTCAGTAAAAGTGGCAGTAATAAAGCCTCTCTTGAAAAAGCCGAACCTTGACCCGGAAATTATTTAAAAAATATTGAATCTCCCATTCCTCTCAAACATGTTTGAAAAAGCTGTTGAGCAGCAACTCACTGCCTTCTTGAAGACAAACAATGTATAAAAAAATGCTTCAGTCTGGTTTTAGACCCATCATAGCACTGAGACTGCATTTGTGAAGGTTGTAAATTATATTTTAATGGCGTCAGACCAATGCTCAAGCATCTGTCCTCGTGCTCCTAGACCAGGGCTGGGCAACTCCAGTCCTCGAGGGCCTGATTGGTGCCACAGTTTTGCCCCAGCTAACACACCTGACTCCAATAATCATCTAATCATGATCTTCAGTTTAGAATGCAATTAGTTTAATCAGCTGCGTTTACTAGGGATGGGAGAAAAAGTGACACCAATCAGGAGTTGCCCACCCCTGTACTAGACCAAAGTGCTGCTTTTGACACCATCGATCACAACGTTATTTTGGAGAGATTGAAAAACCTAATTGGTCTACATGAAAAAGTTCTTGCCTGGTTTAGATTTTATCTGTCGGAAAGATATATTAGTTCGTCTCTGTGGATGGTTTGTCAAACGTACAAATCAATTGTATGTTTCTGCATTGTGTCCCACCCACCACCTGCCAACCCCTCTTTTACGCTGCTGCTACTCTCTGTTCATCATATATGCATAGTCACTTTAACCATATCTACATGTACATACTACCTCAATCAGCCTGACTAACCGGTGCCTGTATATAGCCTCGCTAATGTATATAGCCTGTCTACTGTATATAGCCTCTCTACTGTATATAGCCTCTCTACTGTATATAGCCTCTCTACTGTATATAGCCTGTCCTTTTACTGTTGATTTATTTCTTTACTTACCTGTTGTTCACCTAATACCTTTTTTGCACTATTGGTTAGAGCCTGTAAGTAAGCATTACACTGTAAGGTCTACTACACCTGTTGTACTCAGCATTTCACTGTAAGGTCTACACCTGTTGTATTCGGCGCACGTGACAAATGCACTTTGATTTGATTTACGTTTCAGCGTTCCTCAAGGTTCCATTTTAGGACCACTATTGTTTCACTATATATTTTACCTCTTGGTGATGTCATTCAGAAACACAGTGTCAACTTTCACTGCTAAGCTGACGACACACAGCTATACATTTCGATGAAACATGGTGAAGCCCAAAATTGCCTACCTGTGCTTCAGACCTGCTGTTTTCAACTCTCTAGAGAAAGCAGGAGCGGTAGAGATACTCTGAATGATCGGCTATGAAAAGCCAACTGACATTTACTTCTGAGGTGTTGACCTGTTGCACCCTCTACAACCATTTGACCCTGCTGGTCATTTATGAACATTTGAACATCTTGGCCATGTTCTGTTATAATCTCCACCCGGCACAGCCAGAAGAGGACTGACCACCCCTCAGAGCCTGGTTCCTCTCTAGGTTTCTTCCTAGGTTCCGGCCTTTCTTGGGAGTTTTTCTTAGCCACCGTGCTTCTACATCTGCATTGCTTGCTGTTTGGGGTTTTAGGCTGGGTTTCTGTACAGCACTTTGTGACATCTGCTGATGTAAAAAGGACTTTATGAATGAATTTGATTGAAATTTGATTTATGACCCTCCATCCATCCTGTGGTAATTCATGACCCTCCATCCATCCTGTGGTAATTCATGACACTCCATCCATCCTGTGGTAATTCACGACCCTCCATCCATCCTGTGGTAATTCATGACCCTCCATCCATCCTGTGGTAAATCATGACCCTCCATCCATCCTGTGGTAATTCACGACCCTCCATCCATCCTGTGGTAATTCATGAACCTCCATCCATCCTGTGGTAATTCATGACCCTCCATCCATCCTGTGGTAATTCATGACCCTCCGTCCATCCTGTGGTAATTCATGACCCTCCATCCATCCTGTGGTAATTCATGACCCTCCATCCATCCTGTGGTAATTCATGACCCTCCATCCATCCTGTGGTAATTCATGACCCTCCATCCATCCTGTGGTAATTCATGACCCTCCGTCCATCCTGTGGTAATTCATGACCCTCCGTCCATCCTGTGGTAATTCATGACCCTCCGTCCATCCTGTGGTAATTCATGACCCTCCGTCCATCCTGTGGTAATTCATGACCCTCCGTCCATCCTGTGGTAATTCATGACCCTCCATCCATCCTGTGTAATACTCATATATTGTATACCAATAAGAATGAGTGAAATCACTGTGGTCTGAGTGACTAGGTCTGTTCTATTGATAATATTTCTATGGCGTCTCCATTTTCACATGACTCCACTCTGAGCTGTGGTGTTTCCTGTGTAGGTGCTCACCCTGGACAAGAAGCTTCCTCTTCAGCCTCCATATTACGACATGGTGCCCTCTGAGTCAACCCCCTTCACTAACAAGCCGGTGAGTAGAGCCGCCTTGACCAAGGTGAACAGGTGTATAGGTCAGGTATACAAGGTACTACAGAGCTATGTTGTACAGGTGTATAGTCCAGGTATACAAGGTACTACAGAGCCATGTTGTACAGGTGTATAGTCCAGGTGTACAGGGTACTACAGAGCCATGTTGTACAGGTGTACAGGGTACTGCAGAGCCATGTTGAACAGGTGTACAGGGTACTACAGAGCCATGTTGAACAGGTGTACAGGCCAGGTATACAGGGTACTACAGAGCCATGTTGTACAGGTGTATAGGCCAGGTGTACAGGGTACTTCAGAGCCATGTTGAACAGGTGTATAGGCCAGGTGTACAGGGTACTACAGAGCTATGTTGTACAGGTGTATAGGCCAGGTGTATAGGGTACTGCAGAGCCATGTTGTACAGGTGTATAGGCCAGGTGTACAGGGTACTACAGAGCCATGTTGAACAGGTGTACAGGCCAGGTGTACAGGGTACTACAGAGCCATGTTGAACAGGTGTATAGTCCAGTTGTACAAGGTACTACAGAGCCATGTTGAACAGGTGTATAGTCCAGGTGTACAAGGTACTACAGAGCCATGTTGAACAGGTGTACAGGGTACTACAGAGCCATGTTGAACAGGTGTATAGGCCAGGTATACAGGGTACTGAAGAGCCATGTTGTACAGGTGTATAGGCCAGGTATACAGGGTACTACAGAGCTATGTTGTACAGGTGTATAGGCCAGGTGACAGGGTACTATAGAGCTATGTTGAACAGGTGTATAGGCCAGGTGTACAGGGTACTACAGAGCTATGTTGAACAGGTGTACAGGGTACTACAGCACTATGTTGAACAGGTGTATAGGCCAGGTGTACAGGGTACTACAGAGCTATGTTGAACAGGTGTATAGGCCAGGTGTACAGGGTACTACAGAGCTATGTTGAACAGGTGTATAGGCCAGGTGTACATGGTACTACAGAGCTATGTTGAACAGGTGTATAGGCCAGGTGTACAGGGTACTACAGAGCCATGTTGTACAGGTGTACAGGGTACTACAGCGCTATATTGAACAGGTGTATAGGCCAGGTGACAGAGTACTATAGAGCTATGTTGAACAGGTGTAGAGGCCAGGTGTACAGGGTACTACAGAGCTATGTTGAACAGGTGTATAGGCCAGGTGTACAGGGTACTACAGCGCTATATTGAACAGGTGTATAGGCCAGGTGTACAGGGTACTACAGAGCATTGTTGTACAGGTGTACAGGGTACTACAGCGCTATATTGAACAGGTGTATAGGCCAGGTGTACAGGGCCCTGCCAACCTGTACCTTAACCTCAGGGCCTATCAGGCCGCTGTACATACAGACGGTAGCAGCAGCCTCCTCCCCTGTTCATGTCCAGCTGGAAGATTTGGATCGGCTCCCACAACGACAGTCAGGGGTGAGTGTGCTACGTTTGGGACTGCTAGGAATCCTTAAGGTGTTTAACCCAAGAACTCGTACATATTCAACATCTGGATGGATACTGAACATGTTCTAACAGCTGTATAGGCCAGGTGTACATGTTCTAACACATTAGAGGTCCATGAAGTAAAAGATCAAATATATCAGGCTCTCCCTAAATGAACTCTCACAGGAAAGAAGCCCCACCAACTCTTCATTTGAAAAAGATCAGAATGTGTCAGAAGGGTGAGTTTTGTTTAAAAAATGGTTGCCAGGCGTAAGAAAACCCAAATGCAGTCAGAAGAAAATCTACTTTGTTTTATTACGTTTCTTTCACTTGTAAAGGTTGGTCTTCCCACATTCCTTACCTGAGGAAAGACATTGCTTTTTTGTCCCCCACTCCTAATCATCATACTAACCCCATCCTGAGTCATTACTGCGTTGGCGCCACACTTTTTCAATGATCTGTCAAGCATAACCTAATTACTATCCCTTCACCCCGTGAAAAACCAATTGTCCCTGCCGATAATGAAGGGGAAGAAGAAGACGTTTTTAACTCTGGGAAAGTCATGCAGGCTTGTTCTCTTTCTCCTGTTGCTAGGCTCTGTCCCTATGTAGTTGATCCTTATGGGTCCTGGTCAAAAGAAGTGCACTATAAAGAAAGTAGGGTGGCATTTGAGATACATATAGAGTATCCATCTTAACATCTAGAGTATCCATCTATACACCTAGAGTATCCATCTATACACCTAGAGTATCCATCTATACATCTAGAGTATCCATCTATACACCTAGAATATCCATCTATACACCTAGAGTATCCATCTACACATCTAGAGTATCCATCTACACACCGAGTATCCATCTACACACCGAGTATCCATCTACACATCTAGAGTATCCATCTACACATCTAGAGTATCCATCTACACATCTAGAGTGCATCCTCTGTCTGTGTGTAGATAGGTATTCATCCATTTTGCAGCCTCCTGGACATTTTCCTGCACACACAGTTACACCCCTGGCATCAATATGACATCACAGAGATTTAGGGAACCACGTTCATCAAAGAGAAGGGCTCTGTATTAGAGAAATTAAGGAGTTAGAGCCTAATGAGAAGGCTTTGCTGGGACTAAGTCCTCAGTGTCTGGGGGATCGCCATGCAGCTTTCAATAGGCAAGGTAATGGGGTACCCAGGGTTGTAATTGCTCCACTGCTATTTTCTGTTGTCCTTGTGTTACCCACCATTCCTGTTGTCACGGGAAATGGTAGAGCTGTCTTGACAGAACAGCCAGGTGGTAAAGGGTAGAGCTGACTGAACAGAACAGCCAGGTGGTTTTATAAAGGGTAGAGCTGACTGAACAGAACAGCCAGGTGGTTTATAAAGGGTAGAGCTGACTGAACAGAACAGCCAGGTGGTTTATAAAGGGTAGAGCTGACTGAACAGAACAGCCAGGTGGTAAAGGGTAGAGCTGACTGAACAGAACAGCCAGGTGGTTTTATAAAGGGTAGAGCTGACTGAACAGAACAGCCAGGTGGTAAAGGGTAGAGCTGACTGAACAGAACAGCCAGGTGGTAAAGGGTAGAGCTGACTGAACAGAACAGCCAGGTGGTTTTATAAAGGGTAGAGCTGACTGAACAGAACAGCCAGGTGGTTTTATAAAGGGTAGAGCTGACTGAACAGAACAGCCAGGTGGTTTTATAAAGGGTAGAGCTGACTGAACAGAACAGCCAGGTGGTAAAGGGTAGAGCTGACTGAACAGAACAGCCAGGTGGTTTTATAAAGGGTAGAGCTAACTGAACAGAACAGCCAGGTGGTTTTATAAAGGGTAGAGCTGACTGAACAGAACAGCCAGGTGGTTTATAAAGGGTAGAGCTAACTGAACAGAACAGCCAGGTGGTTTTATAAAGGGTAGAGCTGACTGAACAGAACAGCCAGGTGGTTTTATAAAGGGTAGAGCTGACTGAACAGAACAGCCAGGTGGTTTTATAAAGGGTAGAGCTGACTGAACAGAACAGCCAGGTGGTAAAGGGTAGAGCTGACTGAACAGAACAGCCAGGTGGTTTTATAAAGGGTAGAGCTGACTGAACAGAACAGCCAGGTGGTTTTATAAAGGGTAGAGCTGACTGAACAGAACAGCCAGGTGGTTTTATAAAGGGTAGAGCTGACTGAACAGAACAGCCAGGTGGTTTTATAAAGGGTAGAGCTGACTGAACAGAACAGCCAGGTGGTTTATAAAGGGTAGAGCTAACTGAACAGAACAGCCAGGTGGTTTTATAAAGGGTAGAGCTGACTGAACAGAACAGCCAGGTGGTTTTATAAAGGGTAGAGCTGACTGAACAGAACAGCCAGGTGGTTTTATAAAGGGTAGAGCTGACTGAACAGAACAGCCAGGTGGTTTTATAAAGGGTAGAGCTAACTGAACAGAACAGCCAGGTGGTTTTATAAAGGGTAGAGCTGACTGAACAGAACAGCCAGGTTATAAAGGGTAGAGCTGACTGAACAGAACAGCCAGGTGGTTTTATAAAGGGTAGAGCTGTCTGAACAGAACAGCCAGGTGGTTTTATAAAGGGTAGAGCTGTCTGAACAGAACAGCCAGGTGGTTTTATAAAGGGTAGAGCTGACTGAACAGAACAGCCAGGTGGTAAAGGGTAGAGCTGACTGAACAGAACAGCCAGGTGGTAAAGGGTAGAGCTGACTGAACAGAACAGCCAGGTGGTTTTATAAAGGGTAGAGCTGACTGAACAGAACAGCCAGGTTATAAAGGGTAGAGCTGACTGAACAGAACAGCCAGGTGGTTTTATAAAGGGTAGAGCTGACTGAACAGAACAGCCAGGTGGTTTTATAAAGGGTAGAGCTGACTGAACAGAACAGCCAGGTGGTAAAGGGTAGAGCTGACTGAACAGAACAGCCAAGTGGTTTTATAAAGGGTAGAGCTGAATGAACAGAACAGCCAGGTGGTAAAGGGTAGAGCTGACTGAACAGAGGCGTGGAAACAGATAAAATAACTGGTTTAATCAATCAACATCAGTTATCCATTGGAAGGGTTCATCAGTTCTCCCTGGGAAGGGTTCATCAGTTGAAGGGTTCATCAGTTCACCCTGGGAAGGGTTCATCAGTTCTCCCTGGGAAGGGTTCATCAGTTCACCCTGGGAAGGGTTCATCAGTTCACCCTGGGAAGGGTTCATCAGTTCACCCTGGGAAGGGTTCATCAGTTGAAGGGTTCATCAGTTCACCCTGGGAAGGGTTCATCAGTTCACCCTGGGAAGGGTTCATCAGTTCACCCTGGGAAGGATTCATCAGTTGAAGGGTTCATCAGTTCTCCCTGGGAAAGGTTCATCAGTTCACCCTGGGAAGGGTTCATCAGTTCACCCTGGGAAGGGTTCATCAGTTCACCCTGGGAAGGGTTCATCAGTTGAAGGGTTCATCAGTTCACCCTGGGAAGGGTTCATCAGTTCTCCCTGGGAAGGGTTCATCAGTGTTGGTTATTAGGCTATTTGTGATGAGCAATTGTCATCATGTGCTGTTCGCATCAGGGGTGTAGACATCGATGGGCCTGGGTGGGCAAAGACCCACCCATTGTGGAGCCAGGAGCAGACAGGCCCACCCAATCAGATTGATGTGGTCAGAGCATGTTTGTGGACTTCTATTAAAATAAGTTACATTTTGAGATTGAAAATCTGAAAAAAAACATAGGAAAACATTTTTCACAAAGGGTGCCTTTCCTTCGCTGGGTGGGCCGTTAGGGAACTTTATGGCTACATTAGAGTAGACCCACTTCTCCAAGCACCACTACACCACTGCATAGGGCTGATGGAGAGACAGCAGTCACACACGGCATGATGGTAAAGGACCACTACACCACTGCATAGGGCTGATGGAGAGACAGCAGTCACACACAGCATGATGGTAAAGGACCACTACACCACTGGACAGGGCTGATGGAGAGACAGCAGTCACACAGCATGATGGTAAAGGACCACTACACCACTGGACAGGGCTGATGGAGAGACAGCAGTCACACACAGCATGATGGTAAAGGACCACTACACCACTGGACAGGGCTGATGGAGAGACAGCAGTCACACACGGCATGATGGTAAAGGACCACTACACCACTGGACAGGGCTGATGGAGAGACAGCAGTCACACACGGCATGATGGTAAAGGACCACTACACCACTGGACAGGGCTGATGGAGAGACAGCAGTCACACACAGCATGATGTTAAAGGATTAGCAGTCCATAAACTCAGACATAAGCCAGTAGGTTCCAATCATAGGAATACAAAAACACAACCCTTAAGCATTTCCAATATGAATGTACAGCTATTACTTTCCATTGCAAAAAGCATTTCATGTTTAGCACACAAAGTAACTGGTGACCTAAAGTTTAAAGTGGAACTGACAGCGTTTTAACTGCTTTGCAGATATGAAACAAACAGACAATCATAATATCATTCAAAAATATCAAATTCCCAGTTTATTCTACTAAACCAACTTCATAAGAGGTTTTAAAAATAGGTTCTATTTGACTCAACGTTCCATGAGGTACACTAAGGCCAGAGATAGGCTCTGAGATGCTTGTCATCACATGATTAATATCATTCACCAATACGTTTCATAGTAGTCCAGAACATATTGCTATCAGGTTGTAAATCCCAGCTGGGCTGGTACATTGTTAACTGTTGGTAGTCCAAAACATATTGCTATCAGGTTGTAAATCCCAGCTGGGCTGGTACATTGTTAACTGTTGGTAGTCCAAAACATATTGCTATCAGGTTGTAAATCCCAGCTGGGCTGGTACATTGTTAACTGTTGGTAGTCCAGAACATATTGCTATCAGGTTGTAAATCACAGCTGGGCTGGTACATTGTTAACTGTTGGTAGTCCAGAACATATTGCTATCAGGTTGTAAATCCCAGCTGGGCTGGTACATTGTTTACTGTTGGTAGTCCAGAACATATTGCTATCAGGTTGTAAATCCCAGCTGGGCTGGTACATTGTTAACTGTTGGTAGTCCAAAACATATTGCTATCAGGTTGTAAATCACAGCTGATCTGGTACATTGTTTACTGTTGGTAGTCCAGAACATATTGCTATCAGGTTGTAAATCCCAGCTGATCTGGTACATTGTTTACTGTTGGTAGTCCAGAACATATTGCTATCAGGTTGTAAATCACAGCTGATCTGGTACATTGTTTACTGTTGGTAGTCCAGAACATATTGCTATCAGGTTGTAAATCACAGCTGATCTGGTACATTGTTTACTGTTGGTAGTCCAGAACATATTGCTATCAGGTTGTAAATCACAGCTGATCTGGTACATTGTTTACTGTTGGTAGTCCAGAACATATTGCTATCAGGTTGTAAATCACAGCTGATCTGGTACATTGTTTACTGTTGGTAGTCCAGAACATATTGCTATCAGGTTGTAAATCACAGCTGATCTGGTACATTGTTTACTGCCTCCATTCAGGATACACTGTTTCAGTTTCAATGACACAATATTCTGGACAAAAACAGACAAATCTAAGGCTGGGAATGTCAGTACAATGAAACTAGCAAGGGCAATGATCACACGTCAGTCATAACCTGGCTAATAGGCTAGCGTAGCATTGATCTGGCTAGCATTAGTCGTTGATCTGGCTAGCATTAGTTGTTGCTCTGGCTAGCATTAGTTGTTGCTCTTGCTAGCATTAGTTGTTGCTCTGGCTAGCATTAGTCGTTGATCTGGCTAGCATTAGTTGTTGATCTGGCTAGCATTAGTTGTTGCTCTGGCTAGCATTAGTTGTTGCTCTGGCTAGCATTAGTCGTTGATCTGGCTAGCATTAGTTGTTGCTCTGGCTAGCATTAGTCGTTGATCTGGCTAGCATTAGTTGTTGATCTGGCTAGCATTAGTTGTTGATCTGGCTAGCATTAGTCGTTGATCTGGCTAGCATTAGCTGTTGATCTTGTTGTTGTTGATGTGTATAACTGAGGGAGCGAGAGCCTACCTTTTCATGGTTGTTTGATCAATAGGACTGTAAAGTACCCAAATGTAAGAGGACTCCAGTGGCGTTGACATGTTTACAGAAATCCATTCAGGTGAATTTTGCAGCTTTTCTAATGATGTTCTAATGATCCGAAGTCACCTGTAAACACACAGTCCAGTTCATAGTGAATGATGACAGGTCCTACTTCCTGTAAACACACAGTCCAGTTCATAGTGAATGATGACAGGTCCTACTTCCTGTAAACACACAGTCCAGTTCATAGTGAATGATGACAGGTCCTACTGCCTGTAAACACACAGTCCAGTTCATAGTGAATGATGACAGGCCCTACTGCCTGTTAACACTCAGTCCAGTTCAAAGTGACTGATGACAGGCCCGTGTGTCAAATGGCTTGTTTGTATAAAGGTCTACTGTATGTCTGATTGGCTATAGCGCACTGGTTCTGTAGACTCCGGTCCTGGACAAGACAGATGTTTTTATTCGGTTAATTTACTGCAGTGACTTTTTTAATTGTCCAAACGCACGGCTGCTTTCCCACTATATTTCTATAGAAATGCCTTAGTACATGTAATCCCCAAACATTCTAAGAATCTATGAAAACGTCAGATTTCTTTAAGTGTCATTTTCTTCCTGGTGGTGTATATGAACTGATATTTATAAGATTTCATGTTGCTAAAATGCTGTCATTTCCACTTTAAATGCAAAAAACACAAGTTATTTTCAAAGTGATGGCTAATAACAGCAAGAGCGCTGCATTAAAACACACAAAGAGATGGCTAATAACAGCAAGAGCGCTGCATTAAAACACACAAAGAGATGGCTAATAACAGCAAGATCGCTGCATTAAAACACACAAAGAGATGGCTAATAACAGCAAGATCGCTGCATTAAAACACACAAAGAGATGGCTAATAACAGCAAGATCGCTGCATTAAAACACACAAAGTGATGGCTAATAACAGCAAGAGCGCTGCATTAAAACACACAAAGAGATGGCTAATAACAGCAAGAGCGCTGCATTAAAACACACAAAGAGATGGCTAACAACAGCAAGAGCGCTGCATTAAAACACACAAAGAGATGGCTAATAACAGCAAGACCGCTGCAATAAATAACACAGTTCCACTCACCAGATGATGATCATTTGAAATGTAAATGAGCAACAACGTCCTCTTTGATAACGAATAAAATGAAATCCAACTTTATTTGTCACATGCGCCGAATACAAGTGTAGACCTTAACATGAAATGCTTACTGACAAGCCCTTAACCAACAGTGCAGTTCAAGAAGAGTTAAGAAAATGTTTACCAAATAAACTAAAGTCAAAAAAATAAATAAAATCATAAAGTAATACAATAACATAACAATAACGAGGTTATATACAGGGGGTACCGGTACCGAGTCAGTGTGCGGGGATACAGGTTGGTTGAGGTAATTTGTACATGTAGGTCGGGGTGAAGTGACTATGCATAGATAATAAACAGCAAGTAGCAGCAGTGTACAAAACAAATGGGGGGTCAATGTAATAGTCCGGTGGCCATTTGATTAATAGTTCAGCAGTCTTATGGTTTGGGGGCAGAAGCTGTTAAGGAGCCTTTTGGTCCTAGACTTGGCGCTCCGGAACCGCTTGCCGTGCAGTAGCAGAGAGAACAGTCTATGACTTGGGTGACTGGAGTCTCTGACAATTTTATGGGCTTTCCTCTGACACCTCCTATATAAACTCAGCAAAAAAAGAAACGTCCCTTTTTCAGGACCGTCTTTCAAAGATCATTCGTAAAAATCCAAATAACTTCACAGATCTTCATTGTAAAGGGTTTAAACACTGTTTCCCATACTTGTTCAATGAACCATAAACAATTAATGAACATTCACCTGTGGAACGGTCGTTAAGACACTAACATCTTACAGACAATAGGCAATTAAGGTCACATTTATAAAAACTTAGGACGCTAAAGAGGCCTTTCTACTGACTCTGAAAAACACCAAAAGAAAGTTGCCCAGGGTCCCTGCTCATCTGTGTGAATGTACCTTAGGCATGATGCAAGGAGGCATGAGGACTGCAGATGTGGCCAGGGCAATAAATTGCTATGTCCGTACTGTGAGATGCCTAAGACAGTGCTACAGGGAGACAGGACGCACAGCTGATCGTCCTCGCAGTGGCAGACCACGTGTAACAACACCTGCACAGGATCGGCACATCCGAATATCAAACATGCGGGACAGGTACAGGAGGGCAACAACAACTGCCCGAGTTACAGCAGGAACGCACAATCCCTCCATCAGTGCTCAGACTGTCCGCAATAGGCTGAGAGAGGCTGGACTGAGGGCTTGTAGACTTGTTGTAAGGCAGGTCCTCACCAGACATCAACGGCAGCAACATCGCCTATGGGCACAAACCCACCGTCGCTGGACCAGCAAAAAGTACTCTTCTCTGACGAGTCACGGTTTTGTCTCACCAGGGGTGATGGTCGAATTCACGTTTATCGTCGAAGGAATGAGCGTTACACCGAGGCCTGTACTCTGGAGCAGGATCGATTTGGAGGTGAAAGGTCTGTCATGGTCTGGGGCGGTGTGTCACAGCATCATTGGACTGAGCTTTTTGTGATTGCAGGCAATCTCAACGCTGTACGTTACAGGGAAGACATCCTCCTCCCCCATGTGGTACCCTTCCTGCAGGCTCATCCTGACATGACCCTCCAGCATGACAATGTCACCAGCCATACTGCTCGTTCTGTGTGTGATTTCCTGCAAGACATGAATGGCAGTGTTCTGCCATGGCCAGTGAAGAGCCCGGATCTCAATCCCATTGAACACGTCTGGGACCTGTTGGATCAGAGGGTGAGGGCTAGGGCCATTCCCCCCAGAAATGTCCGGGAACTTGCAGGTGCCTTGGTGGAAGAGTGGGGTAACATCTCACAGCAAGAACAGGCAAATCTGGTGCTGTCCATGAGGAGGAGATGCACTGCAGTACCTAATGCAGCTGGTGGCCACACCAGATACTGATTGTTACTTTTATTTTGACCCGCCCCTTTGTTCAGGGACACATTATTCCATTTCTGTTAGTCACATGTCTGTTTACCTTGTTCAGTTTACGTCTCAGTTGTTGAATCTTATGTTCATACAAATATTTACACACGTTAAGTTTGCTGACAATAAACGCAGTTGACAGTGAGAGGACATTTGTTTTTCTGCTGAGTTTAGGTCCTGGATTGCAGGAAGCTTGGCCCCAGTGATGTACTGGGCCGTTCGCACTACCCTCTGTAGCGCCTTACGGTCAGAGGCTGGGCAGTTGCTATACCAGGCGGTGATGCAACCTGTCAGTACGCTATCGATGGTGCAGCTGTAGAACTTTTTGAGGATCTGGGGACCAACGCCAAATCTTTTCAGTTTCCTGAGGGGGAAAAGGTATTGTCATTGCCCACTTCACGACTGTCTTGGTGTGTTTGGACCATGATAGTTCGTTGGTGATGTGGACACCAAGGAACTTGAAACTCTCGTCCCGCTCCACTACAGCCCTGTTGATGTTAATGTGGGCCTGTTCGGCCCGCCTTTTCCTGTAATCCACGATCAGCTCCCTTGTCTTGCTCACATTGAGGGAAAGTTTGTTGTCCTGGCACCACACTGCCAGTTCTCTGACCTCCTCCCTATAGTATATCTCATCATTGTTGGTGATCAGGCCTGCCACTGTTGTGTCATCAGAAAACTTAATGGTGTTGGAGTCGTGTTTGGCCACGCAGTCATGGATGAACAGGGAGCACATGAGGGGACTAAGTACACACCCCTGAGGGGCGACAGTGTTGAGGATCAGCGTGGCAGACTTGTTGTTGTCTACCCTCACCACCTGGGGGTGGCCCGTCAGGAAGTCCAGGATCCAGTTGCAGAGGGAGGTGTTTAGTCCCAGGGTCTTTAGCTTAGTGATGAGCTTTGAGGGCACTATGGTGTTGAACACTGAGCTGTAGTCAATGAACAGTATTCTCACATAGGTGTTCCTTTTGTCCAGGTGGGAAAGGGCAGTGTGTAGTGCGATTGAGATTGCATCATCTGTGGATCTGTTGGGGTAGTGTGCGATTTGGAGAGGGTCTAGGTTATCCGGGAGGATGCTGTTGATGTGAGCCATGACCAGCCTTTCAAAGCACTTCATGGCTACCGGCATGAGTGCTACGGGTCGGTAATCATTTAGGCAGGTTACCTTCGCTTCCTTGGGCACAGGGACTATGGTGGTCTGCTTGAAACATGTAGGTATTACAGACTCCGTCAAGGAGAGGTTGAAAATGTCAGTGAAGACAGTTGCCAGTTGGTCCGCGCATGCTTTGAGTACACGTCCTGGTAATCCCTTGGCTTTGTGAATGTTAACCTGTTTATTGGTCTTGCTCACATCGGCTATCGAGAGTGTTATCACACAGTCATCCAGAGCAGCTGGTGCTCTCGTGCATGCTTCAGTGTTGCTTGCCTCAAAGCGAGCATAAAAGGCATTTAGCTTGTCTGGAATCCTTGCGTCCCTGGGCAGCTCAAGTCTGGGTTTCCCTTTCTAGTCCGTAATAGTTTTCAAGCCCTGCCACATCAGAGCCGGTGTTGTAGGATTCAATCTTAATCCTGTAATGACGCTTTGCTTGTTTGATGGTTCATCTGAGGGCATAGCGGGATTTCTTATAAGCGTCCGGATTAGTCTCCCACTCCTTTAAAGCTGCAGCTCTAGCCTTTAGCTCGATGCAGATGTTGCCTTTAATCCATGGCTTCTGGTTAGGGGTATGTACGTACCAGTCACTGTGGGGACAACTTCATCAATGCACTTATTGATGAAGCCGATGACTGAGGTGGTGAATTCCTCAATGCAATTGGATGAATCCCGGAACATATTCCAGTCTCTGCTAGCAAAACAGTCCTGTAGCGTAGCATCCGCGTCATCTGACCACTTCCGTATTGAGCGAGTCACTGATACTTCCTGCTTTAGTTTTTGCTTGTAAGCAGGAATCAAAAGGATAGAATTATGGTCAGATTTGCCAAATGGAGGGCGAGGGAGAGCTGTGTATGTGTCTCTGTGTGTGGAGTAAAGGTGGTCTAGAGTTTTTTTTCTCTGGTTGCACATGTAACATGCTGGTAAACATTTTGGTAAAACTGATTTAAGGTTGCCTGCATTAAAGTCCCCGGCCATTAGGAGCACCTCTTCTGGATGAGCATTTTCTTGTTTGCTTATGGCCTTATACAGCTCGTTGAGTTCGGTCTTAGTGCCAGCATCGGCCTGTGGTGGTAAATAGATGGCTACGAATAATATAGATGAGAACTCTCTCGGTAGATAGTGTGGTCTACAGCTTATCATGAGGTACTCTACCTCAGGCGAGCAATACCTCTGGACTTCTTTAATATTTGACATCGCGCACCAGCTGTTATTGACAAAAAGACACACACCCCCACCCCTCGTCTTACCAGACGTAGCTTCTCTGTTCTGCCGGTGCACGGAAAATCCCGCCAGCTCTATATTATCTGTGTCGTTGTTCAGTCACGACTCGGTGAAACAAAATATATTACAGTTCTTAATGTCCCGTTGGATGATCGTAATCGTAGATCATAACGTTTTTCCCCAGTGATTACATATCAGCAAGTAGAACGGAAGGCAATGGGAGTTTACTCGCTCGCCGTAAGATTCTCAGAAGGCAGCCTGATCTGCGTCCTCTTTTCCTCCGTCTTTTCTTCACACAAATGACGGGGATGTGGGCCTTTTTCCCGGGAGAGCAGTATATCCTTCTCGTTGGACTCGTTAAAGGAAAAAGGGTTTTCCAGTTCATGGTGAGTAATCCCAGTTCTGATGTCCAGAAGTTATTTTCGGTCATAAGAGACAGTAGCAGCAACATTATGTAAAAAATAAGTAAAAGAAATAAGTTACAAACAACGCAAAAAAAACTATTGGTCAGGGGCATGTAAAACGTCAGCCATCTTAACA
Source organism: Salmo salar (assembly GCF_965601325.2). Lineage (NCBI taxonomy): Eukaryota > Metazoa > Chordata > Actinopteri > Salmoniformes > Salmonidae > Salmo > Salmo salar. The sequence continues at coordinate 96,015,078 of NC_138310.1, forward strand.
CACTCCTGCAGCCGCTGCAAACTACCCAACAACATAAGATTGCTAGCTAGGGAAAACTACTGCTCGCTATTGTGCAGTAACCTGTTGGCCTTCAAGAAGGCCGAAGTTTTCATTAAAAACGGTCCCACTCTTTATGTAAAAATGTGATTGGTTGATTCCACTGTCACTCCAAAATGTTGCCCTAGTACAGTTGAACGGCAGATGCCTTGCTTCTGATTGGCCTAGCCAATGGCTGACTTAGATAGCTAGATTTTGATCATTTTTTCTCTTCAGTGTTAACCCTTTCCTTTCCAACTAAAACTGAAGAGATTAAATCATTGAACATAACAATATAATTTTTTATACTATAATAATTATTTAATAAATCCTTAGCCCTTCTCTGAAGGCGTTGAAGGCCCATTGTTCCCCACTGTGTTTGGGTTAGTAATCATTTATAGAGTGGCTCTATTTGCCCTCAGTGTGTATTTTGTTTCACTACTCTGGATGTTTAAAGTAAATACTGGACATTTTGGCCTTATTATGGAGGTAATTTAACAAATTATAATAATGGTCTTGAATTGGACATTTTTCTGACCTCGGTCTTGACTCTGTCTCGGACCCCTTCTCCCCATCTCAGTCTTGACTCGGTCTCGGCCCCATTATCATAGGACCCTCTCTCACTATCATAGGACCCTCTCTCACTATCATAGGACCCTCTCTCACTATCATAGGACCCTCTCTCACTATCATAGGACCCTCTCTCACTATCATAGGACCCTCTCTCATTATCATAGGACCCTCTCTCACTATCATAGGACCCTCTCTCATTATCATAGGACCCTCTCTCACTATCATAGGACCCTCTCTCACTATCATAGGACCCTCTCTCACTATCATAGGACCCTCTCTCATTATCATAGGACCCTCTCTCATTATCAAAGCACCCTTTCTCTCATGAATATTTCCACACATCATCCTCAAATCTATCTGCAGTCCTCTTTCTCTATTGCTCTTGCTATTTCCATCTTTCTTTCATTCTTCCATCCATCTTCAACTGCCTCCCACACTCTCACACAAAACTAATAGTGACATTTGTTGTCTACTCCTCCCCCTCCCCTCTCCTTTTTTCTTTCTTTCTTTCTTTTGCTCTTTCCATGTCTCTCACACATACAGGGCCTCCAGAAAGTATTCACACCCCTTGACTTTTTCCACATGTTGTTGTGTTACAGCCTGAATTCAACATGGGGCACTGGCCTACACACAATACCCCATAATGTCAAAGTGGAATTATATATTTTTAAATGTTTACAAATATATCAAAAAATGAAAAGCTAAAATGTCTTGAGTCAATAAGTATTCAACCCCTTTGTTATGGCAACCCTAAATAAGATCAGGAATAAACATTTGCTCAATAGGTTGCATGGACAATAACAAAATGATTTCTGAATTACTTCCTCTGTACCCCACAAAGATCCCTCAGTCGAGCAGTCAATTTCAAACACAAAAACCAGGGAGGTTTTCCAATGCCTCGCAAAGAAGGGCACCTATTGGTAGATGGGTAAAAAAAAAAAAGAAGCAGACATTGAATATCCCTTTGAGCATGGTGAAGTTATTAATGGCACTTCGGATGGTGTATCAATACACCCAGTCACTACACAGATGCAGGTGTCCTTCCTAAGTCAGTTGCTGGAGAGGAAGGAAACCGCTCAGGGATTTCACCATGATGATAATGGTGACTTATAAAACAGTAACAGAGTTTAACGGCCGTGATAGGAGAACACTGAGGATGGATCAACAACATTGTAGTTACTCCACCATACTAACCTAAATGACAGAGTGAAAACAAGGAAGCTGGTACAGCATATAAATATTCCCAAACATGCCTCCTGTTTGATAGTAGGCACTGGAGTAATACTGCAAAAAACATGGGAAAGCAATTCACTTTTTGTCCTGAATACAAAGTGTTATATTTGGGGCAAATCCAATAAAACACATTACTGAGTACCAGTCTCCATATTTTCAAACATGGTAGTGGCTGCATCATGTTATGCGTATGCTTGTAATCATTAAGGACTGGGGATTTTTCAGGATACAAAATAAACTGAATGGCGCTAAGCACAGGCAAAATCCTAGAGAAAAACCTGGTTCAGTCTGCTTTCCACCAGACACTGGGAGATGAATTCCCCTAACCAGCAGGACAATAACCTAAAACACAAGGCCAAATCTACACTGGAGTTGCTTACCAAGAAGACAGTGAATGTTCCTGAGTGGCTGAGTTACAGTTTGGACTTAAATCTGCTTGAAAATATATGGCAAGACTTTCAAATGGTTGTCTAGCAATGATCAACAACCAATTTGACAGAGCTTGAAGAAGTTTGAAAAGAATAATGGAGAAATGTTGCACAATCTAGGTGTGGAAAGCTCTTGGAGACTTACCCAGTAAGACTCGCAGCTGTAATCACTGCCAAAGCTGCTCCTACAAAGTATTGACTCAGGGGTGTGAATAGTTATAAAATTAGATATTTCTTTATTTAATTTGCAATAAATTTGCAAAAACATGTTTTCACTTTGTCTTTATGGGGTATTGTGTGTAGATGGGTGAGAGAAAAAAAAATCACTTCAATCCATTTTGAATTCAGGCTGTAACACAACGAAATGTAGAATAAGTCCAGGGGTATGAATACTTTCTGAAGGCTCTCACTGTCTCTCTCTCTATCACTCTCTCTCATCAAACTCCTCTCGCCTCTCTTGTCTCTAGAACTCTGGCCACAGGGACTGTGATGTCCAGTATGCAGAGCTGGATACTGCGTCTCTGGCCTTCTCCCCCAGCACACGGAGCTCTATGCACTCTGCCGGGGACCTTGTCGAGTATGCAACCATCCAGCCTAGCTCACACTAACGCATGCCATTATAGGCCTTTTCCCTCCGACTCTGGCCTCAAGGTACACAGACTAGTGCACTCTCCTCTCCCATCTCTCATCTCCAACTGCCTCCCACACTCTCCTCTCCTCTCCTCTCCTCTCCTCTCCTCTCCTCTCCTCTCCTCTCCTCTCCTCTCCCTCCTCCTCTCCTCTCCTCTCCTCTCCTCTCCTCTCCTCTCCTCTCCTCTCCCATGCCTTAATCTCCCACTGCCTCCCATACTCTCCTCTCCCTCTCCTCTCCTCTCCCATCCCTCCATCTCCAACTGCCTTCCACACTCTCCTCTCCCATCCCTCCATCTGCAACTGCCTCCCACACTCTCCTCGCCTCTTCCCTCCTCGCCTCTCCCTCTTCAGCCTCTTCTCTCCTCGCCTCTCCCTCTTCAGCCTCCTCTCCCCTCCTCGCCTCTCCCTCTTCAGCCTCCTCTCCCCTCTTCGCCTCTCCCTCTTCAGCCTCCTCGCCTCTCCCTCTTCAGCCTCCTCTCCCATCCTCGCCTCTCCCTCTTCAGCCTCCTCTCCCCTCCTCACCTCTCCCTCTTCAGCCTCCTCTCCCCTCCTTGCCTCTCCCTCTTCAGCCTCCTCTCCCCTCTTTGCCTCTCCCTCTTCAGCCTCCTCTCCCATCCTCGCCTCTCCCTCTTCAGCCTCCTCACCCTCCTCACCTCTCCCTCTTCAGCCTCCTCTCCCCTCCTTGCCTCTCCCTCTTCAGCCTCCTCTCCCCTCCTTGCCTCTCCCTCTTCAGCCTCCTCGCCTCTCCCTCTTCAGCCTCCTCTCCCCTCCTCGCCTCTCCCTCTTCAGCCTCCTCGCCTCTCCCTCTTCAGCCTCCTCCCGCCTCCTTGCTTCTCCCTCTTCAGCCTCCTCGCCTCTCCCTCTTCAGCCTCCTCTCCCCTCCTTGCTTCTCTTGCCCTTGTCTTTTAGTCTGCTATTGTTTCGTCCACGACTCCTCTCTCTTCTCCCCTGAAAGATTTCATTTTCCCACTAGTGTGAAGACCACCTCTTCTCCCCCTGAAATAGTTAGTTTACCTGCTTGTGTAAAGATTATCACTGTTAAACAGGGCAGTGACTGCAGTGAGCCAGATTCACTGTTAAACAGGGCAGTGACTGCAGTGAGCCAGATTCACTGTTAAACAGGGCAGTGACTGCAGTGAGCCAGATTCACTGTTAAACAGGGCAGTGACTGCAGTGAGCCAGATTCACTGTTAAACAGGGCAGTGACTGCAGTGAGCCAGATTCACTGTTAAACAGGGCAGTGACTGCAGTGAGCCAGATTCACTGTTAAACAGGGCAGTGACTGCAGTGAGCCAGATTCACTGTTAAACAGGGCAGTGACTGCAGTGAGCCAGATTCACTGTTAAACAGGGCAGTGACTGCAGTGAGCCAGATTCACTGTTAAACAGGGCAGTGACTGCAGTGAGCCAGATTCACTGTTAAACAGGGCAGTGACTGCAGTGAGCCAGATTCACTGTTAAACAGGGCTGTGACTGCAGTGAGCCAGATTCACTGTTAAAACAAGCAGCTCTGTGTTCCTTCTCAAAGGACCTCCCAACTGCTGCCATCTTCCCTCCCATTCAGGGATGGAAGTACAGAATAACATGACTGTGTCCTAAATGGCACCCTATTCCCTATATAGTGCACTACTTTTGCCCAGAGCCCTGCCTTATCTTTCACCCTATGGGCCTTTGTCAAAAGTAGTGCACTATGTAGCGAATAGGGTGCCATTTGAGAAGCAAACAATGCCTATGGACATGGTCCAGGTATAAGTAACACAAGTGTAATTTCCTTCATGTTGTCTCAACACAGAGCTGGTTTAGGGAGAGACAACCACATGAACACAGTGCTGGTTTAGGGAGAGACAACATGAACACAGTGCTGGTTTAGGGAGAGACAACATGAACACAGTGCTGGTTTAGGGAGAGACAACATGAACACAGTGCTGGTCCCAGGGAGAGACCACCACATGAACACAGTGCTGGTTTAGGGAGAGACCACCACATGAACACAGTGCTGGTTTAGGGAGAGACCACCACATGAACACAGTGCTGGTTTAGGGAGAGACAACCACATGAACACAGTGCTGGTCCCAGGGAGAGACAACCACATGAACACAGTGCTGGTCCCAGGGAGAGACCACCACATGAACACAGTGCTGGTTTAGGGAGAGACCACCACATGAACACAGTGCTGGTTTAGGGAGAGACCACCACATGAACACAGTGCTGGTTTAGGGGAGCCAGCCAGGCGGGGGGGACCACCACATGAACACAGTGCTGGTCCCAGGGAGAGACCACCACATGAACACAGTGCTGGTCCTAGGGAGAGACCACCACATGAACACAGTGCTGGTTTAGGGAGAGACCACCACATGAACACAGTGCTGGTTTAGGGAGAGACCACCACATGAACACAGTGCTGGTTTAGGGAGAGACCACCACATGAACACAGTGCTGGTTTAGGGAGAGACCACCACATGAACACAGTGCTGGTTTAGGGAGAGACAACCACGTGAACAGGGTCTTTATGAATAAGCCTTTCCTTGTTGTTCTTAAAGAGGAATCAAGTCAACTGTCTGTCTGTCTGTGTGGTGCAGCATCGTAGGGGTCCAATCCACAGTTTCCCAAATACAAGAGCGTAGTAAGGGCCTACTCAGACGAATGGGTGACAAATGTTTTCCGTGAATTTGAGCATTTCAGAAATAGAGTGACATCTAGAGGTTCAACAGAATGGAGACTGACCGTTGGTCTACAGAAAGATCCATTTTAGAGTTGTTGAGTAGGGAGTTGGTCGTGTTTTTTGGCACACAGAAATATGATTTTATTCAACGATATTTCTAATTTGACATGCAAAGTCTTCCAAATGTAAAATAAAATTACAAATTAAAGTTTTCACTTTAAAAAGAAATGTATTTCATAAAGAGTTCATTCATGGATATGTTAATTCATGAAATATATGTTGATTAATGGAAGATATTAGTGATGCATTCCCCAGTTTCATTGAATGGACAGCTTAATGCTCAGCTTAATGAGAGAGATTGAATGCACAGCTTAATGAGAGAGATTGAATGCACAGCTTAATGAGAGAGATTGAATGCACAGCTTAATGAGAGAGATTGAATGCACAGCTTAATGAGAGAGATTGAATGCTCAGTTTAATGAGAGAGATTGAATGCTCAGTTTAATGAGAGATTGAATGCACAGCTTAATGAGAGAGATTGAATGCACTGCTTAATGAGAGAGATTGAATGCTCAGCTTAATGAGAGAGATTGAATGCACAGCTTAATGAGAGAGATTGAATGCTCAGCTTAATGAGAGAGATTGAATGCACAGCTTAATGAGAGAGAGAGCTTCTGTCACAGTGTGAAGACGTGATGCTTTTCTTACCTACCATCTTATTGGCATCATAGGAGGCTTGACATCCAGAGTAAGAGGCCATTTTCTAGGAGACATTCAGGTGTAAATGGGTTCTGTCGTTATGTAAAGTGATATAGACCAGGAGTCTGCAGTAATAATAACACAGTCTACGCAGTGGAAGTGTAACTTTCAAAATGACTTTTCTTCATGCCTATTTAAGCATCACAATAAGTCAATTTATACCTGGTTCTAACATGTGTCTTGATCTTTTCCACATTCTGACTGTGCCCCCATTGTAGCTGTTGCATCTACATATGGTAGTAAAATGTGTCTTTTATCTGTTCACTGTGTCCACATTGTGACCAGATATCCTGGTCCCTCCCTGAATGCAAATTATTTGATAGATCTTCTTTCAATATCATATTGATTATTTATTGTACGACACATTGATGCCATAAGTCAATGATGTCACCTGTAAATTATTTTAGAGGGCGGAATAATGATTTTTTATTTTTTTATTTTTTTATTTCACCTTTATTTAACCAGGTAGGCCAGTTGAGAACAAGTTCTCATTTACAATTGCGACCTGGCCAAGATAAAGCAAAGCAGTTCGACACATACAACGACACAGAGTTACACATGGAGTAAAACAAACATACAGTCAATAATACAGTAGAAAAATATGTTTATATACAAAGTGAGCAAATGAGGTGAGATAAGGGAGGTAACGGCAAAAATAGGCCATGGTGGCAAAGTAAATACAATATAGCAAGTAAAACACTGGAATGGTAGATTTGCAGTGGAAGAAAGTGCAAAGTAGAAATAGAAATAATGGGGTGCAAAGGAGCAAAATAAATAAGTACAGTAGGGGAAGAGGTAGTTGTTTGGGCTAAATTATAGATGGGCTATGTACAGGTGCAGTGATCAGTGAGCTGCTCTGACAGCTGGTGCTTAAAGCTAGTGAGGGAGATAAGTGTTTCCAGTTTCAGAGATTTTTGTAGTTCGTTCCAGTCATTGGCAGCAGAGAAGTGGAAGGAGAGACGACCAAAGGAGGAGTTGGCTTTAGGGGTGACCAGAGAGATATACCTGCTGGAGCGTATGCTACAGGTGGGTGCTGCTATGGTGACCAGTGAGCGGAGATAAGGGGGGACTTTACCTAGCAGGGTCTTGTAGATGACCTGGAGCCAGTGGGTTTGGCGATGAGTATGAAGCGAGGGCCAGCCAACGAGAGCATACAGATCGCAGTGGTGGGTAGTAAATGGGGCTTTGGTGACAAAACGGATGGCACTGTGATAGACTGCATCCAGTTTGCTGACTAGAGTGTTGGAGGCTATTTTGTAAATGACATCACCGAAGTCGAGAATCAGTAGGATGGTCAGTTTTACGAGGGTAAGTTTGGCAGCATGAGTGAAGGATGCTTTGTTGTGAAATAGGAAGCTAATTCTAGATTTAACTTTGGATTGGAGATGTTTGATGTGAGTCTGGAAGGAGAGTTTACAGTCTAACCAGACACCCAGGTATTTGTAGTTGTCCACGTATTCTAAGTCAGAACCGTCCAGAGTAGTGATGCTGGACAGGTGGGCAGGTGCGGGCAGCAATCGGTTGAAGAGCATGCATTTAGTTTTACTTGTATTTAAGAGCAGTTGGAGGCCACGGAAGGAGAGTTGTATGGCATTGAAGCTTGTCTGGAGGGTAGTTAACACAGTGTCCAAAGAAGGGCCAGAAGTATACAGAATGGTGTCATCTGCGTAGAGGTGGATCAGAGACTCACCAGCAGCAAGAGCGACATCATTGATGTATACAGAGAAAAGAGTTGGCCCAAGAATTGAACCCTGTGGCACCCCCATAGAGACTGCCATCAGTCCGGACAACAGGCCGTCCGATTTGACACATTGAACTCTATCAGAGAAGTAGTTGGTGAACCAGGCGAGGCAATCATTTGAGAAACCAAGGCTATTGAGTCTGCCGATAAAGATGTGGTGATTGAAGATTTAAGTGGTTTCACTGTCCAGATCCATCTATATACACTTGTAAGATATCTAGACAGTATGGGCCCCTGACTACCTCTGGATGTGCTCAGGAAAATCTGATCACAATGTGTGTTTTGATTGTGTCCACATTTGAAGACAGGTGTACACAATCAGGATGTGGACAAGATCAGGAAAAAGGATACATGTCAGAACCAGGTTTAAACGGGCCTGTAGAGATTTTCTATGGAGTTCATTGTGAAAGTTAAATGTGTGTAATTCAGATCAATTTAAAATGGATTTCAGACAAAGTTTGAGTGAGTGAATATTGCAGAAATGATCCGTCAGTCAGATGCTGCTGTAAAAGAGTGAGTGTTGATAGTCACAATGCTCTGAGTCAGTCTCATTGTGTCCTAAAATGTCACCCAATTCCCTACATTGTACACAGAAATGTAGAGCACTATAGGGAATTGTGTTCCACTTTAGGGAATAGTGTTCCACTATAGAGAATAGTGTGTCGGCATAGGGAATAGTGTTCCGCTATGGAGAACAGTGTGTCGCTATAGAGAATAGTGTTCCGCTATAGGGAATAGTGTTCCGCTATAGGGAATAATGTTCCGCTATAGGGAATAGTGTTCCGCTATAGGGAATAGTGTTCCGCTATAGGGAATAGTGTTCCGCTATAGGGAATAATGTTCCGCTATAGGGAATAGTGTTCCGCTATAGGGAATAGTGTTCCGCTATAGGGAATAGTGTTCCGCTATAGGGAATAGTGTTCCGCTATAGGGAATAGTGTTCCGCTATAGGGAATAATGTTCCGCTATAGGGAATAGTGTTCCGCTATAGGGAATAATGTTCCGCTATAGGGAATAGTGTTCCGCTATAGGGAATAGTGTTCCGCTATAGGGAATAGTGTTCCGCTATAGGGAATAGCGTGTGACTATAAGGAATAGAGTGTGAGTATAGGGAATAGTGAGTGACTATAGGTAATAGTGTGTGACTACAGGGAATAGTGTGTGGCTTGTAAATGTTGCGACAGTTCGTTTCTGGTAACAGAACAAAATAGTCAGCACATAGTGACTTCTGATTTAGCTGTACTTTAATTAATGCAAACACGTGCGTGGTATATGAGTGGTTCGTATATATACGGTCTCGCTGTTTTACCTCGCAGGGCAGACAGAGAAGAGAACGACACCTCCTTTGTTCTCTCTTTTATACTCTGACAGAGATAGTTCCTGCTCAATGCCGGGCCTGTCCGAGGGAGGAGGAGCGTGGTTTAAACTTGCTCCTCCTGTCGTCGGCGTGCAGGCTGATCCCAGCGTCGTGACGCACTTCCTGTTGCCGGTTGTAGTTCTTCTTGTCTTCAACAGTTGATTTATCCATAGTTTATATACTTAACATTGTAGCATAGCTTCCCCGGTATATTATATAAGTTATGCATACAAATAGCCAGTTCAACCCTAACAGGCTATAGGGAATAGTGTTCCTCTATAGGGAATAGTGTTCCTCTAAAGGGAATAGTGTTCCTCTAAAGGGAATAGTGTTCCTCTATAGCAATAGTGTTCCTCTAAAGGGAATAGTGTTCCTCTAAAGGGAATAGGGTTCCTCTATAGGGAATAGTGTTCCTCTATAGGGAATAGTGTTCCTCTAAAGGGAATAGTGTTCCTCTAAAGGGAATAGTGTTCCTCTATAGGGAATAGTGTTCCTCTATAGGGAATAGTGTTCCTCTAAAGGGAATAGTGTTCCTCTAAAGGGAATGGTGTTCCTCTATAGGGAATAGTGTTCCTCTAAAGGGAATAGTGTTCCTCTAAAGGGAATAGTGTTCCTCTATAGCAATAGTGTTCCTCTATAGCAATAGTGTTCCTCTAAAGGGAATAGTGTTCCTCTATAGGGAATAGTGTTCCTCTATAGGGAATAGTGTTCCTCTAAAGGGAATAGTGTTCCTCTAAAGGGAATAGTGTTCCTCTATAGGGAATAGTGTTCCTCTAAAGGGAATAGTGTTCCTCTAAAGGGAATAGTGTTCCTCTAAAGGGAATAGTGTTCCTCTATAGCAATAGTGTTCCTCTATAGCAATAGTGTTCCTCTAAAGGGAATAGTGTTCCTCTAAAGGGAATAGGGTTCCTCTATAGGGAATAGTGTTCCTCTATAGGGAATAGTGTTCCTCTAAAGGGAATAGTGTTCCTCTAAAGGGAATAGTGTTCCTCTATAGGGAATAGTGTTCCTCTAAAGGGAATAGTGTTCCTCTAAAGGAATAGTGTTCCTCTAAAGGGAACAGTGTGTCACTACAGGGAATATTGTCTCGCTATAGGGAATAGAGTGTGAGTATAGGGAATAGTGAGTGACTATATGGAATAGTGTGTGACTATAGGGAATAGAGTGTGAGTATAGGGAATAGAGTGTGAGTATAGGGAATAGTATGCCGCTATAGGGAATAGTGTGCCGCTATAGGGAATAGTGTTCGGTAATAGGAAATGGTGTGTCGCTATAGAGAATAGTGTTCCTCTATAGGGAATAGTGTGCCGCTATAGGGAATAGTGTTCCTCTATAGGGAATAGTGTGCTGCTATAGGGAATAGTGTGCTGCTATAGGAAATAGTGTGCGGCTATAGGGAATAGTGTGCGGCTGTAGGGAATAGTGTGCTGCTATAGGAAATAGTGTGCCGCTATAGGGAATAGTTTGCCCCTATAGGGAATATTTTTTTGGGGGGGGAATAGAGTGTTGCTATAGAGAATAGTGTTCCACAAGAGGGAATACTGTTCCGCTATAGGGAATAGAGTGTCGCGATAGGGAATAGTGTTCCGCTATAGGGAATAGTGTTCCGTTATAGGGTATAGTGTTCTGCTTTAGGGAATTGCGTGTGACTATAGGGAATAGTGAGTGACTACAGGGAATACTGTGTGAGTATAGGGAATAGTATGCGGCTATAGGGAATAGTGTGCCGCTATAGGGAATAGTGTGCGGCTGTAGGGAATAGTATGCGGCTATAGGGAATAGTGTGCCGCTATAGGGAATAGTTTGCCGCTATAGGGAATATTATTTTTCTTTTGGGAATAGAGTGTTGCTATAGAGAATAGTGTTCCACAAGAGGGAATAGTGTTCCGCTACAGGGAATAGTGTATCGCTATAGGGAATAGCGTGTTGCTATAGGAAATAGCGTGTGACTATAGGGAATAGTTGTGTGGATATAGGTAATAGTGTGCCGCTATCGGGAATAATGTGTCGCGATAGGGAATAGTGTGCCCCTATAGGGAATAGTGTGCCGCCATAGGGAATAATATGTCGCTATAGGAAATAATGTGCCGCTACAGGGAATAATGTTCGGGCATAGGAAATAGTGTTTCTCTATAAGGAATAGATTGTTGACATAGGGAATAGTGTTTCTCTATAAGGAATAAATTGTTGACATAGGGAATAGTGTTCCACAAAAGGGTATAGTTTTACGCTATAGGGTATATTGTTCCGCTATAGGGAATAGTGTGTCACTCTAGGGAACAGTGTGTCGCTATAGGGAACAGTGTGCCGCTATAGGGAATAGTGTGTCGCTATAGGGAATAGTGTTCCACTATAGGGAATAGTGTGTCGCTATAGGGAATAGTGTGTCGCTATAGGGAATAGTGTTCCACTATAAGGAGTGTTGCTAGACTTTAGGAAATTGTGTGTGACTTTAGGGAATAGTGTGTGACTATAGGGAATAGTGTGTGACTATAGGGAATAGTGTGTGACTATAGGGAATAGTGTGTCGCTGTAGGGAATAGTGTGTCGCTGTAGGGAATAATGTGCGGCTTTAGGGAATAGTGTTTGGCTATAGGGAATAGTGTGGGACTATAGGGAATAGTGTGGGACTATAGGGAATAGTGTGTGACTATAGGGAATAGTGTGTCGCTGTAGGGAATAGTGTGTCGCTGTAGGGAATAGTGTGCGGCTCTAGGGAATAGTGTGTTGCTATAGGGAATAGTGTGTCGCTATAGGGAATAGTGTTTCCCTATAGGGAATAGTGTTTCCCTATAGGGAATAGTGTGTCGCTACAGGGAATAATGTGTCGCTACAGGGAATAATGTGTCGCTACAGGGAATAGTGTGCCGCTATTGGGAATAGTGTGTCGCTATAGGGAATAGTGTGCCGCTATAGGGAAGAGTGCTGCTATGGAGAACAGTGTGCCTCTTTAGGGAACAGTGTGTCGCTATAGGGAATAGTGTGTCGCTATAGGGAATAGTGTGCTTCTTTAGGGAATAGTGTGCCGCTATAGGGAATAGTGTGCTTCTTTAGGGAATAGTGTGCCGCTATTGGGTATAGTGTTCTGCTTTAGGGAATAGTGTTCCTCTATAGGGAATAATGTGTCGCATAGGGAATAATGTGTCGCTATAGGGAATAGTGTGCCGCTATAGGGAATAGTTTGCGGGCATAGGGAATAGTGTTTCTCTATATGGAATAGAGTGTTGCCATCGGGAATAGTGTTCCGCTACAGGGAATAGTGTTCCGCTACAGGGAATAGTGTTCCGCTACAGGGAATAGTGTTTCGCTACAGGGAATAGTGTTCCGCTACAGGGAATAGTATTTCGCTACAGGGAATAGTGTTCTGCTACAGGGAATAGTGTTCCGCTACAGGGAATAGTGTTCCGCTACAGGGAATAGTGTTCCGCTACAGGGAATAGTGTTCCGCTACAGGGAATAGTGTTTCGCTACAGGGAATAGTGTTTCGCTACAGGGAATAGTGTTTCGCTACAGGGAATAGTGTGCCGCTATAGGGAATAGTGTAGCCACACACTATTCCCTGTAGCGGAATATATATATACATACACAGTACCAGTCAAAGTTTTAGAAACCTACTCATTCAAGGATTTTTCTTTTTTTTACTATTTTCTACATTGTAGAATAATAGTGGAGACATCAAAACTATGAAATAACACATATGAAATCATGTAGTAACCAACATTTTTAAACAAATTAAAATATATTAATATTTGAGATTCTTCAAAGTAGCCACCCTTTGCCTTGATGACAGCTTTGCACACTCTTGGCATTCTCTCAACCAGCTTCATGAGGAATGCTTTTCCAACCGTCTTGAAGGAGTTCCCACATATGTTGAGCACTTGTTGTCTGCTTTTCCTTCACTCTGTGGTCCAACTCATCCCAAACCATCTGAATTGGGTTGAGGTCGGGTGATTGTGGAGACCAGGTCATCTGATGCAGCACTCCATCACTCTCCTACTTAGTCAAATAGCCCTTACACAGCCTGGAGGTGTGTTGGGTCATTGTCCTGTTGAAAAACAATTGATATTCCCACTAAGTGCAACCCAGATGGGACGGCGTATTGCTGCAGAATGCTGTGGTAGCCATGTTGCTTAATTATGCCTTAAATTCTAAATAAATCACCAACAGTGTCACCATCAAAGCACCATTACACCACCTCCTCCATGCTTCACGGTGGGAACCACACATGCGGAAATCATCCGTTCACCTACTCTGTATCTCACAAAGACGGTTGGAATCAAAAATCTAAAATTTGGACTCATCAGACCAAAGGACAGATTTCCACCAGTCTAATGTCAATTGCTCGTGTTTCTTGGCCCAAGCAAGTCTCTTCTTTTTATTGGTGGCCTTTAGTAGTGGTTTCTTTGCAGCAATTCGACCATGAAGGCCTGATTCAGGCAGTCTCCTCTGAACAGTTGATGTTGAGATGTGTCTGTTACTTGAACTCTGTGAAGCATTTATTTGGGCTGCAATTAGGTGCAGTTAACTCTAATGAACTTATCCTCTGCAGCAGAGGTAACTCTGGGTCTTCCTTTCCTTTGCCGGTCCTCATGAGAGCCAGTTAAGGATAGGTGGGGCGCTAGCATTCGGTGAAATTGCAGAGCACGAAATTCAAAAATACAAAAATCGCAATATTAAACATTCATGAACATACACGTGTCTTACATTGTTTAAAAGCTTAACTTCTTGTTAATCCAACCGCGTTGTCAGATTTCAAAAAGGCTTTACGGTGAAAGCAAACCATGCGATTATCTGAGGACAGCACCCCACACACAAAAGCATTAAAAACATTTTCCAAACCAGCAGAGGCATCACAAAAGTCAGAAATATTGATAAAATAAGTAACTTACCTTTGAAGATCTTCCTCTGTTTGCAATCCCAAGGGTCCCAGCTACAGAACAAATGGTCATTTTGTTCGATCTTTATATCCCAAAAAAGTCAGTTTAGTTGGAGCATTTGATTCAGTAATCAACCCGTTCCACTCGTTCAACGTGCATACAAAGGAATCCCAAAAGTTACCAATAAACTTCATCCAAACAAGTCAAACAATGTTTCTAATCAATCCTCAGGTACCCTAATAAGTAAATAAACGATCAAATTGAATGTAGTATGTTCATTACCGGAGATAAAAAACGAAGTGCGCGCCCTCATCCATGCGCGCCATAAGACTACAGTCCAAAATGAGAGCCACCTTAAAAAACTACAATTAATAAGTCATTTTTCAGAAATCAAGCCTGACACCCTTTCTAAAGACTGTTGACATCTAGTGGAAACCATAGGAACTGCAATCTGGGAGGTATTCCTTTGAATATCCCATAAACAAGCATTTGAATGGTCTGTGACCTCAACAACAAAAAAGAATCCGGATGGATTCGCCTGCCATATCAGTTCTGTTATACTCACAGACATTATTTTAACAGTTTTCGAAACTTCAGTGTGTTTTCCATCCAATACTACCAATTATATGCATATCCTAGCTTCTGAGTAACAGGCAGTTTACTTTGGGCACGTCATTCATCCGAATTTCTGAATACTGCCCCCTAGCCCTAAAAAGTTAACGCTTGATGGTTTTTGCAACTGCACTTGAAGGAACTTTAAAAGTTCTTGAGATTTTCCGTATTGATTGACCTTCCTGTCTTGAAGTAATGATGGACTGTTGTTTCGCTTTGCTTATTTTAGCTGTTCTTGCCATAAAATGGACTTGGTCTTTTACCAATTAGGGCTATCTCCTGTATACCACCCCTACCTTGTCACAACACAATTGATTGGCTCAGACGTGTTAAGGAAAGAAATTCCACAAATGAACTTTTAACAAGGCACACTTGAAAGTGAAATGCATTCCAGGTGATTACCTCATGGAGCTGGTTGAGAGAATGCCTAGAGTGTGCAAAGCTGTCATCAAGGCAAAGAGTGGCTACTTTGAAGAATCTCAAATATAAAATATATTTTGATTTGTTCAACACTTTATCGGTTACTACATGATTCAACATGTGTTATTTTATATTTTTTTATGTCTTCACTATTATTCTACAATGTAGAAAATAGTAAAAAATAAATAAAGAAAAACCCCTTAAATGAATAGGTTTGTCCAAACTTTTGACTGGTACTGTTTATATATTTTTGGGGGGTCGGAAGCGACCTCTTATGTCGCTTATGCATGGAACTGGCCCTACCTTTAGTTGTTAAACTGAACAGAAAGTCTCTCCCTCTTCTCTTTCTTCTCTTCTGTTCTTCTCTTCTCCTCTCTTCTCTCTCGAGATGATGTGAGGGAGAATTGTCAGGCAGCCAACTAGACTCTCCTCAGGACATTTCATTACATTCATGACTAGACTCTCCTCAGGACATTTCATTACATTCATGACTAGACTCTCCTCAGGACATTTCATTACATTCATGACTAGACTCTCCTCAGGACATTTCATTACATTCATGCCTTAATAAGATACTGTACATCCTCTATCACAAGGAACATCTGTTGGAATATAAATCTAATGAATTCTATCAAAGCCCCAAATCACAGCTGTAGTGTAGACGTCTAATGAATTATATCAAACCCTCTTGGTTGCTCTTCCCAAAACCAGTCATACCCCTAAATGGTCTGACCCTTTATTTTTAATTTTTTTGCCTAAATTGACACCAAATGTAAATTCCAGTAGCTTAGGACGTGAAGAAAGGGTATGCATATTCTTGATACCATTTGTAAGAAAACACTTTGAAGTTTGTGGAAATGTGAAAGAATAAAAATCATTAGATCTGGTAAAAGGTAATACAAAGAAAAAAACATGCTCTTTTTTTGTTTTTGTTTTTCATCATCTTTGAAATGCAAAAGAATGGCCACAATGTATTATTCCTGTTCAGGCACAATTTAGATTTTGGCCACTAGATGGCAGCAGTGTATGTGCAACGTTTTAGACTGATCCAATGAACCATTGCATTTCTGTTCAAAATGTTGTATCAAGTCTGCTCAAATGTGCCTAATTGGTTTATTGATACATTTTCAAGTTCATAACTGTGCACTCTCCTCAAACAATAGCATGGTATTTTTTTCAATGTAATAGCTACTGTAAATTGGACAGTGTAGTTCGATTAACACGAATTGAAGCTTTCTGCCCATATCAGATATGTCTATGTCCTGGGATGTTTTTTTGTTACTTACAGCCTCATGCTAATCACATTAGAGCACGTTAGCAGGGGGGGACAGCGATCCTGTAGAGGTTAATGAAATACACACAGAGGCCATTTTCACTGAATGTAATATTATATATCTAGTTCTTTCCTCAAGAAATATTAGCCATGTTGATGTGAGGGAGTAACTGAAAGCTTTTCTCTGTTTCATTTCCAAAGGCTGCGTATTGCTTTAATGATTTATCTCTGGAGGCACTGTTACAGTATAA
The DNA here is from genome assembly GCF_965601325.2 of Salmo salar. Classification (NCBI taxonomy): domain Eukaryota; kingdom Metazoa; phylum Chordata; class Actinopteri; order Salmoniformes; family Salmonidae; genus Salmo; species Salmo salar. Next base: position 96,031,932 of record NC_138310.1, read on the forward strand.
AGTTCTGCTTCAGAGTCAGAAGTTTTCCTAAAAAGAAGTTCCCCCTTCATTTTGAAGTTGTCTAATTAATTTGCATTTTGTCTAAGTCAGGACTTCCACTTAATGGCGGGTGTAGACCATATCCGGAGATTAAAATCGTTTGACAAATAAGGCCTCAGGAGGGAAAGCATTAACAACGGAAAGAAAGTACTTAAGGTTAAGTTCCTTCCGGTCACGCTTTGTCTAAAGGAACATTAGATGTTTTCCACAAAGAGGTAGAATTATTCACCTGACAAAGCCAGAGTTTGTTAATTAAGGCACCATAAGTGTTCTTCTTTACTGACCCGAAACAAATGCATTTTTAAGAAGGTCTAGTCCCCTCAAACTCAACTCTGAACCTCTGGTCTAGTCAATGACTTGGGAGTGTGAACCAGGAGGGCTAGTTAATGACTTGGGAGTGTGGACCAGGAGGGCTAGTTAATGACTTGGGAGTGTGGACCAAGAGGGCTAGTTAATGACTTGGGAGTGTGGACCAGGAGGGCTAGTTAATGACTTGGGAGTGTGAACCAGGAGGGCTAGTTAATGACTTGGGAGTGTGGACCAAGAGGGCTATTTAATGACTTGGGAGTGTGGACCAGGAGGGCTAGTTAATGACTTGGGAGTGTGGACCAAGAGGGCTAGTTAATGACTTGGGAGTGTGGACCAGGAGGGCTAGTTAATGACTTGGGAGTGTGGACCAAGAGGGCTAGTTAATGACTTGGGAGTGTGCACCAGGAAGGCTAGTTAATGACTTGGGAGTGTGGACCAAGAGGGCTAGTTAATGACTTGGGAGTGTGGACCAGGAGGGCTAGTTAATGACTTGGGAGTGTGGACCAGGAGGGCTAGTTAATGACTTGGGAGTGTGGACCAGGAGGGCTAGTTAATGACTTGGGAGTGTGAGACCAAGGAGGGCTATGTTAATGACTTGGGAGTGTGGACCAGGAGGGCTATGTTAATGACTTGGGAGTGTGGACCAGGAGGGCTAGTTAATGACTTGGGAGTGTGGACCAGGAGGGCTAGTTAATGACTTGGGAGTGTGGACCAGGAGGGCTAGTTAATGACTTGGGAGTGTGGACCAGGAGGGCTAGTTAATGACTTGGGAGTGTGGACCAGGAGGGCTAGTTAATGACTTGGGAGTGTGGAATTCACCTTCACACTGTCCTCTAAACCTTCTTCACATCAGCTCATCTCTTTGTCTCTACAGAAACACATCAGCTCATCTGTCTTCATGTCTCTACAGAAACACATCAGCTGTCTTGTCTTCAGCTCATCTGTCTTGTCTTCAGCTCATCTGTTTTGTATTTCTGTCTTCCTATGTTGATGCCGGTCACATGTCTTTGTTGATCCCCTTTTTCCTGATCTGTTAGGCAGTGTTTGTTTAAAATTACCTTTGTTGTTCAATGGTTTTGGCTAGAAATGTTTTAACTTTGTCTAAACGTTCAATCCTTTGGCCTATATGTGTTCTGATCCCTTTACAAAAGTTTCTATATGTTTTCCATGCTCAACCCATACCTGGCTGCTATCTCAGGTATCATTCCAGCTGACAGCCCTCCCTCCCTCCGCTCAACCCATACCTGGCTGCTATCACAGGTATCATTCCAGCTGACAGCCCTCCCTCCCTCTGCTCAACCCATACCTGGCTGCTATCACAGGTATCATTCCAGCTGACAGCCCTCCCTCTGCTCAACCCATACCTGGCTGCTATCACAGGTATCATTCCAGCTGACAGCCCTCCCTCCCTCTGCTCAACCCATACCTGGCTGCTATCACAGGTATCATTCCAGCTGACAGCCCTCCCTCTGCTCAACCCATACCTATTATTATTGCTCTAGATAAGTGAAGATGAACTGCAACATGCAACAGGTCATGCTGTAACTCAACCCCCCCCCCCCCCCCCCCCGCTATACATGAAAAATACATTTCTTCAAAATGTAGTATAATTTGTTGTATTATCTGTGGATTTGTTGCCCCTACCAACGAACAGATCTGGGATCCTCCTTATCATAGATGTAAAGATGCTGGGGGGCAGTTTGTAAGTTGATGTTTCATCTCCCTTTTCTCATCTTTCATGTTCTTTTGTTTGCATGTTTACATACTGTTTGTCTGTCATTTCAACTAATCATCATGACATTCACATGTTTTATTTGGATGTCTACGTAAAAGTTGATCAGACTAATTGTCTAATTTGATTTAAAGTAAAAATGTTGGTAGTAATCAATGTTCCCTTTAAACTGCGCTCGTACGCGGCCGCACAGCTCACCCCGGGACTGTCACGGAGAATAAATATCAGCCCGCACAGAGAAGCATGAGATTGAACTTCACTCATCTTTCTAGTTTTCCCCTTTAGTTAACTCTATCAAAGTTTCCCTGTACTGTGGGAATTGTGATCGAATCAATGCAATATTAGCCACTTTTAATGCAACATACAAACGGTGCAAGATATTTTCTTGTAGGCAGAGTATATTGGAGTAGGATTCTATTGCATTGACAGCCACGACTCAGGCCCATACTCTACACAGACCGGTGCCTCATAACCAGACAGAGCTGCAGTATCCCTATATGCAAATAGACCCTTACTATATATGGATCTGTGCCCTTCACTTTGAACTGGACAGTGTTTACAGCATGAGTGGTGGCGAGTAGATTTGTTTGTTTTGAGATCAAAGCGAGAGCTGCATGTAGCCACGTCTGCATATTTGTTAATATCCTTTGCTAGTTAGTAAGTTATTAGCCCAGTTATAGATCATTTGTAGTCAGCAATAAGGGAGTGATTGCTTCCGACAAGAGCACAAAATGTGTACATTTCTAGACATCTTTGAAAAGAAAGTCAGGTAAAGAGCGTTTTTTTCTGTCTTAAAGGGTTGTATTTTGAGACAGGCTGGAATAAGCTAAGTAGCCAATAGGCAGAGGGTAGCATAATTTGTCTGATTCTCTGTAATAATGGTATGGGAATAATAATGCATTTTACAGCAGTCTAGCATTAAACCTCTGATTGAGTATAAACCAGTCTAGCATTAAACCTCTGATTGAGTATCCAGCAGTCTAGCATTAAACCTCTGATTGAGACCCAGCAGTCTAGCATTAAACCTCTGATTGAGGATAAACCAGTCTAGCATTAAACCTCTGATTGAGTATAAACCAGTCTAGCATTAAACCTCTGATTGAGTACCCAGCAGTCTAGCATTAAACCTCTCACAAGATTGACTAGTCGATATTAATGCACTTTGTTGCTATCTAAGCTAAGGAGGTTTAATGACTCCACCCCCTCCCCTGATGAAATATTACATTTAGTTGGTCTTATACCTGTTTAATCACAGTGTAAATACTGATGTAAAAAACATTGGTGTTACTAGTGTAATAAATTGTTATCACACACATATAAAAAACAACTTCATGTAAAGTGTTACTTATGTTTGTGGTTTGATTATGGAAGGCAATCTTTCAACAAACTCTCAATGCCATATTGATATTTATTTGTTTATAGCGGACACTAAAATGGTCTGTTCGCTTTGACTCTCTTTGTTTCCACAGAACTGTGGGTGGCAAGAACCATCCAACCCGGCTGAACATGTGAGCTACCATCGAGTCTACAACAAGGAACACTGTCTCGAGTCACAACCAACTCAGACCTACCCCCCTCCTGTTACCTTCTTACCCCAGAACCCCTACACACATCCTCTCTCCAACAACCCCCTGTACCCCGCCAGCTATCCCGCCCAAGGCCAAGGTCAGGGCGAGGCGCCACGGCCCCTCTTCCCTAAGGAGCAGTCCGTGTGACCCACTGCTATAGCTCCAGCACTGTAAGAGACATCATCATTCTGAAATACACCAAGCTACACCAAGCTTTGCTGTAAGGGTGTCTATGCTATGCCCCTGCCCCATCACCACCACTGTCTCTCTGTCTGTCCTATGAGAGTGATGATGGAGTCGGCATCCCCTGCTATGATGGAAGTGTCAGTTGTTTGTGGACAAGAAAACCTTGTGTGTTGTGCACTGCATGTTCCACCGAGGCTGTCAGTAGGACCCCTCATCTTGTTCTGTTATTATAGACACCATCTCACTCCACTTCACCTCACTGTCCTGATGGAACTCTGTTCTTCAAACTTCACTCTCTACTTCACATGGACCTAGCTATCCTCACTGTCTTCACCTCACTGCCCTACTGGGTTGATTTTTGTCAACAAAAAAATGTATGTGAAGAAATATGTACACCCCCTGGAAAGTGGTCATTATTTGTATGTATTTTACATATTTGGACACATGGATATTTGAGTTAAATTCATTGATAAAGGTAACCGAATATTTACTTTGAAAATGTTATGCAATTAATATAAGCAAACATGCAATGTCCTTATGCAGAAAACGTGAGTATACCCCTTCCTTTACAATGGCTGAACTTAGATTCAGCTGCACCAAAAAAGGTGCATTAAGGAAGTCATTAGAGAGTACCTTGGGAGGGTCCAGCCTTCCATAAAGATTATAAACTTGGTTTTAACCATATGGCTGTGTGGTTACACATCATGCCAAGATCAAAAGACCTCCGAGGCCCTCAGAAGAAACATTATTGATGCCCATGAGTCTGGGAGGGGTCACATATCCATTTCCACACATCATTCCACTGTCTGACGGATCATCCACAAATGGAGAACATTCCAGACCACTGGCAACCTACATAGGACAGGTCTTCCCACCAAATTTAACCCAAGAGCTGACCGAAAGAAAGAATATCAAGACACCACTGACATTTGCCAGACAACACCTGGGTAAAGACCACAACTACTAGAACAATGTGCTCTGGACAGATGAGTCAACGGTGAAGTTGTTGGGCGCAATGCCAGACGCCACATTTAATGAAAACAAAACACTGCCTTTGAACAGAATAACCTCATACCAACAATAAAGCATGGAGGCGGTGGCATTATGGTTTGGGGCTGCTTTGCTGCCTCAGGGCCTGGCCAACGTGCCATCATTGAATCAACCATGAATTCCATATTGTACCAGAGAATTCTTGAGGAGAAGGTGAGGCCACCTGTAAAGAAGCTGAAGCTGAATCGAACATGGATCTTCCAACAGGACAATGAAGCAAAGCTACAACAGAATGGCAAAAAAATAAGAAATGGAGGGTTATGGAATGGCCGAGTCAAAGCCCAGGTCTCATTCCTGTAGAAATGGAGGGTTATGGAATGGCCGAGTCAAAGCCCAGATCTCAGTCCTGTAGAAATGGAGGGTTATGGAATGGTCGAGTCAAAGCCCAGGTCTCATTCCTGTAGAAATGGAGGGTTATGGAATGGCAGAGTCAAAGCCCAGATCTCAGTCCTGTAGAAATGGAGGGTTATGGAATGGTCGAGTCAAAGCCCAGGTCTCATTCCTGTAGAAATGGAGGGTTATGGAATGGCCGAGTCAAAGCCCAGGTCTCATTCCTGTAGAAATGGAAGGTTATGGAATGGCCGAGTCAAAGCCCAGGTCTCATTCCTGTAGAAATGGAGGGTTATGGAATTGCCGAGTCAAAGCCCAGATCTCATTCCTGTAGAAATGGAGGGTTATGGAATGGCCGAGTCAAAGCCCAGGTCTCATTCCTGTAGAAATGGAGGGTTATGGAATGGCCGAGTCAAAGCCCAGATCTCAGTCTTGTAGATTTTTGATGAATAAATTATTGCCAAGTTTAATCTTTCAGTGTCATGTTTTAAATGAGGTTACCTTTGTCAGTAGTGTTGAAGCGAAGATGACATATCCATCTGTCCAAATAAATACAACAAAGACAACCTTCCGGGGGTTACTTACTCTTCACCATGACTGTACACCATGGTGTAAGGTTTTATTATACTATTTTACCTTTTCTCTTCCCACAGTAGTAGTGGCCTCTTTTCTCTTCCCACAGTAGTAGTGGCCTCTTTTCTCTTCCCACAGTAGTAGTGGCCTCTTTTCTCTTCCCACAGTAGTAGTGGCCTCTTTTCTCTTCCCACAGTAGTAGTGGCCTCTTTTCTCTTCCCACAGTAGTAGTGGCCTCTTTTCTCTTCCCACAGTAGTAGTGGCCTCTTTTCTCTTCCCACAGTAGTAGTGGCCTCTTTTCTCTTCCCACAGTAGTAGTGAACTATTTTTTCTAGCTTAGTATACACTTTTGTATGTATTGCTTTTTGTTTTATGTTTGTTAAAGCTAATTTGCTTGCTTCTTTATAAATACTTACATGTATGTGTGATTGAGTGTGTGATGTTATTTTGTCACCATTGGTTTTAGTAATAATAAATATAGAATAAATATTGATAGTGAATGACAGGATATCTAAACAGGATAATTGGCAGTTCATCCTGGATTACTCCTCACAATGTCCACACCATATATAACAACAAGCTAATGGTTCTAGATCCAATCTAAGTGCTGTTTTAGTTTTAGTATATAATTTACTTGTAGCTGCCAAAAAAATAGAGCATGCCAGGGTTGGGGTGAATACCATTTTAAATCCAGTCAATTCAGGAAGTACACTCAAATTCCAATTCTCTTCAATGCTTTTCAATGAGGAACATTTTGAACTGTAATTGGGTTTACATTCTGAATTGACTGAAATTGAAATGGTATTGACCACAACCCTGGAGAATACCATATTGTAGTTCATGACAGCATACCATACTGTAGTTCATGACAGCATACCATACTGTAGTTCATGACAGCATACCCTACTGTAGTTCATGACAGCATACCATACTGTAGTTCATGACAGCATACCATACTGTAGTTCATGACAGCATACCCTACTGTAGTTCATGACAGCATACCATACTGTAGTTCATGACAGCATACCATACTGTAGTTCATGACAGCATACCCTACTGTAGTTCATGACAGCATACCATACTGGAGTTCATGACAGCATACCATACTGTAGTTCATGACAGCATACCCTACTGTAGTTCATGACAGCATACCATACTGGAGTTCATGACAGCATACCATACTGTAGTTCATGACAGCATACCATACTGTAGTTCATGACAGCATACCATACTGTAGTTCATGACAGCATACCATTTTGTAGTTCATGACAGCATACCATTTTGTAGTTCATGACAGCGTAGGGGTACTGTACTTCATGACAGCATAGGGGTACTGTAGTTCATGACAGCATACCATACTGTAGTTCATGACAGCATACCATACTGTAGTTCATGACAGCATACCATTTTGTAGTTCATGACAGCGTAGGGGTACTGTAGTTCATGACAGCATAGGGGTACTGTAGTTCATGACAGCATACCATACTGTAGTTCATGACAGCATACCCTACTGTAGTTCATGACAGCATACCATACTGTAGTTCATGACAGCATACCATTTTGTAGTTCATGACAGCATACCATACTGTAGTTCATGAGAGCATACCATACTGTAGTTCATGACAGCATACCATACTGTAGTTCATGACAGCATACCATACTGTAGTTCATGACAGCATACCATTTTGTAGTTCATGACAGCATAGGGGTACTGTAGTTCATGACAGCATACCATACTGTAGTTCATGACAGCATACTATACTGTAGTTCATGACAGCATACCCTACTGTAGTTCATGACAGCATACCATACTGTAGTTCATTACAGCATACCATTTTGTAGTTCATGACAGCATAGGGGTACTGTAGTTCATGACAGCATACCCTACTGTAGTTCATGACAGCATACTATACTGTAGTTCATGACAGCATACCATACTGTAGTTCATGACAGCATACCATTGTGTAGTTCATGACAGCATACTATACTCTAGTTCATGACAGCATACCATACTGTAGTTCATGACAGCATACCATTGTGTAGTTCATGACAGCATACCATTTTGTAGTTCATGACAGCATAGGGGTACTGTAGTTCATGACAGCATACCATACTGTAGTTCATGACAGCATACCATACTGTAGTTCATGACAGCATACCCTACTGTAGTTCATGACAGCATATTATACTGTAGTTCATGACAGCATAGGGGTAATGTAGTTCATGACAGCATACCATTTTGTAGTTCATGACAGCATACCCTACTGTAGTTCATGACAGCATACCCTACTGTAGTTCATGACAGCATACCCTACTGTAGTTCATGACAGCATACCCTACTGTAGTTCATGACAGCATACCCTACTGTAGTTCATGACAGCATACCCTACTGTAGTTCATGACAGCATACCATACTGTAGTTCATGACATGTTCATTTGTTTTCATGACAACGTCCATTTTGTCTGCTGGGAAGGGATGTATATGCAGATGCTTTGAAATGGACAATACTTTCCCAGTTTACGTCCCCAACGCTGGCTTGCTCTCCATATCTGTATGTGAAATAGCTCAACTCAGAGATGTAATGAGGTCCATTGTGTTTTGTGGCGTATAACAAAGTTATTATAAAGAAGGACTTCGTCAGACTCGCAGGTCCAATAGACAAATTTGACAATCAAACACCAACCAGGGCTGTCCTCAAAGAACTTGAACGAGCGAACATTGATTTCTTGGTGTATTTTAGAAATGTGATTTTGTTGTAATGTTTTGATGATAGCTTGAGGGTGGTCAGGAGACGACTTCAACCCAACCTTTCTCTGTCTGATTTCAAGATTTTTGAACATGGTTTTTAGAATTATTTTGATATAAAGAGTTTCAAATCAAACGATCTAGCATTCATCTTGCAGAGAATAGCATGTCAGTAATAAACAATACTACTCCAGGTATTTTGCGTAGGACAAGGCTACACTGTGACAGTGCTGATTTCAGACCATAAGCTAATGTGTTTGAACTGAGAGCCAGTTAGAAGCTATTACCACCGAAATACGACTGTCACACAAATACAACCCAAAGTTCAGTGTTTTACCATGTCAGTTGTATGTTCTTAAAAAAAGGAAACTAATTGTGTTTGTGCTCAATGTGAAAGAAACAAACGGATTAACTCCTAGAGGTTTTTGAAGGTAATAAAATGTAACTTGTAAACAGTGGTTCTTGGGATAGAGTAACATTTTGTGTGAGACTTTCTCCTTCATGACCTTGTTGTCTTGCGATGTCGCTATATGTGTGCTAGTATTTCGTTAGGTGTGCCAGTGGTTTCTGGTTGGTCTGAAACTGCTGATGACGTGTATTACTGCTGTAAAGTGCCCTCTGTATGGAAACAGTGGAGCACATCCTACTCATGTAACACCATTACTATTGCTGATCTCCTCATCCTCCACATCCTAATCCTCCTCCTATTCCACATCCTCCTCCTCCTCCACATCCTAAGCCTCCTCCTATTCCACATCCTCCTCCTCCACCACATCCTCTTCCTCTTCATCATCCTCCTCCTCTTCATCATCCTCCACAGCCTCCTCCTATTCCACATCCTCCTCCTCCTCCACATCATCCTCCTCCTCCTCCACATCCCTCCTCCTCCACATCCTCCATCATCCACATCCTCCATATCCACATCCTCCACATCCTCCTCCTCCTCCTCCTCATCCATATTAACCTCTTCCTCCTCCACATCCTCCACATCCTCCTCCTCCTCCTCCTCCTCCTCCTCCTCATCCATATTAACCTCCTCCTCCTCCACATTCCTCCTCCTCCTCATCCATATTAACCTCTTCCTCCTCCACATCCTCCTCCTCCTCCTCATCCATATTAACCTCTTCCTCCTCCACATCCTCCTCCTCCTCATCCATATTAACCTCCTCCTCCTCCACATCCTCCTCCTCCTCATCCATATTAACCTCTTCCTCCTCCACATTCCTCCTCCTCCTCATCCATATTAACCTCTTCCTCCTCCACATTCCTCCTCCTCCTCATCCATATTAACCTCTTCCTCCTCCACATCCTCCTCCTCCTCCTCATCCATATTAACCTCTTCCTCCTCCACATCCTCCTCCTCCTCCTCATCCATATTAACCTCTTCCTCCTCCACATTCCTCCTCCGCCTCATCCATATTAACCTCTTCCTCCTCCACATTCCTCCTCCTCCTCATCCATATTAACCTCTTCCTCCTCCACATTCCTCCTCCTCCTCCTCCTCATCCATATTAACCTCCTCCTCCTCCACATCCTCCTCCTCCTCCTCATCCATATTAACCTCCTCCCCCTTCTCCTGATCCGCCTCAACATCCTCCTTCTCCTCTTCCTAATTCTCCTCCTCATCCTCATATTCCTTTTCTCCTCATCATCATCATCATCATCCTCCACATCCTCCTCTTTCACATCCTCCTATGCCTCCTTCTCCTGTTATTATTTTGTTATTTGCAATATAAGCTACAAACTGCTGCATTTGTGGACACTAAACAGTTATGTTGTCTGTGGTATTGGCAAAACAACAATTGTCCAACAACTGCTGTCGAACTTGTGTTAGCAATAGATTTTCACAATAACCTTTACCATGTTACAGAGTTTTATGAAACTAACTTTGTAGCGCCCATAACTAAACATTATACTGTATATGCCTCTTATTGCATTGAAATTCAGTTATTTTCAATGTCCTACTGAAGATGACTGCCATGCATCTACTTTCCATCTCTCTCCTCTGGTTTCACATATGAAGTGTTTTCCTTGTATTATCTGTGGAAATGGGATCTGGTCTGATCTGATCTGGATCAATGTGGAAATGTAAACTTGTAATCATTGTGAGTGTTGCCACTGCTAGGGAACTCTAAAATACTGTTTGTGAGACATTTCAACTTATATTTTTTACATGGAATTATGTTTGATGTAAATATTAACAATGTATCTGATGTGTCAAAAGAAACTGATGCAGTTAAACATTAAACTTCGTGTTATGGTGTTTGTAATCTTTGTTTATTTAACTCACCAGTCAGAAATCCCACTGTACAGTTTATATGCTAAATGACTTAAATGTAATGTAAATGTAAATGTAAATATATGACCTTACCTCAGTTCAAAGTAGTCAGTGAGTGTCACATCACATATTGAATTCTAGTAATCGTATGGCACATGGAAAGCTGAATTTATTTCACACTAATAACAGGAACCAGGGATGGGACATGAGTAAACTGAATATATTTCACACTGATAACGAAACCAGGGATGGGACATGAATAAACTGAATATATTTCACACTAATAACAGGAACCAGGGATGGGACATGAGTAAACTGAATATATTTCACACTAATAACAGGAACCAGGGATGGGACATGAGTAAACTGAATTGTATTTCACACTACAAAAGGACGTCAGAGTACAAAAATCAGTTAACCACCTAACTGACTAACTCAATTTAACCTTGCGCAATACCCTAGATGCAGTCGCACCCCTAAAAACTAAAAACATTTGTCATAAGAAACTTGCTCCCTGGTATACAGAAAATACCCGAACTCTGAAGCAACCTTCCAGAAAATTGGAACGGAAATGGCGCTACACCAAACTGGAAGTCTTCCGACTAGCTTGGAAAGACAGTACCGTGCAGTATGGAAGAGCCCTCACTGCTGCTCGATCATCCTGTTTTTCCAACTTAATTGAGTAAAAAAAGAACAATCCAAAATTACATTTTGATACTGTCGCAAAGCTAACTAAAAAGCAGCATTCCCCAAGAGAGGATGGCTTTCACTTCAGCAGTGATAAATTCATGAACTTCTTTGAGGAAAAGATCATGATCATTAGAAAGCAAATTACAGACTCCTCTTTAAATCTGGGTATTCCTCCAAAGCTCCATTGTCCTGAGTCTGCACAACTCTGCCAGGACCTAGGATCAAGGGAGACACTCAAGTTTTTTAGTATTATATCTCTTGACACATTGATGAAAATAATCATCGCCTCTAAACCTTCAAGCTGCATACTGGACCCTATTCCAACTAAACTACTGAAAGAGCTGCTTCCTGTGCTTGGCCCTCCTATGTTGAACATAATAAACGGCTCTCTATCCACCGGATGTGTACCAAACTCACTCAAAGTGGCAGTAATAAAGCCTCTCTTGAAAAAGCCAAACCTTGACCGAGAAAATATAAAAAAACTAATCGGCCTATATCGAATCTCCAATTCCGCTCAAACAATTTTTTAAAAGCTGTTGTGCAGCAACTCACTGCCTTCCTGAAGACAAACAATGTATACGAAACGCTTCAGTCTGGTTTTAGACCCCATCATAGCACTGAGACTGCACTTGTGAAGGTGGTAAATGACCTTTTAATGGCGTCAGACCGAGGCTCTGCATCTGTCCTCGTGCTCCTAGACCTTAGTGCTGCTTTTGATACCATCGATCACCACATTCTTTGGGAGAGTTTGGAAACCCAAATTGGTCTACACGTACAAGTTCTGGTCTGGTTTAGATCTTATCTGTCGGAAAGATATCAGTTTGTCTCTGTGGATGGTTTGTTGTCTGACAAATCAACTGTAAATTTCAGTGATCCTCAAGGTTCCGTTTTAGGACCACTTTTGTTTTCACTATATATTTTACCTCTTGGTGATGTCATTCGGAAACATAATGTTAACTTTCAGTGCTATGCGGACGACACACAGCTGTACATTTCGATGAAACATGGTGAAGCCCCAAAATTGCCCTCCCTGGAAGCCTGTGTTTCAGGATGGCGGCAAATGTTCTACTTTTGAACTCAGACAAAACAGAGATGCTTGTTCTCGGTCCCAAGAAACAAAGAGATCTTCTGTTGAATCTGACAATAATCTTGATGGTTGTACAGTCGTCTCAAATAAAACTGTGAAGGACATCGGCGTAACTCTGGGCCCTGATCTCTCTTTTGACGAACATATCAAGACTGTTTCAAGGACAGCTTTTTTCCATCTACGTAACATTGCCTTCCTGTGGCTCAGTTGGTAGAGCATGGTGTTTGCAATGCCAGTATGGTGTGTGCAATGCCAGGGTTGTGGGTTCGATTCCCATGGGAGGCCAGTACAAAAAAAAAAATGCATGAAATGAAAATGAAATGTATGTATTCACTACTGTAAGTTTCTCTGGAAAAGAACATCTGCTAAATGACTAAAATGTAAATGTATTGCAAAAATCTGAAACTTTCCGTGCAGAAAAATGAATCCATGCTTTTGTCACTTCTAGGTTAGACTACCGCAATGCTCTACTTTCCGGCTACCCGGATAAAGCACTAAATACATTTCAGTTAGTGCTAAACACGGCTGCTAGAATCTTGACTAGAACCCCAAAAAACTTATCATATTACTCCAGTGCTAGCCTCTCTACACTGGCTTTCTATTAAGGCAAGGGCTGATTTCAAGGTTTTACTGCTAATCTACAAAGCATTACATGGGCTTTCTCCTACCTATCTTTCCGATTTGGTCCTGCCGTACATACCTACGCGTACACTACGGTCACAAGACGCAGGCCTCCTAATTGTCCCTAGAATTTCTAAGCAAACAGCTGGAGGCTGGGCTTTCTCCTATAGAGCTCCATTTTTATGGAATGGTCTGCCTACCTGAGTGTGTTGAGTCACTGACGTGATCTTCCTGTCCGGGTTGGCGCCCCCCCTTGGGTTGTGCCGTGGCGGAGATCTTTGTGGACTATACTTGGCCTTGTCTCAGGATGGTAAGTTGGTGGTTGAAGATATCCCTCTAGTGGTGTGGGAGCTGTGCTTTTGCAAAGTGGGTGGGGTTATATCCTGCCTGTTTGGCCCGGTCCGGGGGTATCGTTGGATGGGGCCACAGTGTCTCCCGACCCCTCCTGTCTCAGCCTCCAGTATTTATGCTGCAGTAGTTTATGTGTCGGGGGACTAGGGTCAGTCTGTTATATCTGGAGTATTTCTCCTGTCTTATCCGGTGTCCTGTGTGAATTTAAGTATGCTCTCTCTAATTCTTTCTCTTTCTCTCTTTTTCTCTCTTTCTTTCTCTCTTTCTCTCTTTTTCTCTCTCTCGGAGGACCTGAGCCCTAAGACCATGCCTCAGGACTACCTGGCCTGATGACTCCTTGCTGTCCCCAGGACTACATGGCCATGCTGCTGTTCCAGTTTCAACTGTTCTACCTGCGGTTATGGAACCCTGACCTGTTCACTGGACGTGCTACCTGTCCCAGACCTGCTGTTCTCAACTCTCTAGAGACAGCAGAAGCAGTAGAGATACTCTGAATGATCGGCTATGAAAAGTCAACTGACATTTACTCCTGAGGTGCTGACCTGTTGCACCCTCGACAACCACTGTGATTATTATTATTTGACCCTGCTGGTCATCTATGAACATTTGAACATCTTGGCCATGTTCTGTTATAATCTCCACCCGGCACAGCCAGAAGAGGACTGGCCACACCTCATAGCCTGGTTCCTCTCTAGGTTTATTCCTAGGTTCTGCCTTTCTAGGGAGTTTTTCCTAGCTTTACATCTTCAGAAGGGCTTTATAAATACATTTGATTGATTGGATTGATAATAACAGGAACCAGGGATGGGACATGAGTAAACTGAATATATTTCACACTAATAACAGGAACCAGGGAACCATTGTATTTCACACTAATTGTCACAACTTCTTCCGAAGTCAGTTCCTCTCCTTGTTCGGGCGGTGTTCGGCGGTCGACGTCACCGGTCTTCTAGCCATCGCCGATCCATTTTTCATGTTCCATTTGTTTTGTCTGGTTGTCACACTCACCTGGTTTCAATTCCCTAATTACATGTTGTATATGTTCCCTCTGTTTCCCCATGTCAGGAGTTGTTTATTGTAAGTACATGTGCTTATTGTGACTGGTGCCCATGTGTTTTGTTATTCTTGTATGCCGGTAGTTATGTACATTAACCTGTCTGGGAACCTGGGACGCTTGCGTCCCACCCTAGTCAACAGCCAGTGGAATCGCGTCGCGCGAAATACAAATACCTCATAAATGCTATAACTTCAATTTCTCAAACATATGACTATTTTACACCATTTTATAGATACACCTCTCCTGAATCGAACCACGTTGTCCGATTTCAAAAATGCTTTACAGCAAAAGCAAAACATTAGATTATGTTAGGAGAGTACCCAGCCAAAAATAATCACACTGCCATTTTCAAAGCAACTAGCATGCATCACAAATACCCAAAACACAGCTGAATGCAGCACTAACCTTTGACAATCTTCATCAGATGACACTCCTAGGACATCATGTTACACAATACATGCATGTTTTGTTAGATAAAGTTCATATTTATATATAAAAACAACATTTTACATCGGCGCCTGACGTTCAGAAACTATTTTCCCTCAAATGCTTATGGTGAATCAGCACTACAATTTACAAAATTACTATTCGAAAACATTGTTAAAATGTAATATTGTCATTCAAAGACTTATAGATTAACATGTCTTGAACGCAACCGCATTGCCAGATTTAAAAATAACTTTACTGGGAAATCACACTTTGCAATAAACGACGTGGTATACCCAGCAAAATAGGCTAGGCTATACATGTTGGAGCCATCTTGGAACGATGAACCATCAAAAATACTATTGTAAATAAAACCTTACCTTTGATTAACTTTATCAGAAAGCACTTCCAGGCATCCCAGGTCCATAACAAATGTAGTTTTGTTCGAAAAAGTTCATCATTTATGTCCCAATTGTTAGCGCGCTCCGAAGGCTACTGAAAATGTACCGTGCTGAGTAGGACTTGTCGTCACGAATGTACAAAAAATATATATTTAAGTTGGTTCAAACATGTCAAACGTTGTATAACATAAATCTTTAGGGCCTTTTTCAACCAGAGCTTCAATAATATTCCATGGGGACGTTTGCATTGCAGACGTTTGCATCTTCCAGCTGAGGCAGGAGACAAGGAGTGCCCAGGAGTTTGCCCTAGAGTTTAGGACTGCCGGCGCGGGATGGAATGACAGGGCCCTGATTGAGCACTACCATTGCAGTCTGCGTGAGGATGTCCATCGGGACTTGGCCTGCAGAGACACCACCCTCATGTTGGATCAGCTGGTGGACCTGTCCATCCGGCTGGACAACCTGCTGGCTACCCGCGGACGTTCAGATTTGGGTCTGGTGGTTCCATCCCCTCGCACCCCCTCTCCTGAACCTATGGAGCTGGGAGGAGTGGTGCGTAGGAAGACCGAAGGGGGTTCCAGTTCGTGCACCATCTGTGGCCGCAGAGGACACACTGCCGGTCGGTGCCGGGTTGGTCCCTCTGGGAGTCGAGGCAGCAGGCAGGGCACACTGGCGTCACCCCAGGTGAGTCTGCACCACTCTCATCCAGAGTCCTCTGTTGTCCAACTGTTTGTACCTGTTATTTTTCCTGAATTTTCCCCGTATTCCCAGCATAAGGCGCTAGTCGATTCAGGCGCAGCTGGGAATTTTATTGACAGAGCGCTCGCTTGTAGTCTTATGCTCCCCATTATCCCTGTGGCTAGACCTTTCCCAGTTCACGCTCTGGATAGTGGACCATTGGGGTCCGGGCTAATCAGGGAAGCCACTATCTCCCTGGCCATGGTGACACAGGGGAGTCATGAGGAGAGAATCAGTCTCTTTCTCATTGACTCTCCTGCATTTCCCGTGGTACTGGGCCTTCCCTGGTTGGCTCATCATAACCCCTCTATTTCATGGCAACAGAGGGCTCTCACGGGGTGGTCGCGAGAGTCCTCGGGGAGGTGTGTAGGGGTTTCCGTTGGTGCTACCACGGTGGAAAGTCCAGACCAGGTCTCCACCTTGCGCATCCCTCCAAAATATGCCGATTTGGCTCTCACCTTCTGTAAGAAGAAGGCGACTCAATTACCACCCCATCGACGGGGGGATTGTGTGATAAATCTCCTGGTAGACGCTGCACTTCCCAGGAGTCATGTGTATCCCCTGTCGCAAGCGGAAACGGTGGCTATGGAGACATATGTCTCTGAATCCCTGCGTCAGGGGTACATTCGGTCATCCACTTCACCCGTCTCCTCGATTTTCTTTTTTGTGAAGAAGAAGGATGGAGGTTTGCACCCATGTTTTGATTATCGAGGTCTCAAGCATATCACAGTGAGGTACAGTTACCCGCTACCTCTTATCACCACGGCGATTGAGTCAATGCACGGGGCGCGCTTCTTCCCAAAACTGGATCTCAGGAGCGCATACCACCTGGTGCGTATCCGGGAGAGAGACGAGTGGAAGACGGCGTTTAGTACCACCTCAGGGTATTATGAGTACCTCGTCATGCCGTACGGGTTGATGAATGCTCTATCAGTCTTCCAATCCTTTGTCGACAAGATTTTCAGAGACCTGCACGGGCAGGGTGTAGTGGTGTATATCGGTGACATTCTGATATACTCCGCTACACGGGCCGAGCATGTGTCTTTGGTGCGCAAGGTACTTGGACAACAGTTGGAGCATGACCTGTACGTCAAGGCTGACAAATGCCTGTTCTTTCAGCAAGCCCTCTCCTTCCTAGGGTATCGCATTTCCACATCAGGGGTGAAGATGGAGAGTGAGCGCATTTCAGCCGTGCGTAATTGGCCGACTCCCACCACGGTAAAGGAGATGCAGCGATTTTTAGGGTTTGCCAATTACTACCGGAAATTTATCCGGGGTTTTGGTCAGGTGGCTGCTCCCATTACCTCACTGCTGAAGGGGGGTCCTGTACATCTGCAGTGGTCAGTTGAGGCGGACAGGGCTTTTGGGCAACTAAGGGCTCTGTTTATTTCGGCGCCCGTGCTGGCTCATCCGGACCCCTCTTTGGCGTTCATAGTGGAGGTGGACGCATCTGAGGCTGGGATAGGAGCTGTGCTCTCTCAGTGCGTGGGTACGCCACTGAAGCTCCGCCCCTGTGCCTTCTTCTCGAAGAAGCTCAGCCCGGCGGAACAAAACTATGACGTGGGAGACCGGGAGCTGTTGGCTGTAGTCAAGGCTTTGAAGGCGTGGAGACATTGGCTTGATGGGGCTAAACACCCTTTTCTCATCTGGACTGACCACCATAATCTGGAGTACATCCGGTCAGCGAGGAGACTGAACCCTCGCCAGGCAAGGTGCGCATTGTTTTTCACCCGTTTTGTTTTCACCCTTTCGTACAGACCAGGTTTCCAGAACTTTAAGGCAGACGCACTGTCCCGGCAGTATGACACAGAGGAGTGGTCCATGGATCCCACTCCCATACTCCCCGCCTCTTGTTTGGTGGCGCCGGTAGTGTGGGAGCTGGACGAGGACATTGAGCGGGCGTTTCGTGCAGAGCCCACTCCCCCTCAGTGTCCAGCTGGGTGTCAGAACGTTCCGTCTGCTGTCCGCGACCGATTGATCTATTGGGCCCACACGTCACCCTCCTCTGGTCATCCTGGGATTGGGCGGACAGTGCGCTATCTTATTGGGAAGTACTGGTGGCCCACCTTGGCTAAGGATGTGAGGGTTTATGTTTCCTCCTGTTCGGTGTGCGCCCAGTGTAAGGCCCCTAGGCACCTGCCCAGAGGTAAGTTACAACCCTTACCCGTTCCACAACGGCTGTGGTCGCACCTGTCAGTGGATTTCATTACCGATCTTCCACCTTCACAGGGAAACACCACGATCCTAGTTGTTGTGGATCGTTTTCGTTCATGGAACGTCTGGGGGTGTCGGTCAGCCTTACCTCAGCTTTTCACCCCGAGAGTAACGGGCAGGTGGAAAGAGTTAACCAGGATGTGGGTAGGTTTCTGAGGTCTTATTGTGAGGACCGGCCGGGGGAGTGGGCAGCGTTCGTGCCTTCGGCAGAGATGGCCCAGAACTCGCTCCGCCACTCCGCCACTCCTCCACTAACCTCTCTCTCTTTCAGTGTGTGTTAGTGTATCAGCCGGTTCTGGCTCCTTGGCATCAGAGTCAGACCGAGGCTCCTGTGGTGGACGACTGGTACCGCCGTGCGGAGGAGACATGGGACGCCGCCCATGTTCATCTTCAGGACGCCGTGCTGCGCCAGAAAGTGGGCGCAGACTGTCACCGCAGTGAAGCCCCGGTGTTCGCACCCTAACCCTAACCCTAACCGGGTCTGGCTCTCGACCCGGAACCTGCCCCTCCGCCTGCCCTGTCAGAAGCTGGGTCCGCAGTTTGTGGGGCCATTTAACCTCTTACATCTAGACGTTCCGCTAGCGGAACACCTGCTCCAATATCCAATGATAGGCGTGGCGCGAATTACAAATTCCTCAAAAATACAAAAACTTCAATTTTTCAAACATATGACTATTTCACAGCATTTTAAAGACAAGACTCTCCTTTATCTAACCACACTGTCCGATTTCAAAAAGACTTTACAGCGAAAGCAAAACATTAGATTATGTCAGCAGAGTACCAAGCCAGAAATAATCAGACACCCATTTTTCAAGCTAGCATATAATGTCACAAAAACCCAGAAGACAGCTAAATGCAGCACTAACCTTTGATGATCTTCATCAGATGACACACCTAGGACATTATGTTATACAATACATGCATGTTTTGTTCAAACAAGTTCATATTTATATCAAAAAACAGCTTTTTACATTAGCATGTGACGTTCAGAACTATCATACCCCCCGCAAACTTCCGGAGGAATTTGCTAACATTTTACTAAATTACTCACGATAAACGTTCACAAAAAGCATAACAATTATTTTAAGAATTATAGATACAGAACTCCTCTATGCACTCGATATGTCCGATTTTAAAATAGCTTTTTGGTGAAAGCACATTTTGCAATATTCTAAGTACATAGCCCAGGCATCACGGGCTAGCTATTTAGACACCCGGCAGGTTTAGCCTTCACCAAAATCAGATTTACTATTATAAAAGTTTGATTACCTTTTGTTGTCTTCGTCAGAATGCACTCCCAGGACTGCTACTTCAATAACAAATGTTGGTTTGGTCCAAAATAATCCATCGTTATATCCAAATTGCGGCGTTTTGTTCGTGCGTTCCAGACACTATCTGAAAGGGTAAATAAGGGTCGTGCGCATGGCGCAATTCGTGACAAAAAAAATCGAAATATTCCATTACCGTACTTCGAAGCATGTCAACCGCTGTTTAAAATCCATTTTTATGCAATTTTTCTCGTAAAAAAGCGATAATATTCCGACCGGGAATGTCCATTTAGCTAAACAGAGGAAAGTAAACAAAGCTTTCGGTCGACGCGGGCACGAGCCTGAGTCTCACAGTACTGTAACCAGCCACTACCCAAACGCGCTACTTTTTTTCAGCCAGAGCCTGCAAAGCCACGATTCAGCTTTTTACCGCCTTCTGAGACCCTATGGCAGCCGTAGGAAGTGTCACGGGACAGCTAAGATCCTCACTCTTCAATAAACAGAGACAAGAAGAACGACACCTTGTCAGACAGGCCACTTCCTGAATGAAACCTTCTCAGATTTTGGCCTGCCATATGAGTTCTGTTATACTCACAGACACCATTCAAACAGTTTTAGAAACTTTAGGGTGTTTTCTATCCATATGTAATAAGTATATGCATATTCTAGTTACTGGGTAGGAGTGGTAACCAGATTAAATTGGGTACGTTTTTTTATCCAGCCGTGAAAATACTGCCCC
The DNA here is from genome assembly GCF_965601325.2 of Salmo salar. Lineage (NCBI taxonomy): Eukaryota > Metazoa > Chordata > Actinopteri > Salmoniformes > Salmonidae > Salmo > Salmo salar. The sequence continues at coordinate 96,052,335 of NC_138310.1, forward strand.
CTAGCCATAACAGGTTAAAGTCCTGAGGAGAGTGAACGAGGTATGTTATAGGTTACAGCTTCCTCCTGATTACCGCATTAACCCCTCGTTCCATGTGTCTCTCCTCAGGCCGGTGGTAGCTGGTCCGCTCCAGGAAGCTGAGGTGCAGGAGGGATGGGACATGAGTCAACTGAATATATTTCAGACTAATAACAGGAACCAGGGATGGGACATGAGTAAACTGAATATATTTCACACTGATAACAGGAACCAGGGATGGGACATGAACAACCTGCATATAATCTAATCGGGCGGCAGGTAGCCAAGTGGTTAAGAGTACTGGGCCAGTAAGGTCTCTGGGTTGAATCCCTGAGCCAACTAAGTGAAACATCTGTGGAGGTGCCCTTGAGCAAAGGAGTTTAACCCTAACTGTTCCTGTAAGTGTGGATAAGGGCGTGTCCTGAATGACTTAAGTGTAGATGTATGAGTTTTCCTTTTTCAGCGTCTATTACTGGTTCCCGTTATCCTCCGGGAGCCTCAAATGGCACCATATTGCCAATAGGGGGCCCATAGGTCTCTTGTCAAAAGTGGGGCACTATGTAGGTATTTCGGTGGCATTTGGCTGTTCAATTCAATATAATCAATAGGTTTGTGAATATTCTAAGAGTATCATGTGGATTTTAAATGTTAAATTATTTTTCCTTTATTTATACAGGTTTTTCCTCATTGAGATAACATCTCTTTTCCAAGAGAGACCTGGTCCAATAGCCCCAGGGGGAACAACTTTTCAGACAAAACAACTTACATACACTAACACAACATTAAACAAAACTATAAACACATGGGTCATGGAGCATGCATTTTTCATCAAATTGAACGGCAGGATAATTTTCTTTGAATTGGTGATGTACTATTAAATAGTGAATATCTCAGTGTTGTTGTAGCTGCCCATGCCCACAGACTTACTAACTGGTGTTTATCTAAGTGTACTCATCTCATATGTACAGTTGAAGGCAGAAGTTTACATACACCTTAGAAAAACTCAGTTTTTCACAATTCTTGACATTTAATCCTAGTACAAATTCCCTGTCTTCGGTCGGTTAGGATCACTTTATTTTAAGAATGTGAAATGTCAGAATAATAGTAGAGAGAATGATTTATTTCAGCTTGTATTTCTTTCATCGCATTCTCAGTGGGTCAGAAGTTTACATACACTCAATTAGTATTTGGTAGCATTGCCTTCACATTGTTTAACTTGGGTAAAACATTTCGGGTAGCCTTCCACAAGCTTCCCACAATAACAGGGTTGAATTTTGGCCCATTCCTCCTGACAGAGCTGGTGTAACTGAGTCAGGTTTGTAGGCCTTCTTGCTTGCACATGCTTTTTCAGTTCTACCCACAAATGTTCTATAGGATTGAGGTCAGGGCTTTGTGATGGTCACTCCAATACCTTGACTTTGTTGTCCTTGAGCCATTTTGCCATAACTTTGGAAGTATGCGTGGGGTCATTGTCCATTTGGAGGACCCATTTGCGACCAAGCTTTAACTTCCTGATGGATGTCTTGAGATGTTGCGTCAATATATCCACATAATTTTCCTACCTCATGATGCCATCTATTTTGTGAAGTGCACCAGTCCCTCCCAAAGTACCCCACAACATGATGTTGCCACCCCAGTGCTTCACGGTTGGGATGGTGTTCTTGGGCTTGCAAGCCTCCCCCTTTTTTCTCCAAACATAACAATGGTCATTATGGCCAAACAGTTCTATTTTTGTTTTATCTGACCAGAGGACATTTCTCCAAGAAGTATGATCTTTGTCCCCATGTGCAGTGGCAAACCGTAGTCTGGCTTTTTTATGGTGGTTTTGGAGCAGTGGCTTCTTCCTTGCTGAGCGGCCTTTCAGGTTATTTCGATATAGGACTCGTTTTACTGTGGATATAGATACTTTTGTACCTGTTTCCTCCAGCATCTTCACAAGGTCCTTTGCTGTTGTTCTGGGATTGATTTTCAGTTTTCACACCAAAGTACATTCATCTCTAGGAGACAGAACACATCTCCTTAGCGGTATGACGGCTGAGTGGTCCCATGGTGTTTATACTTGCGTACTATTGTTTGTACAGATAAACGTGGTACCTTCAGGCATTTGGAAATTACTCCCAAGGATGAACCAGACTTGTGGAGGTCTACAATTTTTTTCCGAGGTCTTGGCTGATTTCTTTTGATTTTCCCATGATGTCAAGCAAAGAGGCACTGAGTTTGAAGGTAGGCCTTGAAATAAATACACCCTGTGACTCAAATGATGTAAATTAGCCTATCAAAAGCTTCTAAAGCCATGACATCATTTTCTGGAATTTTCCAAGCTGTATATAGGCACAGTCAACTTAGTGTATGTAAACTTCTGACCCACTGGAATTGTGATACAGTGAATTATAAGTGAAATAATCTGTCTGTAAACAATTGTTGGAAAAATGACTTGTGTCATGAACAAAGTAGATGTCCTAACCGACTTGACCAAACTGTAGTTTGTTAATTAACAAGAAATGTGTGGAGTGGTTGAAAAATGAGTTTTAATGACTTCAACCTAAGTGTATGTAAACTTCCGACTTCAACTGTATATACTAGTTATATGTAAATATCTACTTCAATTACCTCGTACTCGGTACTGGTACATATATAGCCAAGTGAACCAACCTGATTGCTGCAATCACCTTTCTACTTCACTTCAGACATCATGATACCTGTATGTGAAGTGAAATAGAACGGTAAACGCAGTGATCAGGGGTGTTCAACCAGGTTATGAAGGTGAATTGGGACAAAACTTGCTCAAATGTCACCAACCTGTTGAAGTGTTCTCCCTGTTCCATTTCTAGGAATGTTCACAGCGAGGGCATGTTGGTGTGATGCTGAGGGTTGCTGGTCTTCTCTATGTGGTATGTTTGGCTGTAAACTGGACATCTCTCAAACAACTGCAGCAGGCAATCCTCATAACCAATGTACTTCCTCATGAGGTGGTGTTGACTCAGAGGGCCTGTGACAGGGTGATACAATAGACAGCCAAGTGGTAAATTGTTCTAAAGAAAGGACAAAGCTTTTTGATAATGCACTTCACATCCAAAATGACTCTGCCAGTTGTATCTGCTTGGCTGGGGAATTAACCTACTAGTTTATCGAACCGGGAATATTTTATACAACTTTTAACATAACACATATTACAGTACCTGTCGTTGTTGATGAAGCCATCTGTGTCATCAGGGCAGTAACTCAGGTCACTATCAGATGTCTCATGATGATGTGTCCTTTTCATAGCAGTCGACTGGCAACAACAGAGGTGTCTCAAGCTTATGTCGCATGACACACTTTTGTTCTGAGATCTTGCCTGACAAGCTGTGAAAATAGCAAGTGAACAGTGAATTAATTAAATTATTTTTGGAGCTCGCTAAACCATTGCAATCACATTGCTGGACCTGGACCTGTTAATCATATTGCATGTTATGATACCCACCTTGGCTCCTTCTGGTAGGCCCCTTATCCGTTCATGGCCAGGGGATTCATCTGGCACCCAACTGGGCACTTTATCTAACAGAAAAACAGGGTCAAAGATTGTCATCATCCCTCAATTATAAACATAGCTCGAGAAATAACGTAGTCTCGTTTGTAAGCTAATTCTGTGCTTTACAGATGTAGATTGACTGCCTCCAGATTGGATTAGATTCAGGCCGGTGACGCCGTTACACTATGCAACCAACTGTGACATGTTACACTATGCAACCAAATGTGATATGTTTTGCCATGGCCCTGGGTTGGTTAGGTTTTGTTGCTGCTAGTTAGTACCATAAAGATCCTATTAAACTACTAGAAGGGCTATGTCATAAACCCTCATAGTTTCAGAATGGATGAAAATGGCAGCCATACTCCAAATCGATATTCACGTCATAATAAGGAATTCCCCTTGACCACGGCCACAAACTGAACCACAGTGTAAAAAGGCCAACTATAACAAATCAAGTTGAAAAGTTGCACAATGCTCCCACCGGGAAATAGAGCCAGCGAGAAGAGCCATGTGGCTTCAGGCTATTCACTGTGGGAAATGTGGGGACCTTATGTCCAAGTAAGCTACACATAGCTATGCGTGTGGAAAACATTTCATCACAGCTAAGAGATTCTTAGGGCTAGACGTCCTGTCGGCGGGACACCTGAAGGCAACATCTGGTGAAATTGGAGGGTGCGCAATTCAAATAAATAATCCTAATATTAAACATTTATGAGCATACAAGTATCTTATATCGGTTAAAATCTTTAATTCTTGTTAATCTAACTGCATTGTCCAATTTACAATAGGTTTTACAGCGAAAGCATACCATGTGATTGTTTGAGGATGGCGCCCCACATCAACATATTTTTCAACCAGCACAGGCTTCATAAAATCACAAATAGCGATTCAATAATCACTTACTTTTTGAAAATCTTCCTCTGTTTGCAATCCAAAGGGTCCCAGCTATAACATGCATAGTTGTTTTGTTAGATAAAATCTTTCTTTATATCCCAAAAAGTCAGTTTAGTTGGCGCCATCGATTTCAATAATCCACTCGTTCAACATGCAGACAAAGGAATACAAAAAGCTACCGCTAAACTTTGTTAAAACAAGTCAAACTAGGTTTCTATTTAATCCTCAGGTACCCTAAAATGTAATTAAACTATAATATTTCATACAGAAAGAATTATGTTCAATAGAAAAGTAAAACTAGCAAGTGCGTGTCCTCTTCGTCGCGCCCACAGATTGATTTCAAACTGTGACTCCCAGTATCAAAACTCTAAATTCTTCCTTGTTTTGGAAGAAACAAGCCTGGAACCTTGAACAAAGACTGTTCACATCTAGTGGAAGCCATAGGAATTGAATTCAATCTGGGAGCATGGGATCTCAATTTTTTTTATTTTCTGGTTGGTTTGTCTTTTGGATTTTCTCCTACCATATAATTTGTGTTATAGTCTCATATATTATTTTACAAACTTCAAAGTGTTTTCTATCCAACGGTACCAATTATATGCATATGCTGGCTTCTGGGCCTGAGTAACAGGCAATTTACTTTGGGCATGTCAGTCAGGCGGAAATTCTGAAAAAAGGACCCTAGCCCCTTGTTTAGTAGAGTACATTTGTAACTCCACTCACTACTTGTAGCTGTATAGTCCATTTGTTAGTGTTGTTGTTGGTCTTGGCTAGCATAATGTTCCGTGGCTGCTAGCACGTTCATGAAAAGTGGCATGAGGGAAGCCCTACAATATTACGTTTTGCTAAGTAATAAGAATGCTTGAGAGCAGGCGATGTTAAAAAGTCATCTTTAGTGTACTTTAATGTACTTTTCTTCAATGTAGTTTTGTAATTGACTTAAATAAGCAGACAACAAGAAAATGTATATTGAAAAGGGTAAAGTTTTTGCTGTAAGACAATGAGGTAACCCAGGTGACCATGTGTTGTTTTCTCCCAAGGCGGACGGGGCCGCTACGTTCTACCGACTGGATATTGGTGAGGGAGAAATACCAGTCTAATTGGAATGAATGGCATAATCCTGATTTAACAGGAAAATAAAAGTAAGGCATGGGATACACACTATATATACAAAGTATGTGGACTCCCCTAAACACACGTACATTGTAATATTGTTGTATGGTGGTATTATACATTTTGTATTGTAGATATGTAGTGATGTAATAATGTTATGATGTACTGTTTTATCTTTTGTTTTTTATGTAATGTAAGTGCCTTAAGGACGCCAGGAAGAGTAACTTCTGCCTTGGCAGGAACTAATGGTGATCCCTAATAAAATCCAAGATGGTGTAGCAGTCAGACTTGTGTCTTAGTCTTGTCCCATCCCATGTATATATAGTTTTCTTCGTATATATTTCGTATATATTTTAATTTCACTTTCCATCTAGGGACTGAATATACTCTCCTGCAATCCGCGGTACGGATCTACTAATTTTATCCTTTAGAACCGGAACCCCCTTCAGCAGCTAGCCAGCTAACTAGCTACTAGCTAGTAGTCTGTTAACTCGGACATCAGCCAGCCTCAACCCGGTCAATACCTGCCAGTCTGCACAGCGCGATATCAACCCAGAGCATATCAGACTGCTTTTTCTCTACCACATCTCCGGATTCCTACCGCAAGCTCTTAACCTTTACACCGGATCATCGCAGCTAGCTAGCGTCTCTGTCCTGAAACAAGCACCAGTTAGCCTGGAGCTAGCCTCGAGCTAGGCCCATCTCCCGGCTTGCCAAAGAGGTCCACCGGCCAATTCTTGGGCTACAATACCTATTTTGCCAATTGACCTGGACCCTTTACTGCCATCACGGAGCCCCACCGATCCATCACGACTGGTCTGCCTACGTAACCGTCCGAGGTGGTCTCAACAGACTCTTCCATTGCGACGTTGCTGGATGCCCATCTGCTAGCCCCAGCCTGCTAGCTGTCTGAATCGCTGTGTCTCCAGCTCGCCTAGCATAGCAGCGAATACAGAACTGGCTCCCTGACTCATCTAGTGCTACTCATTGGAACCTATGATCACTCGGCTACACATGCCTTTCCCTAAAGTGAATATGTCTTGTCTATTGCTGTTTTGGTTAGTGATTATTGTCTCATTTCACTGTAGAGCCCCTGGCTCTTCCCAATATGCCTTAGACAGCCCTTTTGATCCACCCCAACAGATGCGGTGATCTCACCTGGCTTAACTGGTACCTCTAGAGACAAAACCTCTCATCGTCACTCAATGCATAGGTTTACCTCCACTGTACTCATGTCGTACCATACCCTTGTCTGTAAATTATAACTTGAATCTAGTCTTCCGAGCCAAGATATCTGATTCTTTTACTCTCTGTTCTGAACACACTAGACGACCAGTTCTTATAGCCTTTAGCCGTACCCTTATCCTACTCCTCCTCTATTCCTCTGGTGATGTAGAGGTTAACCCAGGCGCTGCAGCCCCAGCACCACTCCCATTCCCCAGGCGCTCTCATTTGTTGACTTCTGTAACCGTAAAAAGCCTTGGTTTCATGCATGTCTCCTCCCTAAATTTGTTTTATTCACTGCTTTAGCACACTCAGCCAACCCTGATGTCCGTGTCGGAATCATGGCTTAGGAAGACCACCAAAACCCCAGAAATGTCCATCCCTAACTATAACATTTTCCGTCAAGATAGAACTGCCAAAGGGGGTGGAGTTGCAGTCTACTGCAGAGATAGCCTGCAGAGTTCTGCCATACTATCCAGATCTGTGCCCAAACAATTCGAGCTTCTACTTTTAACCTCTATGGGCTAGGCGGGACGTAATCGTCCCACCTACGTAACAGCCAGTGTAATCCAGTGGCGCGATTTTCAAATACCTTAAAAATCCTGTTACTTCAATTTCTCAAACATATGACTATTTTACAGCTATTTAAAGACAAGACTCTCGTTAATCTAACCACACTGTCCGATTTTAAAAAGGCTTTACAACGAAAGCAAAACATTAGATTACGTCAGCAGAGTACCCAGCCAGAAATAATCAGACACCCATTTTTCAAGCTAGCATATAATGTCACAAAAACCCAGAAGACAGCTAAATGCAGCACTAACCTTTGATGTTCTTCATCAGATGACAACCCTAGGACATTATGTTATACAATACATACATGTTTTGTTCAATCAAGTTCATATTTATATCAAAAAACAGCTTTTTACATTAGCATGTGACGTTCAGAACTAGCATACCCCCCGCAAACTTCCGGGGAATTTACTAACAATTTACTAAATTACTCACGATAAACGTTCACAAAAAGCATAACAATTATTTTAAGAATTATAGATTTACTATAACAAAAATGTTATTACCTTTGTTGTCTTCGTCAGAATGCACTCCCAGGACTTCTACTTCAATAACAAATGTTGGTTTGGTCCCAAATAATCCATCGTTATATCCAAATAGCGGCATTTTGTTCGTGCGTTCCAGAAACTATCCGAAATGGTAAATCATGGTCGCGCGCATGGCGCAATTCGTGACAAAAAAATTCAAAATATTCCATTACCATACTTCGAAGCATGTCAACCGCTGTTTAAAAATCCACCTTTCCAGAAACAAGTCTCTCACCATTGCCGCTTGTTATAGACCCCCTTCAGCCCCAGCTGTGCCCTGGACACCATATGTGAATTGATCTATCTTCAGAGTTCGTACTGTTAGTTGACCTAAACTGGGATATACTTAACACCCCGGCCGTCCTACAATCTAAGCTAGATGCCCTCAATCTAGCAATATAGCCTGGTTCCTCTCTAGGTTTCTTCCTAGGTTCTGGCCTTTCTAGGGAGTTTTTGCTAGCCACCGTGCTTCTACACCTGCATTGCTTGCTGTTTGGGGTTTTAGGCTGGGTTTCTGTACAGCACTTTGAGATATCAGCTGATGTAAGAAGGGCTATATAAATACATTTTATTTTATTTGATTAAGTTTGCTGACGACACAACAGTTGTAGGCCTGATCACCGACAACGATGAGCCAGTCTATAGGGAGGAGGTCAGAGACCTGTCAGTGTGGTGCCAGGACAACAACCTCTCCCTCAATGTGAGCAAGACAAAGTAACTGTTCGTGGACTACAGGAATAGGAGGGCCGAACAGGCCCCCATTTACATCGACAGGGCTGTAGTGGAGCGGGTCGAGAGTGTCAAGTTCCTTGGTGTCCACATCATCAACAAACTATAATGGTCCAAACACACCAAGACAGTCGTGAAGAGGGCACGACAACACCTTTTCCCCCTCAGGAGACTGAAAAGATTTGTCATTGGTCATCAGATCCTCAAAAGGTTTTACAGCTGCACCATTAAGAGCATCTGACCGTAAGGCGCTACAGAGAGTAGTGTGTATGACCCAGTACATCACTGGGGCCAAGCTTACTGCGTTCCAGGACCTATATACTAGGCGGTGTCAGAGGAAAGCCCAAAAAATTGTCAAAGACTCCAGTCATCCAAGTCATAGACTGTTCTCTCTGCTACCGCATGGCAAGTGGTACCGGAAGGTCAAGTCTAGGACCAAAAGGCTCCTTAACAGCTTCTATCCCAAGCCATAAGACTGCTAAACAATTAATGAAATGGCAACTGGATTATTTACATTGACACCCCCCCCACCATTTGTTTTTTACACTACTGCTACTCGCTGTTAATTATCTATGCATAGTCACTTCACCCCTACCCACATGTACAAATTACCTCGACTAACTTGTACCCCCTGTATATAGCCTCGTTATTGTTATTTTTTTGTGTTACTTTGGTTAATTTGGTAAATATTTTATTAATTCGTTCTTGCCCTTAACCAACAGTGCAGTTCTTGTAAGTAGGCATTTCACAGTAAGGTCTACATGTGACAAATAAAGTTTGATTTGATTTGACTTCCTACCCAAGATTCAGTAAACTTTATTAATGATAAAGAATTTTTAGGACTATTTAAAATGTAGCATAGTGAAAACTAAGTACATGTTTATTTTCTTTCTTCCAGGACTGATGGAATGTCCGCTACCAAGTTTTGTTTTGTTTTGAGGCAGGTGCCTTGGGAGAGCAGTTAAAAGTGCCCTGATCCAGCTGTTAAGGGAACTCCCAAATGAAGCAAGACCTTTTTGTTTGTATTTACCCTACAATTTTTGCTACACACACCAGCACCCACACACAACCCACCTATTCATGAATATTTGTTAGTGGTTAATACTCTGTTTGATTTAGAAATGTAGGGACTTTTTATTTGGTTTTAGTGTGTTTTTCAAAGATTAGAAAGGATGCTGTACACAAATGAAAGTTTCTATTGTCAGAGTTTTGGTTGCACACCTGTAAATTATCTTGATTAGAAGAAATGTACTGAATAACCCAATGTAAACCTGATACACAAAATGTTTGAAATGTTTGAAATATCTTTAAATAATGTCTGAGGTACAGGAAAACAAACACCCACTTAATAGGGCTGACTGACCTCTGACCTCTGTTCTGGCTCCCTGGTGAGGCCTGATCACCCTCAATAGAACGTCTCTCTCCTGTAGACATCGTTTTTTTATGGGCTATGTAAAAACAAATAATTAGGAAGAAGTTTATAATGTATCAATAGTACAATGTGTGAGAAGGACAGAGAGAGAGAGCTATTTTACCATTATCTTATGGGATACAGTTATTTCCTTATGGAGTTATCAAGAGAATTAGATTAGTTATTCTAATTTGTTACATTTTTATTTAACCTCTTGGGGCTAGGTGGGACGCTAGCGTGCCACCTGTGGTGCACTCCATCAACAGCAGGTGCATTTCAAGAGCGGCAAATTTGAATCCAAATAAATGTCAAAATTCAAATTTTTCAAAAATACAACTATGTTACACCATTTGAAAGATAAACATCTCCTTAATCTAACCACGTTTTACGATTTCAAAAAGGTTTTACGGCGAAAGCATAAATTTAGAGTATGTTAGGACAGTACATTTACAAGAGTTGTGTGTAATGTTTTGTCAAGTCAAAGACAGGGTCACCAAAACCATAAAACCAGCTAAAATGATACACTAACCTTTTACAATCTCCATCAGATGACACTCCTAGGACATTATGTTAGACAATGCATGCATTTTTAGTTCTATCAAGTTCATATTTATATACAAAAACAGCGTTTTACTATGGCATTGATGTTGAGGAAATCGTTTCCCTCCAATAACCGGCAGTCAAGTCAGCGTCAGAAATTAAATAATTAAAATTAGAAAACATTGTTAAAATATTATATTGTCATTTAAAGAATTATAGATTTACATCTTTTGAACGCAATCAACTTGCCAGATTTAAAAATAACCTTACTGGGAAATCACACTTTGCAATAATCTGAGCACTGTGCCCAGAAAAATACGCGTTGCGATACAGACTAGACGTCATGTTGGGGAGATCTAAAATCGAAAATACTATGTAAATAATCCATTACCTTTGATTCTCTTCATCAGATGTCACTTCCAGGTATCACAGGTCCATAACGAATGTAGTTTTGTTCAAAAAAGCTCATCATTTATGTCCAAAAATCTCCGTCTCGTTAGCACATGATGTAAGCCAGCCGGACTTCTCGTCATGAACGAGGGGAAAAAATATATTTCCGTTCGTTCAAACATGTCAAACGTTGTATAGCATAAATCATTAGGGCCTTTTTTAACCAGAACATGAATAATATTCAAGGTGGACGAATGCATAGCCTTTTATAACGTATTGGAACGAGGGTACCCAACATGAAGTAGCGCGCCAGGTGTCTAATGGGACATCACCGTTCCATGGCTCTTGTTCGGTCAGATCTCCCTCCAGAAGACTCAAAACACTTTGTAAAGGCTGGTGACATCTAGTGGAAGCAATAGGAAGTGCCAAAATATTCCTAAACCCCTGTGTCTTTCAATGGGATAGCTTTAAAGTCAATACAACACATCAGGTATCCACTTCCTGTCAGAAAATGTCTCAGGGTTTTGCCTGCCAAATGAGTTCTGTTATACTCACAGACACCATTCAAACAGTTTTGGAAACTTTAGAGTGTTTTCTATCCATATATAATAAGTATATGCATATTCTAGTTACTGGGTAGGATTAGTAACCAGATTAAATCGGGTACATTTTTTTTATCCAGACGTGCAAATGCTGCCCCCTAGACCCAACAGGTTAACAGGCAGTGTTGTTTTTGGGGGGGGTGCATGAATCACGATCTGAGTCATGTGTCCACAGGGGGAATTACCAGTCCCCTGGGGCCTTTTGGTAAATATGCACATTTTCTTCACATGACTGCCTGTAAAAGGAACAAAAGAGATGTTGGTAATGAATGACAGTTACTCCAAATGAATTGAAGTTTTCTCCACCTTGAGTGATATATGTGTATTGCTGTTGTTTTGTTTGCTTTGTTTTTGTCTTGCTTCAATAACAAATCTCAACAGATTGGGTCTGCTGGATGGTGGGGATTTCACCCCAAGGATTGGCCCTCTGACTCCCTGACCTGTAACTCTGCAGTGAGATCGACAAGATGATAGGGGAGTATAAGCCAATTTGGGAGGGAATAAATGGTTTCAACTATGTGTTGTTTTTTTTAAACTAAACTGTTGCTCAGGTCTGTCCTCTCTATCGAGGTCATGGCGAAGGTGACCACAGATGGTATCTAGATGCATGGAAGATCATTTGACCAAGAACAGTGTAAACCTCTAACCGGCTGAAAATGGCAAAAATGGTGTTCATTATGGTCCTTCACCACTTCTATCGTAAGTCCGAGCCAGCAACCTGTACACAGCATCCAGAAGCTATCAACTGCCTTTTCTCTCATGCTTTTTCTCTCAGGAGTGTGACATGGGTCCATGTGGAGTGAGCATGAAGAGAGATCCAGTCCAAACTTCTGTCATGCGGTGTACTGGTAGGAAAATGGACAAGACATAAGGACTGTAGAGGACTGGTGAGAGACATTATCAAGGGCCATTCACTTTGAACATGTGCCATTAAAAGGACGAACTGAAACACTACCTGAAGAAGAACATGAAGGATGAGTGCCGGGGACGGAGGGGGTGGCCAACCGTGCCCGTAATTAATTTATGCTTATCCAAAATTGTTTATTTGGAATATCAGGTTGATTGTGGAGGTCTGCACACTGCAAAATGTATAGTAATTTAGACTAAGAATGCATTGCGATACCAATCTGTCAAGTGATAGAACCAATGTGAAGCACTAAGGACTGTCATTCTAAATTTGGGTTGGATAATTTATCAATAGTTAATTATGATTTGGAAAGGCAAGGCTGCTAGAGACAGAGCTGTGCCCTAAACAATCTGAAGAGAGCCACTAGATTGCAGCTTGGGCCCCATCTCATTCTGATCAAAAAAGCCTGTCACTAAAATGTACCTGTTGTGTTCAGTGATTAAAGCAATAAACATGTTGGCTATTAATTCAATGTTTACAGTAGACCGTTTTCAAAGGGATTTTTTGTTTTTTAGGGACAGTCACTCTTTAAATTTCAATCAGGCTGTAAAGCTTAATTTACATGATGTGGATTGAATAGAACCCTAAGTGTTTCTCAGGTTGCCTAAAGGCCTGTTAAGATCTCCCCCACTAATGTAACTGTCCCATACGAAGTATTCTGTCTGATTGACAGTGCTGTACCGTGTGTTTAATAACATCAGATACTGATATTGGACAACAGTAGCCAGAATTCTGTAATAACCGACAACAACCGCAGGCCTTCAAACATCTGCTGGACAGAGCAATATTAAATTAAACCCATTGACTCTGTAATGTGGTTTAACCATGGGAACAGATGCAGTTAGGTTCTTGGCCTCTCCTCTCTGACTGGCTGGCAGACAGCATACGGTCACTCTGCAGAGTTGAGTTTTTATATTTGCTGAAGTCCCAATACTCTCTCTCTCTCTCACCATCTATTGCTCTCTCTCTCTCTCTCACCATCTATTGCTCTCTCTCTCTCACCATCTATTGCTCTCTCTCTCACCATCTATCTCTCTCTCTCTCTCTCTCTCTCTCTCTCTCTCTCTCTCTCTCTCTCTCTCTCTCTCTCTCTCTCTCTCTCTCTCTCTCTCTCTCTCTCTCTCTCTCTCTCTCTCTCTCTCTCTCTCTCTCTCTCTCTCTCTCTCTCTCTCTCTCTCTCTCTCTCTCTCTCTCTCTCTATATATATATATATATATATATATATATATATATATATATGAAATTAACACCAAAAAGCCTTGCCAGTGGTAGAAGTTTGCTGTGTTGCTAAGAATGTATATTTTCACCTTTATTTAACCAGGTAGGCTAGTTGAGAACAACTGTGACCTGGCCAAGATAAAGCAAAGCAGTGCGACACAAACAACAACAGAGTTACACATGGAATAAACAAACATGCAGTCAATAATACAAAAGAAAAAGTCTATATATATATGTAGTGTGTGCAAGTGAGGTAGGGTAAGGGAGGTAAGGCAATAAATAGGCCATAGTGGCGAAATAATTACAATATAGCAATTAAACACTGGAGTGATAGATGTGCAGAAGATGAGTGTGCAAGTAGAGATACTGGGGTGCAAATGAGAAAAATAAATAAAGTAAATAACAGTATGGGGGATGAGGTAGTTGGATGGGCTATTTACAGATGGGCTAAGCACAGGTGCAGTGATCTGTGAGCTGCTCTGATAGCTGGTGCTTAAAGTTAGTGAGGGAGATATGAGTCTCCAGCTTCAGTGATTTTTGCAATTCGTTCCAGTCATTGGCAGCAGAGAACTGGAAGGAAAGGCGGCCAAAGGAGGAATTGGCTTTGGGGGTGACCAGTGAGCTAGCTATACCTGCTCGAGCGCTTGCTACGGGCAGGTGCTGCTATAGTGAGCTGAGATAAGGTGGGGCTTTACCTAGCAAAGACTTATAGATGACCTGGAGCCAGTGGGTTTGGTGACGAATATGAAGCGAGGGCCAGCCAACGAGAGCATACAGGTCGCAGTGGTGGGTAGTAAATGGGGCTGTGGTGACAAAACGGATGGCACTGTGATAGACTGCATCCAATTTGCTGAGTAGAGTTCTGGAAGCTATTTTGTAAATTACATCGCCGAAGTGGAGGATCGGTAGGATAGTCAGTTTTACGAGGGTATGTTTGGCAGAATGAGTGAAGGATGCTTTGTTGTGAAATAGGATGCCGATTCTATATATATTTTTGGATTGGAGATGCTTAATGTGAGTCTGGAAGGAGAGTTTACAGTTTAACCAGACACCTAGGTAATTGTAGTTGTCCATATATTCTAAGTCAGAACCTTCCAGAGTAGTGATGCTGGACAGGCGGGCAGGTGCAGGCAGCGATCGGTTGAAGAGCATGCATTTAGTTTTATTTGCATTTAAGAGCAGTTAGAGTCCACGGAAAGAGAGTTGTATGGCATTGAAGCTCGTCTGCAGGTTAGTTAACACAGTGTCCAAAGAAGGGCCAGAAGCATACAAAATGGTGTTGTCTGCGTAGAGGTGGATCAGAGAATCACCAGCAGCAAGAGCGACATCATTGATGTATACAGAGAAACGAGTCAGACCGAGAATTGAACCCTGTGGCACCCCCATAGAGACTGCCAGAGGTCCGGACAACAGGCCCTCCGATTTGACACACTGAACTCTATCTGAAAAGTAGTTGGTGAACCAGGCGAGGCAGTCATTTGAGAAACCAAGGCTGTTGAGTCTGCCGATAAGAATGTGGTGATTGACAGAGTCGAAAGCCTTGGCCAGGTCGATGAATACAGCTGCACAGTAATGTCTCTTATCGATGGCGATAATGATATCGTTTAGGACCTTGAGCGTGGCTGAGGTGCACCCATGACCAGCTCGGAAACCGGATTGCACAGCGGAGAAGGTATGGTGGGATTCGGAATGGTCGGTGATCTGTTTGTTAACTTGGCTTTCAAAGACCTTAGAATAGCAGGGTAGGATAGATATAGGTCTGTAGCAGTTTGGGTCTAGAGTGTCTCCCCCTTTGAAGAGGGGGATGACCGTGGCAGCTTTCCAATCTTTGGGGATCTCAGACGATACGAAAGAGAGGTTGAAGAGGCTAGTAATAGGGTTGCAACAATTTCGGCTGATAATTTTAGAAAGAGAGGGTCCAGATTGTCTAGCCCAGCTGATTTGTAGGGGTCCAGATTTTGCAGCTCTTTCAGAACATCAGCTATCTGGATTTGGGTGAAGGAGAAATGGGGGAGACTTGGACAAGTTGCTGTGTGGGGTGCAGGGCTGTTGACCGGGGTAGGGGTAGCCAAGTGGAAAGCATGGCCAGCCATAGAAAAATGCTTATTGAAATTCTCAATTATCATGGGTTTATCGATGGTGACAGTGTTTCCTAGACTCAGTGCAGTGGGCAGCTGGGAGGAGGTGCTCTTATTCTCCATGGACTTTACAGTGTCCCAGAACTTTTTGGAGTTTGTGCTACAGGATTCAAATTTCTGTTGAAAAAGCTAGCCTTTGCTTTCCTAACTGCCTGTTTGTATTGGTTCCTAACTTCCCTGAAAAGTTGCATATCACAGGGGCTATTCGATGCTAATGCAGTACGCCACAGGATGTTTTTGTGCTGGTCAAGGGCAGACAGGTCTGGAGTGAACTAAGGGCTACATCTGTTCCTGGTTCTACATTTTTTGAATGGGGCATGCTTATTTGAGATGGTGAGGAAAGCACTTTTAAAGAATAACCAGGCATCCTCTACTGTCCGAATGAGGTCAATATCATTCCAGGACACTTAGAAAGGCCTGCTCGCTAAAGTGTTTTAGGGAGCGTTTGACAGTGATGAGGGCTAGTCGTTTGTCCGCAGACCTCGTTACGGATGCAGGCAATGAGGCAGTGATCGCTGAGATCCTGGTTGAAGATGGCAGAGGGGTATTTGGGGGGCAGGTTGGTTAGGATTATATCTATGAGGGTGCCCGTGTTTACGGATTTGGGGTTGTACCTGGTAGGTTCGTTGATCATTTGTGTGAGATTGAGGGCATCAAGCTTAGATTGTAGGACGGCCGGGGTGTTAAGCATGTCCCAGCTTAGGTCACCTAGCAGCACGAGCTCTGAAGATAGATGGGGGCAATCAATTCACATATGGAGTCCAGGGCCCAGCTGGGGGCAGAAGGTGGTCTATAGCAAGCGGCAATGGTGAGAGACTTGTTTCTGGAAAGGTAGATTTTTTAAAGTAGAAGCTAAAATTGTTTGGGCACAGACCTGGATAGTAAGAGAGAACTCTGCAGGCTATCTCTGCAGTAGATTGCAACTCCGCCCCCTTTGGCAGTTCTATCGTGTCGGGAAAATGTTATAGTTAGGGATGGAAAATTCAGGGTTTTTGGTTGTCTTCCTAAGCCAGGATTCAGACACGGCTAGAACATCCAGGTTGGCAGAGTGTGCTAAAGCAGTGAATAAAACAAACTTAGGGAGGAGACTTCTAATGTTAACATGCATGAAACCAAGGCTTTTACGGTTACAGAAGTCATCAAATGAGAACGCCTGGGGAATGAGAGTGGAGCTAGGCACTGCAGGGCCTTGATTCACCTCTACATCACCAGAGGAACAGATAAGGGTACGGCTAAAGGCTGTAAGAACTGGTCTTCTAGTAAGTTCGGAACAGAGAGTAAAAGGAGCAGGTTTCTGGGCGCGGTAGAATAGATTCAAGGCATAATGTACAGACAAAGGTTTGGTAGGATGTGAATACTGTGGAGGTAAACCTATGCATTGAGTGACGATGAGCGAGATATTGTCTCTAGAAACATAATTTAAACCAGGTGAGGTCAATGCATGTGTGGGAGGTGGAACTAAAGTGTTAAGGCGTATTGAGCAGGGCTAGGGGCTCCACAATGAAATAAGGCAATAATTACTAACCAAAACAGCAATGGACAAGGCATATTGACATTAGGGAGAGGCATGCATAGCCGAGTGATCATTGGGTCCAGTGAGTAGCTAGGCGAGCTGGAGACACGGCGATTCAGACAGCTAGCGGGCTGGGGCTAGCAGGCTAGCAAAGGGCCTTAGAGGGACGTCGCGACGGAAGAAGTCAATTGTAGCCTCTTCGTGCGGTTACGTCGGCAGACTAGTCGTGATGGATCAGCAGGGCTCCGTGTAGTAAAAGGGTTCAGTCCAATTGACAAAATAGGTATAGTAGCCCCAAAAAAATTGGCTGATGGACCTCTTCAGCTAACAGTCCGGTGTGCTCTAGACAGCTAGCGGGACATGGCTAGCATGCTAGCAGATGGGCATTCAGGGGACATCGCGACAGGGGAGCCAGTTGAAAAACCCCCTCGGGCGGATTACGTCGGTAGTCCAGTCGTGATGGATCGGCGGGGCTCCGCATCGGCAATAAAAGGGGTCCAGGCCAATTGGCAAAATAGGTGTTGTAGCCCAATGAGTGGCTGATGGACCTCTTCAGCTAGACGGGAGATGGGCCTAGCACAGGCTAGTTCCAGGCTAATTGGTGCTTGCTAATTGGTGCTTGTTTGGTTGATAATAGAGCTGAATCCCAACTCAGAATGTATATTTTCTGCTTTTGTCGTCAAAGGTTTTGAATGTAGATGACAGTTCCTTTGAGAGGATATTGACTATGTGCCAATTTGTATCTTCTCCATTCTAAAATGCACCTGTTTATCTCTAGACATAAAATTATCTTGTGTACCCTACTGGTTATTTTATCTTGCTGAATTCCTTAGTACGCATTTCATTGCAATTCTAATGACACATCAGGGGCCATGTGTATGAAGTGTCTCAGAATAGGAGTGCTGATGATGCAGTATCAGGGTTGCTGTTTAGATCACAATGAATAAGATTACATGGACAGGGGAGACCTGATCCTAGACCAGCACTCCTACTTTGAGATGCTTGATGCATCTGCCCCCAGATCCAGTAGCCAGAGATTCAACTGAACCAGGCTATACAGACTGTCACGAACCGGCTCGAAGTTCGTAACAAAAGGGATACACCGTGGAGACAAGGAATAACAAAATATATTTATTTAAATAAAGTCAACTAAATACAATTAACAATGGTGTGTGTAATCAGTAATCAGTAGCGTAAGTGAGTGCTTGCATGCATAAATGTGATGATGCGGGGTGTTGAAAGGTGCCAAAGCAAACAACCAAAAGGCCACAAAAATACAACAACAAAATCTATAAAGGTGTCTGCATGGAGAGAGTCTCTTCCATAAATGGGGAAGTGGTGAATTTATCCTGGGACACACCTGGGCCCAGGTGTGTCCCATGTCGCTGACGACCCTCCCGGCTCCACCCACCGGCATCCTAATAAGGAAACAAGAGCAAAGAGAAAGAATACGGCAGACAGAGAGGGAGGGTCGTCACAAGACTAAACCCAGATCCAGCTGACTAAGATCATTCAGACTCACCCCAGAACAAGCTAATCCAGACCGTTCAGACACCCCAGATGCAGCTGAACCAGATCCAGCTGAACCAGATCCAGCTGAACCAGACAATGCCGAACCACCCCAGATCCAGCTGAACCAGTCCATACAGAAACACCCCAGATCCAGCTGAACCAGACCATGCAGAACCACCCCAGATCCAGCTGAACCAGACCATGCAGAACCACCCCAGATCCAGCTGAACCAGACCATACAGAATCACCCCATATCCAGCTGAACCAGACCATACAGAATCACCCCATATCCAGCTGAACTACATCCAGCTGAACCAGACCATGCAGAACCACCCCAGATCCAGCTGAACTAGATCCAGCTGAACCAGACCATGCAGAATCACCCCAGATCCAGCTGAACCAGACCATGCAGAACCACCCCAGATCCAGCTGAACCAGACCATGCAGAATCACCCCATATCCAGCTGAACTAGATCCAGCTGAACCACCCCAGATCCAGCTGATCCAGATCCAGCTGAACCAGACCATGCAGAATCACCCCAGATCCAGCTGAACCAGACCATGCAGAATCACCCCAGATCCAGCTGAACCAGACCATGCAAAACCACCCCAGATCCAGCAGAACCAGGCCGTGCAGAACCACCCCAGATCCAGCTGATCCAGATCCAGCTGAACCACCCCAGATCCAGCTGAACTAGACCATGCAGAACCACCCCAGATCCAGCTGATCCAGATCCAGCTGAACCAGGCCATTCAGAACCACCCCAGATCCAGCTGAACCAGGCCGTGCAGAACCACCCCAGATCCAGCTGATCCAGATCCAGCTGAACCAGGCCGTGCAGAACCACCCCAGATCCAGCTGAACCAGGCCGTGCAGAATCACCCCATATCCAGCTGATCCAGATCCAGCTGAACCAGGCCGTGCAGAACCACCCCAGATCCAGCTGATCCAGATCCAGCTGAACCAGGCCATTCAGAACCACCCCAGATCCAGCTGAACCAGGCCGTGCAGAACCACCCCAGACACGCGTTATCATCCTGACACCTTTTACAAGCATTTATTGTAGTAATTAGTAATCCGCAGTGCAGGCTTTATTCAATTAATATTCTGGAAGTCATTATAATTTAACAGAACAGTAGGAAGCCAGAGACTTAATCCAGGGAAAGATTCTGATACAAATCTGCTGGATGCAGACCTGCAGAATTGAAACTTGCTTAGTAAACTATATAAACAAAATAATTTACCATACTGTATGACACAAACACATTATGAATCCATGAAAGACTACAATATATCTTCAATATTCTACTAGGATAGAACACATGCATTAAAATGTAGAAACTCAAAGCCTAACCAAAACCTATGACAAATTAAAAAGTAAACAAGTTAATCTCCTTCTTTACACTTGTATTAACGGCCCTGGCCTACCACTAGAATGCTCTGAGATGGCCTTCGTCCCAAATGCCACCCTGTTCCCTAAGTAGTAGACTATATAGGGATTAGGGTGCCATTTGGGATGAAGACTTGGTTTCTCTGTTAGCTCGTCGTGAACACGGTGCTCCAGCAAATACTGTATGTGCCATGAAAAATGACAACACCACCCACACAGTAAATCTGATGAGTCAACACAGTGATCATCACAGGCTTAGCTAGCTGGATGTGTTTTGCATTGAATACCACTGCTGAAGATAAGGTACTTTATCACACACACACACACACACACACACACACACACACACACACACACACACACACACACACACACACACAACGTTATGGGTAAGAATTGTCCTTGTTCAAGATAGTGTTTTCAACAATAAGAAACAATGAGGCGATGAGGAAAAGGGTTCAAGGATGAAGTTGCATAAGATTCTTGGCTACAGTTGAGTAGATATTCTATGTAATGCCCTTTCGTGTGCATGAGTTTCAGGGCCATAGAACCCAGCTGTCGGTATGGGTTAGACTAGAATAGCAGAAATGTAAAAAACATTTTGACTAATGGGTTTGACTACTCTCAAATAATATGTAGTAATACCATAACTGCATTAGCACATGAGTGTTTTTAATTCACACTGAACATGACAATATAAAACATTGGAGAGATCCACTAGCATTATCTTGCTACTCTAACAATCCACTTACAGTGGATGAATGATTGATTCAGAGCCTTTTTCTGACTATCCTGGAAAGAGAGCTTCATTAACATGTTCCCACTTGAGTAAAGGGGTGGGTGATGGAGGGAGGGTACGGGGCGGGAGGGAGGGTACGGGTGGATGCAGGAGGGGGGGTACGGGGCGGGAGGGAGGGAGGGTACGGGTGGATGCAGGAGGGGGGTACGGGGCGGGAGGGAGGGTACGGGTGGATACAGGAGGGAGGGTACGGGGCGGGAGGGAGGGTACGGGTGGATGCAGGAGGGAGGGTACGGGGTGGGAGGGAGGGTACGGGTGGATGCAGGAGGGGGGGTACGGGGTGGGAGGGAGGGTACGGGTGGATGCAGGAGGGAGGGTACGGGGTGGGAGGGAGGGTACGGGGTGGGAGGGAGGGAGGGTACAGGTGGATGCAGGAGGGCGGGTACGGGTGGATGGAGGAGGGAGAGTACGGGTGGATGCAGGAGGGAGGGTACGGGGCGGGAGGGAGGGAGGGTACGGGTGGATGCAGGTGGGAGGGTACGGGGCGGGAGGGAGGGTACGGGTGGATGCAGGAGGGAGGGTACGGGGTGGGAGGGAGGGTATGGGTGGATGCAGGAGGGTGGGTACGGGGTGGGAGGGAGGGAGGGAGGGTATGGGTGGATGCAGGAGGGAGGATACGGGGAGGGAGGGAGGGTACGGGGCGGGAGGGAGGGTACGGGTGGATGCAGGAGGGAGGATACGGGGAGGGAGGGTACGGGGCGGGAGGGAGGGTACGGGTGGATGCAGGAGGGAGGGTACGGGGCGGGAGAGAGGGTACGGGTGGATGCAGGAGGGAGGGTACGGGGTGGGAGGGAGGGTACGGGGTGGATACAGGAGGGAGGGTACGGGGCGGGAGGGAGGGTACGGGCGGGAGGGAGGGTACGGGTGGATGCAGGAGGGAGGGTACGGGGCGGGAGAGAGGGTACGGGTGGATGCAGGAGGGAGGGTACGGGGTGGGAGGGAGGGTACGGGGTGGATACAGGAGGGAGGGTACGGGGCGGGAGGGAGGGTACGGGTGGATGCAGGAGGGAGGGTACGGGGCGGGAGAGAGGGTACGGGTGGATGCAGGAGGGAGGGTACGGGGTGGGAGGGAGGGTACGGGGTGGATACAGGAGGGAGGGTGCGGGGCGGGAGGGAGGGTACGGGGTGGATACAGGAGGGAGGGTGCGGGGCGGGAGGGAGGGTACGGGGCGGGAGGGAGGGTACGGGTGGATGCAGGAGGGAGGGTACGGGGTGGGAGGGAGGGTACGGGGTGGATACAGGAGGGAGGGTACGGGGCGGGAGGGAGGGTACGGGTGGATGCAGGAGGGAGGGTACGGGGCGGGAGAGAGGGTACGGGTGGATGCAGGAGGGAGGGTACGGGGTGGGAGGGAGGGTACGGGGTGGATACAGGAGGGAGGGTGCGGGGCGGGAGGGAGGGTACGGGGCGGGAGGGAGGGTACGGGTGGATACAGGAGGGCAGGTTGAGTTAATTGCTGAGCCAAGGCCAAGTTTTTTAAATTCTAGGTGGGAAGAAATATAAAGCCATTTGTTGGGCTGTATTTCTGTTTTGTTATTTTGAGCATCGATTTTGGCTCACTAAACAATATGTCCTCATCCTCCAGCTCATGCTCAAATATATTTTCAGGTATATTTAGTGTTGTTTTTAAATCCTGCCCATTCATGCCTATGAAACAATCTGTTTAATGACCTACAATTATTTCCTCTCTTTTATATTACAGTAAAATGAAGAGTGCCTGAGTCACCAATAATAATCTGCTATTTCTCACCACTAGTCAGCGTGTAGAGAAAGTGAGATGATTTACACTCTAGAAGATGGAGTTCAAATAGCAACATGAAACAACAGCTTTCAAATTACTGGATTGAGATCCATTGATAGTCGGTTTATGCAAATAGAGAAAAGGCAAAGCTGTCAACTAAATGGATATTGTATATCAAAACACTGAATGTTTCTGTGCCCACAATGTGTTATAACGTTGGATAAATGTCTTTCATGTAACCTACACTATGTTATTCAATTAGATGACAATCTTTTGTAAGTATACTGTATATTGTTTTATATATTGTATTGAGATAGGACAGGTTAGAGGGGACAGGAATGTAAGAGAGATTGCGAGTCAGAAGGGCAATGGGTTGGATTCCGACTCTAGTGATTTGATAGGTCTTTAGTAAGATCCAAAGGTGCTGATATCAACTGATTTGATAGGTCTTTAGTAAGATCCAAAGGTGCTGATATCAACTGATTTGATAGGTCTTTAGTAACATTTACATTTTAGTCATTTAGCAGACACTCTTATCCAGAGCGACTTACAGTCTTTTTTGTACTGGTCCCCAACCCTGCCGTTGCACACACCATGCTCTACCAACTGAGCCACAGGGAAAACCCTAGTAAGATCCAAAGGTGCTGATATATGTGCTGATATCAACTGATTTGATAGGTCTTTAGTAAGATCCAACGGTGCTGATATATGTGCTGATATCAACTGATTTGATAGGTCTTTAGTAAGATCCAAAGGTGCTGATATATGTGCTGATATCAACTGATTTGATAGGTCTTTAGTAAGATCCAACGGTGCTGATATATGTGCTGATATCAACTGATTTGATAGGTCTTTAGTAAGATCCAACGGTGCTGATATATGTGCTGATATCAACTGATTTGATAGGTCTTTAGTAAGATCCAACGGTGCTGATATATGTGCTGATATCAACTGATTTGATAGGTCTTTAGTAAGATCCAACAGTGCTGATATATGTGCTGATATGAACATGCAGAATGTATTCTGTGCACTTGTGGTTAGAATGTGTCTCTGAACTATGATTCTCAGCTGTGGAATACCAAAGCATTCCAGTTACTTATTTTTTCATGCAGAAATTATGTTAATTAGAAAACATATTTATTTATTCAACCATCACAGACCACCTTAGTGGTTGGTCTGCCCCAAACCACAGCATGATTCAGAAGAATCTTCAGTAGTTGTCTGAACTCATGTGAGAGCTGAGTTGCTTCCCTCTGGGCCTATCAATCTGTCCGTATGTCTGTCTATCCACTGTGAGCTCTGTCTGTTTTGCAGTGGTGTAAAGTACTTAAGTAAAAATACTTTAAAGTACTACTTAAGTAGTCTTTTAGGGTGTCTGTGCTATACTTTACTATTTATATTTTTGCTGATTTTTACTTTTACTTCATTACATTCCTGAAGAAAATAATGTACTTCTTACACCATACATTTAGCTGCTGTGGATTCTACCTTGGATATGGACCATAAGACTGGGTCCCTACAGTAGCTGCTGTGGATTCTACCTTGGATATGGACCATAAGACTGGGGTCCTCTACAGTAGCTGCTGTGGATTCTACCATGGATATGGACCATTGAGACGAGAGCCAGAAAACTATTGCATCTTCGGAGTCAAAGTGGAGTTGAGTTGGAGATAAGAGAGGAAGATATCCCCACCATGCCCTCTTATCTAGCCTTGAGGCTATGAAACCGTTTTGTGGCTCTGACCTCCCTGTCTTTACTGGGGCACATCAACTAGGCCCTGCTCCAATCCCCCCACCACTCCACCGCAGTACCCAAGCCAGGCCGTTGCCTCTGCCTGGCCTGGGAATCCACAACCTCCCCCTCCTAGTGTGGTCACTGTAGGGAGTTCTATTGTAGGCGATGTGGTGGTTGCCAGAGTAAAGACATTCTCCTTCCCTGGCGGTGGGGGTGTAATATTACTCGGCAGCTTAAGGTCATTCTAGACCGAAACCCTGAGCTGCAAATGGTGGTCATGCCTGCCGGTACTAATGACATCGAGCTGCGGCAATTGGGGGAGTTGAGAAGGGACTTCGAATACCTGAGGGACAGGCTAATGGCTACTTGCAATCGGATTGTCCTTTCCGGCCCTATCCCAACATACGGTCATGGAGTTTATCCCTTCTCCAGGCTACTTACACGGGACTCTTGGATGATATCGAAACCTTTCCCTGGAAAAGTGTTGGATTTTATCAACAATTTCAATGTGTTTTGGGGGCACCCTGAGTTCTTAAAAAGGAACAGCTTGCAACCAAACAGAAGAGCAACTAGAATGCTGAGGTTTCGTGTTGCCCATGCACTAAACAAGTGATGGGATTTCAGGCCGGACCTGCAACAGGTAACCCTCATTGACTCCTGTTTTAATGCATAGGCCTAATGGTACAGTCCTGGGAAATCTTGTATCGCTACAAATTAAAGCCAGCCCGACGGTATCTCTAGACAGACGGCTACCTACTGAACATATCATGGTTGTTTTAGAGATTCTGTCTGATCGGAAATCAGCTGCGGCCTCCGACTGATTTATGAGTTAGATTCCTTGGACTGATTCATGAGTTAGATTCCTTGGACTGATTCATGAGTTAGATTCCTTGGACTGATTCATGAGTTAGATTCCTTGGACTGATTCATGTAAATGCCAGAGGTTTGATTTCAAACATGTATTTTACTGTAACTCTAGCTTCTCAAACCAACAGAGACATTCTGATTATTACTGAATCTTGGGGATCGGTGTCCCTTCCACGGGACGGTTGAGCTAACGTAGGCTAATGCGATTAGCATGAGGTTGTAAGCAACAAGAACATTTCCCAAGACATAGACATATCTGATATTGGCAGAAAGATTAACAAGAATTGAATTAAGCTAACTGCACTGTCCAATTTACAGTGGCTATTACAGTGAAATAATACCATGCTATTGTTTGAGGAGAGTGCACAGTTTTGAACATGAAAAGTTCTTAAAGAAGCCCATGCTGAATTGTGATGCGTCTCTGACTGGTTATAATGAATTGTGATGCGTCTCTGACTGGTTATAATGAATTGTGATGCGTCTCTGACTGGTCATAATGAATTGTGATGCGTCTCTGACTGGTTATAATGAATTCTGATGCGTCTCTGACTGGTTATAATGAATTGTGATGCGTCTCTGACTGGTCATAATGAATTGTGATGCGTCTCTGACTGGTCATAATGTAGATAGATCTGAATTCGGATGCGTCTCTGACTGGTTATAATGAATTGTGATGCGTCTCTGACTGGTCATAATGTAGATAGATCTGAATTGTGATGCGTCTCTGACTGGTCATAATGTAGATAGATCTGAATTGTGATGCGTCTCTGACTGGTCATAATGTAGATAGATCTGAATTGTGATGCGTCTCTGACTGGTCATAATGTAGATAGATCTGAATTGTGATGCGTCTCTGACTGGTCATAATGTATGTAGATCTGAATTGTGATGCGTCTCTGACTGGTCATAATGTATTGTGATGCGTCTCTGACTGGTCATAATGTAGATAGATCTGAATTGTGATGCGTCTCTGACTGGTCATAATGTAGATAGATCTGAATTGTGATGCGTCTCTGACTGGTCATAATGTAGATAGATCTGAATTGTGATGCGTCTCTGACTGGTCATAATGTAGATAGATCTGAATTGTGATGTGTCTCTGACTGGTCATAATGTAGATAGATCTGAATTCGGATGCGTCTCTGACTGGTCATAATGTAGATAGATCTGAATTGTGATGCGTCTCTGACTGGTCATAATGTATTGTGATGCGTCTCTGACTGGTCATAATGAATTGTGATGCGTCTCTGACTGGTCATAATGTAGATAGATCTGAATTGTGATGCGTCTCTGACTGGTCATAATGTATTGTGATGCGTCTCTGACTGGTCATAATGTATTGTGATGCGTCTCTGACTGGTCATAATGTATTGTGATGCGTCTCTGACTGGTCATAATGTATTGTGATGCGTCTCTGACTGGTCATAATGTATGTAGATCTGAATTGTGATGCGTCTCTGACTGGTCATAATGTATGTAGATCTGACAGAGTTGTTATAATGTATTGTGATGCGTCTCTGACTGGTCATAATGTATTGTGATGCGTCTCTGACTGGTCATAATGTAGATAGATCTGAATTGTGATGCGTCTCTGACTGGTCATAATGTATGTAGATCTGACAGAGTTGTTATAATGTATTGTGATGCGTCTCTGACTGGTCATAATGTATGTAGATCTGACAGAGTTGTTATAATGTATTGTGATGCGTCTCTGACTGGTCATAATGTATGTAGATCTGACAGAGTTGTTATAATGTATTGTGATGCGTCTCTGACTGGTCATAATGTAGATAGATCTGAATTGTGATGCGTCTCTGACTGGTCATAATGTAGATAGATCTGAATTGTGATGCGTCTCTGACTGGTCATAATGTATTGTGATGCGTCTCTGACTGGTCATAATGTATGTAGATCTGACAGAGTTGGCAGAGGTGGGGGTGTCACCATATTCGTGAAGAGTAACTTTAAAATGTTTCTGTGTCCCTTTCCACCTCTGTCCCTGAGCAATTTGTATGTCTAATCTTACAATGTGGTAATAATACCCAACTGACACTAGTATGAATTTAATCGCCCTCCCTCGGCTCCACCTTGAGCTCTAAGCAAACTGTCTGAATTATTGTCTGACTATGCTACATCTGAATTATTCATATTGTGTGATCTTGATCTGGTATCAGTATCAGATACGCTGAAATATATTAGTTCTGAGCGAAATCTAACTCAGCTGACAACTGATAGAAGACCTGTATCTAAGTAACAACCAGCTGGTAGACCATGTCTGGTAACTGGTAGACCATGTCTGGTACCTGGTAGAGGACCTGGGGACTAGTAACACCACCATGTCTGGTACCTGGTAGAGGACCTGGGGACTAGTAACACCACCATGTCTGGTAACTGGTAGAGGACCTGGGGACTAGTAACACCACCATGTCTGGTAACTGGTAGAGGACCTGGGGACTAGTAACACCACCATGTCTGGTAACTGGTAGAGGACCTGGGGACTAGTAACACCACCATGTCTGGTACCTGGTAGAGGACCTGGGGACTAGTAACACCACCATGTCTGGTAACTGGTAGAGGACCTGGGGACTAGTAACACCACCATGTCTGGTAACTGGTAGAGGACCTGGGGACTAGTAACACCACCATGTCTGGTACCTGGTAGAGGACCTGGGGACTAGTAACACCACCATGTCTGGTACCTGGTAGAGGCCCTGGGGACTAGTAACACCACCATGTCTGGTAACTGGTAGAGGACCTGGGGACTAGTAACACCACCATGTCTGGTACCTGGTAGAGGACCTGGGGACTAGTAACACCACCATGTCTGGTACCTGGTAGAGGACCTGGGGACTAGTAACACCACCATGTCTGGTACCTGGTAGAGGACCTGGGGACTAGTAACAACCAGCTAGTAGACCATGTCTGGTAACTGGTAGAGGACCTGGGGACTAGTAACACCACCATGTCTGGTACCTGGTAGAGGACCTGGGGACTAGTAACACCACCATGTCTGGTACCTGGTAGAGGACCTGGGGACTAGTAACAACCAGCTGGTAGACCATGTCTGGTAACTGGTAGAGGACCTGGGGACTAGTAACACCACCATGTCTGGTACCTGGTAGAGGACCTGGGGACTAGTAACACCACCATGTCTGGTAACTGATAGAGGACCTGGGGACTAGTAACACCACCATGTCTGGTACCTGGTAGAGGACCTGGGGACTAGTAACACCACCATGTCTGGTACCTGGTAGAGGACCTGGGGACTAGTAACACCACCATGTCTGGTAACTGGTAGAGGACCTGGGGACTAGTAACACCACCATGTCTGGTACCTGGTAGAGGACCTGGGGACTAGTAACACCACCATGTCTGGTACCTGGTAGAGGACCTGGGGACTAGTAACACCACCATGTCTGGTACCTGGTAGAGGACCTGGGGACTAGTAACACCACCATGTCTGGTAACTGGTAGAGGACCTGGGGACTAGTAACACCACCATGTCTGGTACCTGGTAGAGGACCTGGGGAAAAAGTAAAATTAGCTTTAAAAATCAGGCAAAGGTTTTCACTGGCCCTCACTTTATATTCATCTCCAAACCCACTGGCTCCAGGTCATCTATAAGTATTTGCTAGGTAAAGCCCAGCCCTATCTCAGTTCACTGATCACCATAGCAGCACCCACCCATACCACGCGCTCCAGCAGGTATATCTCACTGGTCAACCCCAAAGCCAACTCCTCCTTCGGCCGCCTTTCCTTCCAGTTCTCTGCTGCCAATGACTTGAACGAATTGCAAAAATCACTGAAGCTGGAGAGTCATATCTCCCTCACTACTTTAAGCAACTGTTGTCAGAGCAGCTCACAGATCATAGCCCATCTGAAAATAGCCCATCCAACTACCTCATCCCCATACTGTTATTTTTTTTAATTATTTTTTTTGCTCCTTTGCACCCCAGTATCTCTACTTGCACATTCATATTTTGCACATCTATCACTCCAGTGTTTAATTGCTAAATTTTTATTATTTCGCCACTACGGCCTATTTATTGCTTTACTACCTCCCTTGTCTTACCTCATTTGCACACATTGTATATAGACTTTTTCTCTATTGTATTATTGACTGTATGTTTGTTTATCCCATGTGTAACTCTGTGTTGTTGTTTGTGTCGCCCTGCTTTGCTTAATCTTGGCCAGGTCGCAGTTGTAAATGAGAACTTGTTCTCAACTAGCCTACCTGGTTAAATAAAGGACTTGTTCTCAACTAGCCTACCTGGTTAAATAAAGGACTTGTTCTCAACTAGCCTACCTGGTTAAACAAAGGACTTGTTCTCAACTAGCCTACCTGGTTAAATAAAGGACTTGTTCTCAACTACGCTACCTGGTTAAATAAAGGACTTGTTCTCAACTAGCCTACCTGGTTAAATAAAGGACTTGTTCTCAACTAGCCTACCTGGTTAAATAAAGGACTTGTTCTCAACTAGCCTACCTGGTTAAATAAAGGAGAAATAAATGTAAAACATTTTTTGGACAAGGTTGTCTAAGTTAGAGAAACCAGTCCACTGCCCCGTGTGCCCCCTGCTGCTGGCCAGGTGTATTATCTGAATGGTAGGTATGATGTGCAATTAATAGATTGTTTTAATGTGAAATGAATATGGATGAATTTTAAGGTTCAGGAAAATTACAGTGAATACTGGCACTTTTTAGGATGTCAATATAAATGTATGTATTTATGGTTGTTTGTAATTTTGTCTTGCCTTTTAATTATTATGTGTGGTATTGTTTTTACCAGGGGACCACTTTGGAAACAAGCGTTTTAATTAATACTTTGAAGTGATATCCTCTGGGTCTACGTGTGTGTGTGTGTGTGTGTGTGTGAGAGAGAGATAATGACTGTGTTCAGATACAGGACTAGGGGTCTCTGAGATGAAACACTGTTGCTATCACAGCCACTCTGAAGAGTAGAGATAGTCCTGAAGAAACACTAATCTACACACACACACTGCTCTGTCTGTCAGCACACACACACACCACGCCACACACACACACACACCACTCCACACACACTACTCTGTCTGTCAGCACACACACACCACGCCACACACACACACACCACTCCACACACACGCACTGCTCTGTCTGTCAGCACACACACACACACACCACGCCACACACACACACCACATCACACCACGCCACACCACACACACACACATACACTACGCCACACACACACACACTACTCTGTCTGTCAGCACACACACACCACACACACACCCACACACACACCACGCCACACACACACACACACACACACACACACACACACACACTACTCTGTCTGTCAGCACACACACACACACACCACGCCACACACACACTACTCTGTCTGTCAGCACACACACACACACCACGCCACACACACACACCACAGCCACACACACACTACTCTGTCAGCACACACATACACCACGCCACACACACACCACAGCCACACACACACCACGCCACACACACACACACACTATCCCTCCTCCTCATAGAGGCCCATGGTGACTCCTAACAGTTAATCAATGATGATTAAAACATTTCAAATGGTTAATTTTAGTGTCAGTCTGAATTCGACTGCCAACGTTGTTAAGAGACAAAGCTTCAAAGTGGTGACTGCTGTCTCATATCTGTCAGTCAATCAAACCTTCACTGGCTGAAGACATTGACCACTGAGGACTGACCCTCAAGTCATAACTTCAATTCTGTGTCATATGGTTTATATCACTCAGTCTTTGGCATTGGAGTTGCATTATTTAGTTTTAGTCACACACGCATGACTTTGAGGGCCGACAAAGACCCTGTCAATCGTCATGTCTGTTTTCTCCACCAGGAATGCTTCTTACAGTTTCCTCGATTCTTTACACATTTTCTGAAAGCATGCCTCATATTCTCAGAACTCTACACACAAATCAAAACACACACACAAATGGGCAAAGCCCCTCAATTCTCCAGCAAAATGAAACTTTACATTCAAAACAATGTTTTTTCTTATCAAAATGGTATTTTGTTTTCAAATGACACACAAACCATCATATGAATAGACATTTATAAGAACCAGTTGAACACTGATGTGCTCAATGTAAAACACTATGATGAATGGAAAACACTTCTTCTCCATTCATCATAATGACTTAGTCCTTTTTCTGGTTCAGTGTTGCCATTACTACAGACACTACATACATAGATGTGTTGTAAAATATTTGAGAATATTGTTTTTATACTCAGAACACACAAATGCACGGTAACAAATATATTTTATTTTTCCCACAAAAACAATGTACACAGTGTACATCCCATTCCCAACCAACACAAAGTTGCACATACAGTGGTCTACATACAAAACAGAAGAATTGAATGTATACAGTTACAGTAAAAAAATTACAAATTAAAATCTATGCTGCATCCTCTGTTCTGTTGCGGTCTGGCCACAGCACCTCATCCACATCACAAGCAATGTTTTCCCTGCCCAAGCAGCGGGGGAAATATCGCCTAGCATGGCGATTCCAGCCATGAAAAGCATCAGCTGCTATATCTCCACATGCGTCTTCCATAGCTTGGAGAAGAGGTATACGCGTTTGTGGATTTCGGTCATACACTTTCCATCTCCAGGCAGAAGAAGAAAATTCCTCAATAGGATTGAGGAATGGAGAATATGGAGGGAGATAAACAACTAAAGAGCGTGGGTGGGCAGTGAACCAGTTACGAACCAGAGCAGCCCTGTGGAAACTTACCTTGTCCCAAATGACAACGTACCTGAGCTGCTCTGGGCCGTCTACCTGATCTGGTGGAATGAGTGTGTTGTGTAGGGTGTCCAGGAATGTGATCAGATGGGCCAAGGGTAGCATGGTGATGGATGACGCCGTGGTGGGTAATCGCTGCACACATTGTGATGTTCCCTCCGCGCTGGCCAGGGACTTGAACAATGGAAACGCTGGCCGATGATATTCCTTCCCCTCTTTCGTCTTTTTGTGAGGTTGAATCCAACCTCATCAATGAAGATGAACTGGTGCTCCACTGCAGCCACCTCTAGCTCAAGGACTCTCTGAAACACACATGACAATATCAGAAATAGACATGGAGTGGTCACTATTGTGAAGCACAATCATTATGATTACAATACTGAAATATGTATAATTTATACAGTGTTGAGAGTATGCATCAATTGTGGGATTGTATAGGACTCACTTGCACATAGTTATATCGCAATTCTTTGACTCTCTGAATTGCGTTCAAATGGCACCCTGTAGACCTGCTTCATCCTGAGATTATTTCTGCGCAAGACACGGTCCAGTGTTGATAAGCTTACCCTATCAATATTTTGAAATATCTCATTGTTTTCTATTATTTTTCTTTGTATTTGCCGTAATGTTATGGCGTTATTTTCTAGGACCATGTTCATGATTTCAGTTTCCTGTTCAGGAGACAGAACACCTTCTCGACCACCTTGTGTTGGTAATCTTTCAGTTCTGCCAAACAAATAGTAAAATACTGTAAATACAAAGTAGGAATACATTTCCCAAATACTTGAAACAAACATACTTTATTTTTACAGTCCTACAGAACAGTCCACAGGCAATACTGTACTACTGTACTCATTGAGTACTGTATTGATATGCAGTACTGCAATTATCTAGTGAGAGTAGATTTCTTACCTGTTCTCATTTCGGAATGTCCAGATGATGGATGCTACAGTGTACCTGCTCTAATGTGGCTGTACTCTTTACCCAGCATCCCTCATTGTTAGACCATGGTTGACCACATGATCAACCAAAGTGGCTCGGATCTCATCAGAGATTACGGTCCTTGGCCTTCCTCGTCCTCGTCCTCCCCGTCCTCTTCCTCTTACTCTCACTCCTCTGGCTCTGCCTCTGTCTCCAATGTTGGCATCCACTGCTCCAAAACAGAAGAGCTCACCTTTTGCCCTTTTAAGCTAAAGCTCTGATTGCTAATTGTAAAACTGTGTGACGGGTGTTTGCCCATGTGATGAGTCAGTGTGCGTATTTGAATGGCAGTGTGTTCATTGTGAAAACAAGAGATTTTCTGCATGAAAATTGTGCCAAATGCAAAGAATTGTGTGTAGTGTTTTGAAAAAAGTGTGTTTTAGAACTGCGATTTGAGTGTAAAGCAGGAATTGTGCTTGTAGTTTAGCAGAATTGGTTCAGGGGGTTGGTGCACGAGTTACATTTTGTGGTCATTGTGTCTCAAGTACCAGTATTTGTGTGTAAACAATTGAGAAAAACTGTAACATTAAAATATCCATCCTCTCTCTCTCTCAATTCAATTCAAATGGCTTTATTGGCATGGGAAACATGTTTACATTACCAAAGCAAGTGAAATAGATTAAATAAACACTACAAAATTAACAGTAAACATTACAATACAAAAGTTCCAAAAAAGTAAAGACATTTCAAATGTCATATTATGTCTATATACAGTGTTGTAACAATGTGCAAATAGTTAAAGTACAAAAGGGAAAATAAATAAACATAAATATAGGTTGTATTTACAATGGTGTTTGTAGTGGCTTCCTTTCCTCTTGACCATAGCCACTGCCGTAGCCTGAAGCGGGTGTCACGTCCTGACCACGGTAAGCTGTTATTTTCTATGGTAGAGTAGGTCAGGGCATGACAGGGGGGTTTATTCTATGTGTTCTACTTCTATGTTGTTAGGTTCTAGTTTTTGTATTTCTATGTTGGTTTGTTTGGGATGATCTCCAATTAGAGGCAGCTGGTCCTCGTTGTCTCTAATTGGAGATCATACTTAAGTAGGGGTTTTTCCTACCTGGGTTTTGTGGGTGATTAATTTAGAGTTAATCTGCGTCACGGTTTATTTATTTATTTATATATTTTTTTCATTCAGTGTATTTATGTATTGCATAGTTTCCACAGTATAAATAAAATGCTGCACTTTGGTCCTCTTCTTCCTACGACAGCGGGGTTTTTCCGTACACATACAGTCCACACTCACGGTTTCCAAACTGCCAAAACATTCAATGAGATCCAGGGATATGGTGCAACAAAAATGTTTATTCTTATATCTAACAAAAAAATTATTCTCCAATCAGCTTAAAGCAGAGATGACTTGATATGGAAAATATATAATATGACCTGTCTGTATGGTGGTAAAAGGAAAGATATGATAGTTTTTTCCAACTGCTTACACACAAAATCTTTTCATGTCACACGATTTTTGAAACCTCTCACTCAAAGTGCAAAACTACACACCAAATATCCAAAACCGTAAGCTATTTCTCAGCCTTTGACTCAGTTGTCAATTGCATAAAACACTACACAAAATTCTCTACTAAAACACAAAAATCTAACAGGAAGTGACTTGCTTTCCTTTTCCAAACACAACCAATCAAAATGCTACACTTATTCACCAGCTCACACACACACTCCTCACGTGTGCAAACACTAATTGCTTAACTGATCACTAACCAATCACTGCTTTACTGTAGTATAGGCCTATAAATAGGTCAAAGGTCAGATTACCTGTTTTGAACAATGGATGCCAACAATGGACAGAGAGCAAGAGGAGTAGGAGGGAGAGGCAGGGGACAACAACGAGGACAAATTCAAAGACGAAGGGTTGGAGGAAGAGGACGAGGGCAAAGAAGAGAAGGAAGGAGAGCCATCTTTGATGAGATTAGGGCAACACTTGTTGATCATGTGATCAACCACGGTTTGACCATGAGAGAGGCTGGACTGAGAGTCCAGCCCAACTTCAGTCGATTTACATTGGCGTCCATAATTCGAACCTTCAGAAATGAGAACAGGTATGCAACTGACTATTTTAGCATTACAGTAATGTACTGTCAAATATGTATGACTGCATAGTATAAACATTTGTAACTCTAAGCCATTCATTTACTGCACTGCATTGAATGAATGAGGTTGGTTATCATGCTGTAGTACCTTTTTTTTGTACATTGTTTACAGTTCCTCTGCTGAACACATACTGTGTTTGAATTCTGTACAGAGTGGAAAGACATCCTGGAGGACGCTTGTTTACAGATGTACGAGACTGCATTTTATAAATATGGTTTTGGACAACAATGCAATTAGGATTCGAGAGATAAGAGCATATCTTGAATAATGACACCATATTTAACAACATCAATGCTGTAAGCCTGTCGACCATACAACGCATCCTCCAACGGCACCGAGTGACGATGAAACAACTTTACAAGGAGCCATTTGAGAGAAACTCTGTCAGAGTCAAGAATATGCGACATGACTTTGTAGAGGTATGTATGCAACACTATTTCCAGTACTTCAGACATACCATATTTACTCATCTGTATATCCTTTTGTCTGTTACAGAGAGTATTGGAGCTGGATGCCCATGTAATTCGTCATGAATTTATTTATGTGGATGAGGTTGGCTTCAACCTCACCAAAACCAGGCGCCGCGGAAAGAAATGTAATAGGACAGAGGGCAAATACCAATGTCCCTGGACAGCGTGGGGTAATATAACTATGTGTGCTGCCATCACTCAAAACGGGGTCCTCATCACAATGCCACACTGGGTCCGTACAACACCGGCCATATGCTCACTTTTCTGGATGCAATTTACACAATGCTTGTCCCTGATCCAGATCAGGAGCCTGCTAGATTTGTGGTTTTATGGGACAATGTTAGTTTTCACCGGGCTGTTCTGGTCCAAAACTGGTTTGCCACCCATCCACAATTTGTAGTTTTGTACCTACCCCCATATTCACCTTTTCTAAATCCCATAGAGGAATTCTTCTCAGCCTGGCGCTGGAAAGTGTGTGATCGCCAACCCTATGCCCGCATGCCGCTTCTCCAGGCAATGGAGGATGCATGTGGGGACAGAGGTTGCCTCTGTCCAAGGTTGGATATGCCATGCTAGGAGATACGTTTTCTCTTGCCAAACGGCGAGGGAAGTATCTTGTGATGTGGACGAAGTATTGTGGCCAGACCCAGCCCGGAGAAGAGATGAAGCATAGCTTAGCACTGGTGACTGCCCCCCCCCCCCTACCAATTCCTGGACTGCCCCCCCCTCCGGGACCCAAACACACAATTGTGTTCTTTACTGTATTCTAAAGAATATACCTTTGGTTTACATATGTTTATGGTTTTGTTGTATGCTACTGTATACAACAGTAATGTTTGGCCTAATAAATATTTTCTGTTTCTACATTGCGTTGGTGTTTAGTGTACTTGTTACCCCTCTCAGCAGATTACTTTCACTGTAGAACATTGTATTGAAATGTAGATATAAGCCTATGAAAGACCAAAGAGCTTTAGAATAAGTGTTTAAATGGTATATCCAAAAATGTACTATTGTGAAAGCAGTGTTTGCCATTTGATGCAAATGCTTTGTTCTGACATGTGTTTATGGCATTTTGAATGCAGTGTTGCATTTTGTGTATGTGCAGTTTTGAAAATGTGTGTAAGCAGTTGGGAAAAAAAACTATAAATGAGGTTTAGGCCCCCTATTCCCTATGGGCACTGGTCAAAAGTATTGCACTACCTAAGGAATAGGGAGCCATTTGGCAGTCAGCCATAAAGATGCTCATCAGATGGCGTTGTGATTAAACTGTAGCTGAACCTCCTGTTATCTCATCCACTCTGTCTGGGAAGATCAGGACCACTAGCTAACACTTTCTCTGGAAGTTTACTTTTCCTGTTGGTGATCAGAAGCAACTCTGAAAATATAGTTGACAGGTTATGATTATGACCTTGGATGCATTTCAGTCTCATAAAACTATAGGTATGACACAGGATTCCAAACAGATGTAAATAACAAGTATTTCATATGCAGCTAGCTAAGTTTACTAGCAAACAGTGAGGAGAAACTATACTACAACTTGTGGTATCCCAGGAGGTCTACCCCGGGGGATGGTAATAGAGGGGAGGTACGTGAGGTGATGTTGGCTCCCTCTACTGGGAATATGGGAGCTGGGCACCCCGACACAGACAGCTCTAAGTGGAGGTGATTAGAGGAAAGTGCCAACCAGCCGTGGAGGCCAAATAAATGGAGCACGGTGGCACACCGCGGGAGGAAATGGGGAGAGAGACCGACACCGAGCGAAAAGAGAGAAGAACTGAGCCAAACCTCAGTGATTTTCTTTGTTTTCTGTCATAGGAGAGGTGTTTTTTGCGGACTAAAGCCTCCCTGTCTCTGTGTGAATCTCTGCACGCTCAACCCAGCACCCCACCGTTTACCACTATATTTATATAAATAAGCACTCCAGTCTATCCTATAGATGTAAAGTTGTGTTTGTGGACTAAAACCTCCCTGTCTCTGCACGCTCAACCTAACACCACACGGTTCACCACTATATATATATATATATATATATATAAATATAGTCTATCCTATAGATGTAAAGTTGTGTTTGTGGACTAAAACCTCCCTGTTTCTGTGTGAATCTCTGCACGCTCAACCCAACACCCCACGGTTCACCACAAACTATTGATTGTTCTTAATCTCAAACTGATAACCTGGTTTTATTACAATATATTTGCCTAAACATGCCTGATCGACATGGCTGTAGCTAGATACTGTCTGCCTACCTACATGGCTGTAGCTAGATACTGTCTGCCTGATCGACCTGGCTGTAGCTAGATACTGTCTGCCTACCTACATGGCTGTAGCTAGATACTGTCTGCCTACCTACATGGCTGTAGCTAGATACTGTCTGCCTGATCGACCTGGCTGTAGCTAGATACTGTCTGCCTACCTACATGGCTGTAGCTAGATACTGTCTGCCTACCTACATGGCTGTAGCTAGATACTGTCTGCCTACCTTACATGGCTGTAGCTAGATACTGTCTGCCTGATCGACCTGGCTGTAGCTAGATACTGTCTGCCTGATCGACCTGGCTGTAGCTAGATACTGTCTGCCTGATCGACCTGGCTGTAGCTAGATTGTGTCCGCCTGCCTACATGGCTGTAGCTAGATACTGTCCGCCTGCCTACATGGCTGTAGCTAGATACTGTCCGCCTGCCTACATGGCTGTAGCTAGATACTGTCTGCCTGCCTACATGGCTGTAGCTAGATACTGTCTGCCTGCCTACATGGCTGTAGCTAGATACTGTCCGCCTACCTACATGGCTGTAGCTAGATACTGTCCACCTACCTACATGGCTGTAGCTAGATACTGTCCGCCTGCCTACATGGCTGTAGCTAGATACTGTCTGCCTACCTACATGGCTGTAGCTAGATACTGTCCGCCTACCTACATGGCTGTAGCTAGATACTGTCCGCCTACCTACATGGCTGTAGCTAGATACTGTCCGCCTGCCTACATGGCTGTAGCTAGATACTGTCCGCCTACTTACATGGCTGTAGCTAGATACTGTCCGCCTACCTACATGGCTGTAGCTAGATACTGTCTGCCTGCCTACATGGCTGTAGCTAGATACTGTCTGCCTACCTACATGGCTGTAGCTAGATACTGTCTGCCTACCTACATGGCTGTAGCTAGATACTGTCCGCCTGCCTAAAAAAAAGTTTTTGCATCTGAGCTCCTAGAGCGTGCGGCTCTCCTTTATTTGTTTATCTGTCTGCCTATCTACCTGGGTACATTTGTACGGTAAACCATATTTCTT
Organism: Salmo salar; assembly: GCF_965601325.2. Taxonomy (NCBI): domain Eukaryota; kingdom Metazoa; phylum Chordata; class Actinopteri; order Salmoniformes; family Salmonidae; genus Salmo; species Salmo salar. Next base: position 96,091,319 of record NC_138310.1, read on the forward strand.
CTATTAGGATCGATATTGTTAAAAATGTAATATCTGTTTCTGTGCACATGTATGTATGAACAGTACCAGTCAAAAGTTTAGACAGACCTACTTATTCAAGGGTTTTTCTTTATTTTTACTATTTTCTACATTGTAGAATAATACTGAAGACATCAAAACTATGAAATAACACATATGGAATCATGTAGTAACCAAAAAAGTGTTAAACAATTCAAAATATATTTTATAGTCACCCGTTGCCTTGATGACAGCTTTGCACACTCTGCATTCTCTCAACCAGCTTCACCTGGAATACTTTTCCAACAGTCTTGAACGAGTTCCCACATATGCTGAGCACTTGTTGGCTGCTTTTCCTTCACTCTGCGGTCCAACTCATCCCGAACCATCTAAATTGGGTTGAGGTCGGGTGATTGTGGAGGCCAGGTCATCTGATGCAGCACTCCATCACTCTCCTTCTTTGTCAAATAGCCCTTACACAGCCTGGAGGTGTGTTTGGGTCATTGTCTTGTTGAAAAACAAATGATAGTCCAACTAAGCCCAAACCAGATGGGATGGCGTATCGCTGCAGAATGCTGTGGTAGCCATGCTGGTTAAGTGTGCCTTGAATTCTAAATAAATCACTGTGTCACCAGCAAAGCACCCCCACACCATCACACCTCCTCCTCCATGCTTCACGGTGGGAACCACACATGCAGAGATCATCATTTGACCTACTCTGAGTCTCACAAAGACACAGCAATTGGAACCAAAAATCTCAAATTTGGACACATCAGACCAAAGGACAGATTTCCACAGGTCTAATGTCCATTGTTCGTGTTTCTTGGCCCAAGCAAGCCTCTTCTTATTGGTGTCCTTTAGTAGTGGTTTCTTTGCAGCAATTCGACCATGAAGGCCTGATACACGCAGTCTCCTCTGAACAGTTGATGTTATGATTTGTCTGTTACTTGAACTCTGTGAAGCATTTATTTGGGCTGCAATTTCTGAGGCTGGTAACTAATGAACTGATCCTCTGCAGTAGAGGTAATTCTGGGTCTTTCTTTCCTGTGGCATTCCTCATGTGAGCCAGTTTCATCACAGCGTTTGGTGGTTTTTGCGACTGCACTTGAAGAAACATTCAAAGTTCTTGAATTGTTCCGTATTGACTGACCTTCACATCTTAACATAATGATGTCATTTCACTTTGCTTATTTGAGCTGTTCTTGCCATTATATGGACTTGGTCTTTTAACCTCTCTAGGGTATGTGGGACGAAATCGTCCCACCTACTCAACAGCCAGTGGAATCCCGTGGCGCGTTATTCAAATACCTTAGAAATGCTATTACTTCAATTTCTCAAACATATGACTATTTTACACCATTTTAACCTGTTGGGGATAGGGGACAGTATTGACACGGCCGGATAAAAAACGTACCCGATTTAATCTGGTTACTACTCCTGCCCAGTAACTAGAATATGCATATAATTATTGGCTTTGGATAGAAAACACCCTAAAACTGTTTGAATGGTGTCTGTGAGTATAACAGAACTCATATGGCAGGCAAAAACCTGAGAAGATTCCTTACAGGAAGTGGCCTGTCTGACCATTCCTTGAGCTTCTTGACTCTGTTTATTGAAGAATGAGGATCTTTGATGTAACGTGACACTTCCTACGGCTCCCATAGGCTCTCAGAAGGCGGGAAAAAGCTGAATGATGTAATTCCAGCCCCAGGCTGAAACACATTAGCGCTTTTGGCAAGTGCTCTATCAGAGGACAATGGGCTTAGGCGCGTGCACGAGTCGACCCCATGTTTTTATTTTTTTTCATCTTTGTACCTATACAGAGTTTCCCGGTCGGAATATTATCGTTTTTTTACGAGAAAAATGGCATAAAAATTTATTTTAAACATCGGTTGACATGCTTCGAAGTACGGTAATGGAATATTTAGAAATGTTTTGTCACGAAATGCGCCGTGCTCATCACCCTTTTTTACCCTTTCGGATAGTGTCTTGAACGCACGAACAAAACGCCGCTATTTGGATATAACTATGGATTATTTGGGACCAAACCAACATTTGTTATTGAAGTAGAAGTCCTGGGAGTGCATTCTGACGAAGAACACCAAAGGTAATAACATTTTTCTTATAGTAAATCTGACTTTGGTCAGGGCTAAACTTGCTGGGTGTCTAAATAGCTAGTCCTGTGATGCCGGGCTATCTACTCAGAATATTGCAAAATGTGCTTTCACCGAAAAGCTATTTTAAAATCGGACATATCGAGTGCATAGAGGAGTTCTGTATCTATAATTCTTAAAATAATTGTTATGCTTTTTGTGAACGTTTATCGTGAGTAATTTAGTAAATGTTTAGTAAATTCACCGACATAATCTAATGTTTTGCTTTCGTTGTAAAGCCTTTTTGAAATCGGACAGTGTGGTTAGATTAACGAGAGTCTTGTCTTTAAAATGGTGTAAAATAGTCATATGTTTGAGAAATTGAAGTAATAGCATTTCTAAGGTATTTGAATAACGCGCCACAGGATTCCACTGGCTGTTACGTAGGTGGGACGATTTCGTCCCGCCGACCCTAGAGAGGTTAAAGACAAGACTCTCGTTAATCTAACCACACTGTCCGATTTCAAAAAGGCTTTACAACGAAAGCAAAACATTAGATTATGTCAGCAGAGTACCCAGCCATAAATAATCAGACACCCATTTTTCAAGCTAGCATATAATGTCACATAAACCCAAACCACAGCTAAATGCAGCACTAACCTTTGATGATCTTCATCAGATGACACTCCTAGGACATTATGTTATACAATACATGCATGTTTTGTTCAATCAAGTTCATATTTATATCAAAAACCAGCTTTTTACATTAGCATGTGACGTTCAGAACTAGCATACCCACCGCAAACTTCCGGTGAATTTACTTAATTACTCACGATAAACGTTCACAAAAAACATAATTATTTTAAGAATTATAGATACAGAACTCCTTTATGCAATCGCTATATCCGATTTTAAAATAGCTTTTCGGCAAAAGCAATATTCTGAGTAGATAGCCCAGCCATCATGGGCTAGCTAATTTGACACCCACCAAGTTTGGCCCTCACCAAACTCCGATTTACTATTAGAATAATTTGATTACCTTTGCTGTTCTTCGTCAGAATGCATTCCCAGGACTTCTACTTCAGTAACAAATGTTGGTTTGGTCCAAATTAATCCATAGTTATGTTCAAATATCCTCTGTTTTGTTCGTGCGTTCAAGACACTATCCGAAGGGTGACGAAGGGTGACGCGCCCGACGCGTTTCATGACAAAAAAATTCTAAATATTCCATTACCGTACTTCGTAAATTACTCACGATAAACGTTCACAAAAAGCATAACAATTATTTTAAGAATTATAGATACAGACCTCCTCTATGCACTCGATATGTCCGATTTTAAAATAGCTTTTTGGTGAAAGCACATTTTGCAATATTCTAAGTACATAGCCCAGGCATCACGGGCTAGCTATTTAGACACCCGGCAAGTTTAGCACTCACCATAATCATATTTACTATTATAAAAGTTTGATTACCTTTTGTTGTCTTCATCAGAATGCACTCCCAGGACTGCTACTTCAATAACAAATGTTGGTTTGGTCCAAAATAATCCATCGTTATATCCGAATAGCGGCATTTTGTTCGTGCGTTCCAGACACTATCCGAAATGGTAAAGAAGGGTCGTGCGCATGGCGCAATTCGTGACAAAAAAATTCTAAATATTCCATTACCGTACTTCGAAGCATGTCAACCGCTGTTTAAAATCAATTTTTATGCCATTTTTCTCGTAGAAAAGCGATAATATTCGTTCGTTCAAACATGTCAAACGTTGTATAGCATAAATCATTAGGGCCTTTTTTAACCAGAACATGAATAATATTCAAGGTGGACGAATGCATAGCCTTTTATAACGTATTGGAACGAGGGTACCCAACATGAAGTAGCGCGCCAGGTGTCTAATGGGACATCACCGTTCCATGGCTCTTGTTCGGTCAGATCTCCCTCCAGAAGACTCAAAACACTTTGTAAAGGCTGGTGACATCTAGTGGAAGCAATAGGAAGTGCCAAAATATTCCTAAACCCCTGTGTTTTTCAATGGGATAGCTTTAAAGTCAATACAACACATCAGGTATCCACTTCCTGTCAGAAAATGTCTCAGGGTTTTGCCTGCCAAATGAGTTCTGTTATACTCACAGACACCATTCAAACAGTTTTGGAAACTTTAGAGTGTTTTCTATCCATATATAATAAGTATATGCATATTCTAGTTACTGGGTAGGATTAGTAACCAGATTAAATCGGGTACATTTTTTTTATCCAGACGTGCAAATGCTGCCCCCTAGACCCAACAGGTTAACAAGGCACACTTAGTTGAAATACATTCTTACTGTATGGTTCATCATGACCACCTCTCATCATCCTGTCTATCACCAGTTCTCTAAGCTCCACCTCTCTCATCATCCTGTCTATCACCAGTTATCTTAGCTCCACCTCTCTCATCATCATGTCTATCACCAGTTCTCTAAGCTCCACCTCTCTCATCATCCTGTCTATCACCAGTTCTCTAAGCTCCACCTCTCTCATCATCCTGTCTATCACCAGTTCTCTAAGCTAGAGTTTGTTACACCAGATAATGTGATTTAACTAAAGATTTTTGGTATCCATTACTGGGAGTTACAGGATAGGTACTGTTTGATGTCTTTGTCCTCGATTCATGGGAAACAGGAGTCCCAGTTGCAGGGGTCAGTTTGAATGTACAAAATGCTCCATTAATAAAATAAATAATTTTCTTGCTCCATGAAGTAATCCAACAATGTGTACAATGTTTTCAAGTCTTCTCTCATTGATCGAGACAGGGGACTGTCATCATGAAATGAGGCACTTCGGGTGGACACCCACATATCTCGACTCCAAATAGACAAGACGGAGGCGTACACATTGTTGGAACACTTATATAAATATATTCTATAAATCCATAAAGGCAGACACATTTTAGCCAGCGGTATACCTCTCTGTATACCACTCTGCAGTGGGGTGCAAAAAAATCCTGAGGTACTTATCCTAAGGGTAGGGGTGTTAACCCCGGTGTGATGGCTAAATTCCCAACCTGGCCCTCATACCATCATGGCCACCTAATCATCCCCATAACTCCTAATTGGCATATATCCTTCCTCATGTCTCCACCTGATAGCTGGTGAGTGTTCTGGGTGGTGGAAGCGGTGACTTTCCCCCTTACTAAGTAAAGCCCTTTGAATACCTCAATTAGTGGAAAAGTGCTATATAATTCCATAAATTATTATTATTATTACATTTTGAATATTGATAGAAAAGACCCATATTTATTTCATGGTAGTTCTACATGGTCTCATGCGGAGCCACACTATCCTTTATCCGGCTTCGGTACACTGGCAATTGTGTTTGGTGAGCTGGGGAAGCTGAGATTCTTCGCTTGGAATTGCCATGGTTCCACAAAGAGAAAAGAACAAGGAAAGAAGCGACATACATATGGGTCATTACAGTATAAAGGTAGAGGCTCCTAATCCGTGACCGGATCTCTTATTTCTGAGGCTCTGAATACATGACTGTGGAAATTAATTTCAGTAATTCTTCTCATGCCAAAACCGGATTAAATGCCAAAAAGATGACATTCTCAATGTCACTAGGGAAAACGTACACAACCCCAAAAAAATCAAGCGCCACTACAAAGTCAAAACATGATTTAGTTTTGTACAATTTGCTTGATGTTGCGCACCAATGACTACGGTGTATCGACATTAGCTAGCTAGCTTATGTTAACATGCTAGCGACTCGTCAGAATATGCTGCTACATAATAATCAGCTCGTATTAGCTAGCTACCTGGCTGGCTAGAGTAGCAAGCGCCAGTCCAATGGAAACCGATGCAACCCTGCTGGCTAACAGCTTTCTAAATGACCAGTGGTGACAGTGAGGTCCCTATGAGAGTCAAGGCTTTAAGTGCCATCGTGCAGAAATAGCAAAGAGAATACTGGTTGATGAGCTAGCTAAGTTAGCTACCATTGTGCGTGCACAAATGCATAACGAGTCATTGACGACACATTGTATCAAAGTCAAGAAGGCAGAATGGACTGCCTCTGGGACCGGACTGCCCCATCTAGCTATCTAGTAGTAGAGGGGTACAAAAATGCAGGTACAGACACATAGGTCATATGTTCTTCTAGTCAATGACAATACATGTTTCAAAGAAAATACCTGCATGAAATCTCTAGTTGTGTTGTTGTGTATAGGAAAGTGGACTCCTTAACATTTATTTAAGTATTTATTAAGGATCCCCATTAGTTCCTGCCAAGGCAGCAGCTACTCTTCCTGGGGTTTATTATGGATCCCCATTAGTTCCTGCCAAGGCAGCAGCTACTCTTCCTGGGGTTTATTATGGATCCCCATTAGTTCCTGCCAAGGCAGCAGCTACTCTTCCTGGGGTTTATTATGGATCCCCATTAGTTCCTGCCAAGGCAACAGCTACTCTTCCTGGGGTTTATTATGCATCCCCATTAGTTCCTGCCAAGGCAGCAGCTACTCTTCCTGGGGTTTATTATGGATCCCCATTAGTTCCTGTCAAGGCAGAAGCTACTCTTCCTGGGGTTTATTATGGATCCCCATTAGTTCCTGCCAAGGCAGCAGCTACTCTTCCTGGGGTTTATTATGGATCCCCCATTAGTTCCTGCCAAGGCAGCAGCTACTCTTCCTGGGGTCCAGCAACACCAAGGCAGTTATGAAATGTAATGTTACATTTTTTACCCAATACATTTAGTGTTCCCTCAGACCACTACTCCACTATCACATATCTACAATACAACATCCATGTGTACGTGTGTAGAGTGCTTGTCTTATCATGTGTATGAGTCTTTTCACAGTCCCCGCTGATCCATAAGGTGTATTTTTATCTGTTCTTTAAATCTGATTCTACCTCTTGCATCAGTTACCTTTATGTGGAACAGAGTTCCATGTAGTCATGGCTCTATGTAGTACTGTCCGCCTCCCATAGTCTGTTCTGGACTTGGGGATTGTGAAGAGACCTCTGGTGACATGTCTTGTGGGGTATGCATGGTTGCCCGAGCTGTGTGCCTGTAGTTCAAACAGACAGCTTGGTGCATTCAGCTTGTCCAACACCTCTTACAAAAATGTATATTTATGAAGTCAATCTCTCCTCCACTTTGAGCCATGAGAGATGTGCATGCATATTATTAATGTTAGCTCTCCGAAGACATTTAACCTCTTACATCTAGACGTTCCGCTAGCGGAACACCTGCTCCAATATCCAATGATGGACTTGGCGCGAAATACAAACTCCTCTAAAATCCGAAAACTTCAATTTTTCAAACATATGACTATTTCACAGCATTTTAAAGACAAGACTCTCCTTTATCTAACCACACTGTCCGATTTCAAAAAGGCTTTACAGCGAAAGCAAAACATTAGATTATGTCAGCAGAGTACCAAGCCAGAAATAATCAGACACCCATTTTTCAAGGTAGCATATAATGTCACAAAAAACAAAACCACAGCTAAATGCAGCACTAACCTTTGATGATCTTCATCAGATGACAACCCTAGGACATTATGTTATACAATGCATGCATGTTTTGTTCAATCAAGTTCATATTTATATCAAAAAACAGCTTTTTACATTAGCATGTGTTACGGATACAAGTGTGTATCCTGTGTTTCTTTTCTCTCCTTCTCCCCTCACAGGTGACAATCATCAGTCCCCAATCAGAAGACACCTGTTCCTTTTCCCTCAACCAATCACAGTCCCTTTCCCTTGGTTTAAAAACCCAGTCAGTTGTTTTCTCCCCAGCTCATTTTTATCTCGCGAGCTAATTTTTATCTCGCGAGCTCATTCTCACTCTGTGATCAATCTTTGTGCTCATTCGCTCTTGTGTCCCATCTCTATCTCCCTGTGTCTCTCTCTCTCTGTATTGATCTCTTTTGTTTTTGCAAACTACATGTCACATTTGTCCGGTAATCCTGTGAGTATTGTTTTGTTATTTGACTGTTTGTTTGTTTGGTGGGAAAAGGGGGTACCAAGACAAGTCGCCCATGGGCATACATTACCCGTAGGAATACTGTGTCTAAGTACCCTAGTTAGAACTGGGCGGACCACCCACTGTATTTTTGGTTAGTTAGCTAGCTGTTGTTGAAATAGGCTAGTCTAGCTTAGGAGTGGTTTTGGATTATTGTTTCGTTGCTTGGGTCCAGCTCAGCCCCTTTTCTCACACCCCTTTACCGTGTGTTTAAAATAAACCTTTTGAGTTTGACGGTAGATTTCAGTTGTCTGTGGTTTTTGGTTCTCACTGTTACATGTCACGATTATAATTTGCATGATTTATGTTACGGGTCTCGTATCCATCCCCCCTAGACCGCTGGGCCAAAGAGGTTCGTAACAGCATGTGACGTTCAGAACTAGCATACCCCCCGCAAACATCCGGTGAATTTACTAAATTACTCACGATAAACGTTCACAAAAAACATAACAATTATTTTAAGAATTATAGATACAGAACTCCTCTATGCACTCGATATGTCCGATTTTAAAATAGCTTTTCGGTGAAAGCACATTTTGCAATATTCTGAGTAGATAGCCCAGCCATCATGGGCTAGCTAATTTGACACCCACCAAGTTCGGCCCTCACCAAACTCCGATTTACTATTAGAAAAATTTGATTACCTTTGCTGTTCTTCGTCAGAATGCACTCCCAGGACTTCTACTTCAATAACAAATGTTGGTTTGGTCCAAAATAATCCATCGTTATATCCGAATAGCGGCGTTTTGTTCGTGCGTTCCAGACACTATCCGAAATGGTAAAGAAGGGTCGTGCGCATGGCGCAATTCGTGACAAAAAAATTCTAAATATTCCATTACCGTACTTCGAAGCATGTCAACCGCTGTTTAAAATCAATTTTTATGCCATTTTTCTCGTAGAAAAGCGATAATATTCCGACCGGGAATCTCCTTTTCGGCAAACAGAGGAAAAAAAATCACAAAGACGGGGGCGACCAGGTCACGCGCCTAAGCCCAGAGTACCTTGATCGGCCACTTGAGAAAGGCGATAATGTGTTTCAGCCTGGGGCTGGGATGACGACATTCAGGTTTTTCCCGGGCTCTGAGCGCCTATGGACGACGTAGGAAGTGTCACGTTAGAGCAGAGATCCTTAGTAAAAGATAGAGATGGCAAAGAAGTTCCAGAAATGGTCAGACAGGCCACTTCCTGTAAAGGAATCTCTCAGGTTTTGACCTGCCATTTGAGTTCTGTTATACTCACAGACACCATTCAAACAGTTTTAGAAACTTTAGGGTGTTTTCTATCCATATATAATAAGTATATGCATATTCTAGTTACTGGGTCGGATTAGTAACCAGATTAAATCGGGTACGTTTTTTATCCAGCCGTGAAAATACTGCCCCCTAGCCATAAGAGGTTAAGGGCCAGCCGTGCTGCCCTGTGCTGAGCCAAGCTGTGAAGGGGGAATACACATTTATGATCAGTAGTGACTGAGGATGAAACACCTGGTGACCACTAGATGTCCTCATATACCCGGATTTAGATCAAATGATTTTTCATTAGAGCTGTGTGAATGACAAAAGCCCATTAAATGTACTTTGGGGTATTTATAATCATCTTTCTTTTTCATAGTCAGCAAGTGACACCTCACATCCGGTTGTACATTTTATGCAGCAGAGACTCTTGCTCTTTAGTATCAACCAAAGGAATGACTTTGTTCACAGACACTTTTGCCCACACAAAATGCTAACGTCCAAAAGGTGACCACTGGAACAATATTCCATCAGAACGTGGGGAATGATGAGAGATGGTCTATGGAAAACTAATGTCTATTTTGTGATGTCATTAAAAATGGTACAACGAAAATACTGTAACTTGAAAAGTATACACACTGGATATGTCAGGTTTTCATCTTATATGTTGTGTGTGAGACATGAACGTATTTTTGTTAACCTGTTGTGGATAGGGGGCAGTATTTTCACGGCCAGGGACACATTATTCCATTCCTGTTAGTCACATGTCTGTGAAATTGTTCAGTTTATGTCTCAGTTGTTGAATCTTGTTATGTTCATACAAATATTTACACATGCTGAAAATAAAACAGTTTCTTTTTTTTCTGAGTTTATGTGTGCCCTTCATAAAACCAGACTTGGTATCAATGATTTGGTCAAGACCTTTTCTAAGTCTTTTTGCAAAGACAGATGCAAGTAGCTTTCCATCATTGTTCGTTAATGTGATTGGTCTCCAATTTTCTATCATTATAGGATCTTTGTTTGGTTTGGGGATTACAGAAATGAGGCCTTGCATTATATAATAATATAAAAAACATTTCAAATTACCCAACGTCCAGAGTGGTGAGTCTTACTACTGATGACCATATGATAACCAAATATTGTTACCCCATTGATTTTTCCAAAACGCTAGATCAGAAGAACAAGCATGAGTCTCTTGTAGAAAGTAAAAGTCTGCATTTAACCGTTTACAGTACAGGAAAATAGCCTTACGTTTGACTAAACCCCCAATACCAGTGACATTATAGGGATAGGGGGGCAGTATTCGGAAGTTTGGATGACTGAGGTGCCCAAAGTAAACTGCCTGTTACTCAGGCCCAGAAGCTAGGATATGCATATGTATGGTAGTAGTGGATAGAAAACACTCTACAGTTTCTAAAATTGTTAAAATAATGTCTGTGAGTATAACAGAAGTTATTAGGCAGGCGAAACCCCGAGGATAATCCATCCAGGAAAAAAATGTTTTGAGGTCATTGGATTTCTCCAATGCTTTTCTATGGGGAAGCCAAATTATTAGGACCCAGATTGCATTTCTTATGGCTTCCACTAGATGTCAACAGTCTTTAGAAATTGTTCTATGTTTTTTTTTTGAAAAATGAAGAATTAGTCGTATTCTTTCGAAGTGTCACTCAGGTGGACTCTAGACTTTTGGTGCGCGTGTATGAGAGCGCGCTCCGGGTTGTTTTTCTCTGGTATTGGCAACAGTTTATTCCGTCTTAAATTTTATCGATTATTTAGATTTTAGGGTGCCTGAGGTTGGATTAGAAACGTTGTTTGAAATGTTTGGACCAAGTCTACAGGTGACTTATTAGATCCTTTGTAGGCATGTTGGGCGAGTTGGAACCGGTGTATTTCTGAATCAAACGCACCAAATAAACTGACATTTTTGGGATATAAAGAAGGACTTTATCAAACTAAACGACCATTCATTGTGTAACTGAGACCTTTGGGATTGCAAAAAGATGAAGATCTTCAAAGGTAAGCCATTTATTTTATCGCTATTTCTGACTTTCGTGATGCATCTGTGTGGTTGGAAAATGTTTTTCATGCTTTTGTATGCGGGGCGCTGTCCTCAGATAATCACATGGTATGCTTTTTTGAAATCTGACAAAGCGGCTGGATTAACAAGAAGTTAATCTTTAAGCCGATGTATAACACTTGTATTTTTTTATGAATGTTTATTATGACTATTTCTGTATTTTGAATTTGGCGCTCTGCAATTTCACCGGATGTTGTCGAGGTGGGTCGCTAGTGGATCGCCTGTGCCAGAAAGGTTAACTCTTTGTTCAAAGAGAAACGTCAACCAACAACCTTGTTATGGTAATATTAGCTTTTCCTAAAGGACATATAACTCTAAAGGATTTCCATCCCATTATTAACCCCTCCAACAAAAAATACTGGTCATAAAGTTACTCAAGTAGTCTTACTCCCATAAGGGGAGACATTGTGTAGACCTTACAATAAGCAGTTATTCACCCATAGTTAGTGTTTAGTTTACCAGTTCAGGTCAGCCTTTCTCATTCAAAGTGTTTTTGTAAATTCTTTACAATAAAAGGTTGCTTTTCACCTGGCAATTAGGCAGTATTTAGGCCTACCAGTTCTGTTTGAGTTAGACTGGATCTCTCTCAAATGTTCTGATTTGGTCTCATTTCTTTCCCATCGATGATCACTCTTGCACCGACAAAGAATGCTGTTTTCCCTGCATTACAAACTGCAGCCACAATCGGCCACAGGTTCTCCCATGTGGCTGTCCACAGAGGTCAGATCCTCGGTGAACTTACATTTTTTGCTTGATGAGGAACTCACAGTTCTTTGCTCGCCTCCAGAGAAGATCATGTGTAGATCTGTTGGTGAACTGGATGATGGTTGTCCTCGGACTCATCTTGATCCTTGAGTCTTCCCAAACAATGAATGATGTCCACATTTTCCTGAAGTTTGGCTTTTGATTCGGGAATGACAGCTCCACAGATGTCAACAACGTCAACAACAACGTCAACATCCCACCTGCTCTGGAATTCCGTGGAGCCTCAGGTTCTGACTGCACTGGTTTCTCTCTGCCTCATTCACCTTTTGTTCAAGTTCAGTCACCTTCTTTTCATTTTCCTGGCAGATAACTTCCACTTTCTTCATGTCACTTGAGGGTTTTCACTTCCATGTCCTCCAAACCATTTGCCCTTTCATCTGTTTTTGCTGTCAAAAGCTTCACAATATTGTTTTGCATCTCAAGAAGTGACATATCCTCGTGCCCTCATCTTTTTCCCCTGGGGCTTGATTGGAGTGTCGGGGTTGTAAGGTAACGGCCTGAGCTGGGGACCGGATGGGCGCAGGTTGTCAGTATTGTTGTCCGTGCACAACACATGAATAACTTGCAGAAAGTAAACAATTACTTTGGTAAACAAACTAAACCATATTCATACACGGTTTTATGACCTAAGAAATGTCCAAATGGTCATATTTGGGTGACGAAATCCAATAATTCCTTCAACTACCAAAACAACACCTCTGCACTGACCACTACCTTGCGCGCCAAGATGCAAGAACTTGTGTTCTCGAACCCTAAATCCATAAACATGGGCATCCTCATAGATATTACACTGACCAACGCCCTCCAAATACACCTCTGCTGTTTTCAATCAGGATCTCAGCGATCACTGCCTCATCGCCTGCATCCGCTATGGGTCAGCGGTCAAACGACCACCCCTCATCACTGTCAAATGCTCTCTAAAACACTTCTGCGAGCAGGCCTTTCTAATCGACCTGGCCCGGGTATCCTGGAAGGATATTGACTTCATCCTGTCAGTAGAGAATGCCTGGTCGTTCTTTAAAAGTAATTTCCTCACCATATTAAATAAGCATGACCCTTTCAAAAAATGTAGAACTAAGAACAGATATAGCCCTTGGTTCACTCCAGACCTGACCTCCTTCGACCAGCACACAATCATCCTGTGGCGGACCGCACTAGCATCGAATAGTCCCCGAGATATGCAACGTTTCAGGGAAGTCAGGAACCAATACATGCAGTGAGTTAAGAAAGCAAAGACTAGCTTTTTAAAACAGAAATTTGCATCCTGTAGCTCTAACTCCAAAATGTTTTGGGACACTAAAGTCCATGGAGAATAAGAGCACCTCCTCCCAGCTGCCCACTGCACTGAGGCTAGGAAACACTGACACCACCGATAAATCCACGATAATCGAGAATTTCAATAAGCATTTCTCTACAGCTGGCCATGCTTTCCTCCTGGCTACCCCAACCCCGGCAAACAGCTCCACACCCCTCGCAGCTACTTGCCCAAGCCTCCCCAGCTTCTCCTTCCACCAAATCCAGATAGCAGATGTTCTGAAAGAGCTGCAAAACCTGGGCCCGTACAAATCAGCTGGGCTAGACAATCTGGACCCTCTCTTTCTAAAATGATCTGCCGCCATTGTTGCAACCCCTATTACCAATCTTTTCAAACTCTCTTTTGTATCGTCCGAGATCCCTAAAGATTGGAAAGCTGCCGCGGTCATCCCCCTCTTCAAAGGGGGTGACACTCTAGACCCAAACTGTTATAGACCTATATCCATCCTGCCCTGCATTTCTCAAGTCTTTGAAAGCCAAGTTAACAAACAGATAACTGACGATTTCGAATCCCACGGTACCTTCTCCTCTGTGCAATCTGGTTTCCGAGCTGGACTGTAAACTGTCCTTCCAGACTCATATTAAACATCTCCAATCCAAAATTAAATGTAGAATCGGCTTATTTCGCAAAAAAGCATCCTTCACTCACGCTGCCAAACACACCCTAAAACTGACTATCTTACCGATCCTTGACTTCGGTGATGTCATTTACAAAATACCCTCCAACACTCTATTCAGCAAATTGAATGCAGTCTATCACAGTGCCATCCGTTTTGTCACCAAAGCCCCATATACTACCCACCACTGTGACCTGTATGCTCTCGTCGGCGGGCCCTCGCTTCATATTCATCGCCAAATGGCTTTGATTTATCTTGGCCAGGTCGCAGTTGTAAATGAGAACTTGTTCTCAACTAGCCTACCTGGTTAAATAAAGGTGACAACACATTTTTTATTTTTTTTTACCTCCCTAGTCAACAGCCAGTGTAATCCCGTGGTGCGATATTCAAATATACCTTAGAAATGCTATTACTTCAATTTCTCAAACATATGACTATTTTACAGCATTTTAAAGACAAGACTCTCGTTAATCTAACCACACTGTCCGATTTCAAAAAGGCTTTACAACGAAAGCAAAACATTAGATTATGTCAGCAGAGTACCCAGCCACAAATAATCAGACACCCATTTTTCAAGCTAGCATATAATGTCACAAAAACCAAAACCACAGCTAAATGCAGCACTAACCTTTGATGATCTTCATCAGATGACACTCCTAGGACATTATGTTATACAATACATGCATGTTTTGTTCAATCAAGTTCATATTTATATCAAAAACCAGCTTTTTACATTAGCATGTGACTAGCATGTGACTAGAATTCCCACCGAACACTTCCGGTGAATTTACTAAATTACTCACGATAAACGTTCACAAAAAACATAACAATTATTTTAAGAATTATAGATACAGAACTCCTTTATGCAATCGCGGTGTCCGATTTTAAAATAGCTTTTCGGTGAAAGCACATTTTGCAATATTCTGAGTAGATAGCCCGGCCATCACAGGCTAGCTATTTTGACACCCACCAAGTTTAGTACTCACCAAACTCAGATTTACTATAAGAAAAATGTTATTACCTTTGCTGTTCTTCGTCAGAATGCACTCCCAGGACTTCTACTTAAACAACAAATGTTGGTTTGGTTCCAAATAATCCATAGTTATATCCAAATAGCGGCGTTTTGTTCGTGCATTCAAGACACTATCCAAAGGGTAAAGAAGGGTGACGCGCCCGGCGCGTTTCGTGACAAATAATTTCAAAATAATCCATTACCGTACCTCGAAGCATGTCAAACGCTGTTTAAAAATCAATTTTTATGCGATTTTTCTCGTAAAAAAGCGATAATATTCCGACCGGGAGTCGTTGTTTTCGTTCAAAGACAGAGAAAGTAAAATGGACTCTTCACGTGCACGCGCGCTCCCGTCTCATTGTTCTCAGATCGACCACTTACCAAATGCGCTACTGTTTTTCAGCCAGAGACTGGAGAGTCATCATTCAACGTTCTGGCGCCTTCTGAGAGCCTATGGGAGCCGTAGAAAGTGTCACGTTACAGCAGAGATCCTTTGTTTTGGATAGAGATGACAAAGAAGGCCAAGAAATGGTCAGAGAGGGCGCTTCCTGTTTGGAATCTTCTCAGGTTTTGGCCTGCCATATGAGTTCTGTTATACTCACAGACACCATTCAAACAGTTTTAGAAACTTTAGGGCGTTTTCTATCCAAATCAAACAATTATATGCATATTCTAGTTACTGGGCAGGAGTAGTAACCAGATTAAATCGGGTACGTTTTTTATCCAGCCGTGCAAATACTGCCCCCTATCCCCAACAGGTTAAAACAGTGCACACGAGTAAGAGAGGCCACGGACAGACAGATCTGAAACTTCACTGCTTGACATGTTGAGAATGAATCGACTGAACAACGAAACAGCACAGCAGGTGAAAGAAATATGTTTTGATTATGTTTTACTGGTAATGGGGACATACGTAAATGCCACCAAAATAACTTTTTGGTCAGTGTGTGTGTTTTTTTTTAAACTAGGCAAGTCAGTTATTAAGAACAAATTCTTATTTACAATGACGGCCTACCCCGGACGATGCTGGGCCAATTGTGAGCCGCCCTAAGGGAGTAACAATCACAGCCGGATGTGATACAGCCTGGATTCGAACCAGGGACTGTAGTGATGCCTTTGCACTGAGATGCAGTGCCTTAGACCGATGTGTCCATGTGTGTTAACTATTTAACTGTACTAGAATGCTGAAAAAAGGCAGATAAAATTTTTAATATCGGTTATTGGTATCGTTTTTTTTGGCAAGGAAAATATTGGATATCGTTATCGGCCAAAAATGTAATATCGGTGCATCACTGGTATCCGACTTGAACAAAATGTATATTTAAACATTGAGATATTTGGCTGAATAGACAGTCATACCCATTTCCCCTATATGAAACAAATGGGCCGACCTCAGACTTCCACCAGTAAAAATAGTATTTTTGAAGTAACTACCAGCAATGGATCACAGAATACTATGCTATTTATTATATATTTTTTTATTTATTTAACTAGGCAAGTCAGTTAAGAACAAATTCTAATTTACAATGACAGCCTACTCCGGTCATACCCGGAGGATGCTGGGCCAATTGTGCACTGCCCTATGGGACTCCCAATCACGGCCGGTTGTGATACAGCCTGGATTGGAACCAGGGTCTGTAGTGACGCCTCTAGCACTGAGATGCAGTGTCTTAGACCATCATTAGAAAGAATAGATTATCCTAAATGAAACATAAAATACATACATTTTGAGTTATTTGGCGAAATACAGACATTGCCATTGTGTTGGAGAAACAGGAATGTCTAAAAAGCGCAGTCTTATTTAACCAGCTTACTATTTATCTGCTACCATTTGCCTTTTTTGTGTGCTACAATGTGGTTTGAACTAGCAGTAACTTCACATGTATAATTCTCTGACAGCACGAAATGGAAGGCAGGACACTTCTGAAAACAAACTGCTCAGCAAATCAGGCTCTTAAGATCTACCAGATGTATATCAATCTAATTTCCAGTGTGTGTCTAGTGTCTGTGTTTATGTTAAAGGTGAATCAACAGTTACATCCATTTTTGGATCCACATCCATTTTTTTTGACTTATTAATGATATCTACCCATTGATTCAGAAAGTAATAACTTATAAATGCCTCATGAGGTTGTTTTACACCAATGTTTGTAAAAAAAAAAAGAAAATGTAGTGGTTACATTTCTCCAGCCCAGGTGACGTCAGATCAACACATGAGTTCGAAAAAATGTATTGCAATTGCTAAATAATTCCAATAGATGGCAGCATAAGACCACAAATAAAATCTCAGAACGTCTGTTTTCTCTGTGGATTCCGCCCTCCCACCCCCTTTCCCTTTACACTCGCAGAAAAACTCCTGCACTCACTGGTGTCTGTCCCTTCCCACACTGCAAACGCAAGAGGAAGGACTGAAACATAATTATAACAGATTACTGTGAATTACTAATGACAATTCATGTTTATTAACACCTATTATAATGCTAAAATAAGGGTTAACAATAAAGGCTCATGTTTTTAAATTATGCTTGATTACCATTTCAATAACGATTATCAAATATCCTGAACATTTATTCAGTCACCGATGGTCGAGAAACGTATTTTCCTTGTACATTCATCAACCAGCATCGAGCCACTCTTCCTTCTGGCACAAGCAGCCAACACAACAAGCCCTGCCCAAAAGCTTGTGCCGGCCTTCTGCGGGTACTACATACCTCATTCAAAACTTTTAAAATATACTTTTTTTTCCATTATTATTATGAACACAAATACAAAAACAGAAATATACAAACAAGAGTACATAAACAAACACATTGAGATACATTTTCAATTTGTCAAACTTTCATGGTGCGTATTACTTTTTTGTTTATACATTTACTGATAGAATTTAAATATTATTTTGAAATGATCTTAAATAATGTGAAAAGGGGTTTGTTCTCTGCCCACTTCATTTTATGGATACCTCAGTCGAAACTTATTAGGCTCATAATCTGAGGTAGCAACTGCATCAGCTCTACAAATCAATGAGCTAGACCTATCCATTTGGTTTGCAACTCCGTGAACCTGCGCAGCATTGGCTCAATTCGATGCCAACGAACGAACAGATTGACGCATATAAAATTACCCAGCAGCCATTTAGAAACAACACAACGTCTAAAGAAAAAGGTTATTTCTTAATTAAAAAATGTCTTATGGCTGTTTAAAAATCAGCCACATCTTGAAAGAGGACAGGGACATGCATTTTATTAAGATTTTATACCTTTTTCTAAAAATAAATAAATAAAGATTGGATTTTTAGCAACGTTATCAACTGCAGTGGTGGAATGTAAATCACAGAAAATGTAGGTTGTGGTGAAAGCTGCAGAGAGGTATTGGTGTGTGAGACTTGACATCAGAAGAGTTACAGGGTGTGTTAAGTGGTGGTGTCCCATCCTTTCAGGTTGTTGGCCTGAGGTAGGACTAAATATATTTAAAGAGTGGAGTAGGGTATTGTTATTTTTTTATATATATATTTTTGTGAGAGCGTAGTGTTAGATGATAGGGTTTTTGGGTTGTCAGGTAGCCTAGTGGTTAGAGCGTTGGGAGAGTAACCGAAAGGTCGCAAGATCAAATCCCTGAGCTGACAAGGTAAAAATCTGTCGTTCTGCCCCTGAACAAGGCACTGTCCCTAGGACATCATTGTAAATAAGAATTTGTTCTTAACTGACTTGCCTAGTTAAATAAAGATTATTTAAAACTTTTATTTTCTCCAAGCAAAGTATAAGGGAGTTGTACTCCAGTCTAGTAGGTGGCGGTAATGCAACATATATTGGATGCCACCCGCCGATAAACCTCATAGAAGAAGCATATACTTTTCAATCTGTTTTAGGAATATACAATTGTACTTTCAACAGGATTCTACTTTATCAGGTAAAAACTACTGAATGAGCCCCAAAAACGTGCTATGATTTTGATGGTATTAGTGAAAATGTTTGTCCTAGCTAGTCTTTGAAAATAAGTTGGTTGACGTTATTTTAGCTAGCTGGCTATCGAACTAGTTCACAACAAACAGACCATTTAATTGAGGGTTAATAAACCAAATATTGTAATAGCTGTGGTAAACCGTAGGGTGTTGGGTTGAGCGTGCAGAGACTGAGACAGAGACAGGGAGGCTTTAGTCTGAGAAAAACAACTTTACAAAGACAGAAAATAAATATATCAAAGAAATAACTTAGGTTTTGCTCGGTCTTCCTTCTCTCTCTTGACTGGTGTCCGTCTCTCTCCCCATTTCCTCCTGCGGTGTGCCATCGAGCTCCTTTTATTTGGCCTCCACGGCTGGTTGGCACTTTCCTCTAATCACCTCCACTTAGAGCTGTCGGGGTGCCCAGCTCCCATATTCCCAGCAGAGGGAGCCAACATCGCCTCACGTACCTCCCCTCTATTACCATCCCCCGGGGTAGACCTCCTGGGAAACCACATAGCCTTGAGTTTGTTCAAAATTTCTCCACATTTGTTCAGATTTTTCTTGTTGCATATAGCCCCGCGGTCTCTTTCAATACAGACACCATGGTGATTCTGCTAAATGTACGACACTGGCCGCCTGGAATACTTTAAGCAACCGTCGTAAAACAGCGCTGTTGCTAAGGTAACTTCTTCATTCTAATTCAAATCAACCAAATGTTATTTGTCACATACACATGGTTAGCAGATGTTAATGCGAGTGTAGCGAAATGCTTGATAAAGATGGCAGCAGTGGGATATGAACCCACGCCTCCATAGAGACTGGAGCCTTAATCCTGCAACCTTAGAACGCTCGGCCAAACTACCCAGCTCTACCTAGTACAAACTGTGCATTCGAGCCTAACACAGGCAGACACATAAAACCGCCGTGTTTCTGAGAAAGGAAAATGTGAAATACTGTCTATCCTAGGTAGTTTCCAGACGTTTCATCCTTCACGGGGCGTCCTAGTGAGGAATTCCCCACGTATGCACCAAGTGAAGTAGCTGGAGACCCCTGTTTAGTGGGCTGTTGCTTGGGGGTGATGGTCCTCCTATGCTGTAGTCTTGACAGCAGTGTGCCAGTGTTAACCAGTGCCTTTTAGTGTTCAGTGGGAATGTCACATAGCATATAATGTTTTTTGTTGTGAATTTTTTTTCTCCCATCATAGTAACATTAACTATTTTAAAGCAACTAAATAGTTATGATAATAGTATTTTTAACTGTCTGTAATGTGCATAACCAAATACCTATCCTCTTGTGAAAGTGGGTATGGAATTCACTCTAGCTGTGTTATACATGGCAAAGACTTGTTTTAATATCCACATTGGAAGCTAATCAAAATTCCTCTGTCACTGAAATATCTCATGAGAAATGTCAAGACATTTACTCCACATTACTGTAATGTTGGAAAGCCAGTGCCTGTTGATCTGATTAGGAAATCTCTGTCTGTCTCGTGCCCACACACACACACACACACACACACACAAATAACAGATTTTGGGTGTGGCCGAAACATCTTGTTTCTTTGGGAAAAGTCCAAATAGGGGAATGTTGTTAATTTGAATGTTTTATCATAAATGTAGTGTCTAGAGGCTGAGCTGCAGCCCAAGGAAACGTAGCGGACAGAGGAAAGCTGATATTATTAGTTCTCAGGCCAGCCCACCACATTCCTGGCATGTGTGTCACACTGTACACTGGGGGGGAGAGAAACCTATGTACAGACATTGAGAAAGGTCGCCGTAGGCAGACCTGCCTCTCGAGAAGATGTGCACACTGCCCACAAAATAAGGCGGAAACTGAGCTGCACTTCCTTACCTCCTGCCAAATGTAAGACTATAGAGACACATATTTCCCTCAGATTACACAGAACCACAAAGAATTAGTAAACAAATCCACATTTTGATAAACTCCCATATCTATTGGGTGAAATACCACAGTGTGACATCACAGCAGCAAGATTTGTGACCTGTTGTCACAAGAAAAGGTCAACCAGTGAAGAACAAACACCATTGTAAATACAACCCATATTTATGCTTATTTATTTTCCCTAACTATTTGCACATCGTTACAACACTGTATATAGACATAATGACATTTTAAATATATTTTGGAAATTTTGTGAGTAATGTTTACTGTAAATTTTGTATTGTTTATTTCACTTTTTTATGATCTATTTCACTTGCTTTGGCAATGTAAACATGTTTCCCATGCCAATAAAGCCCTTCATAAAAATGTACATTTAATTGTAAATTGGAAGAGACAGGGGTAGAGAGGGTGAGAGTGAGAGTGAGAGAGAGAGAGGAGAGGGAGAGAGGAGAGGGAGCGAGGAGAGGGAGCGAGGAGAGGGGGATAGGGAGCGAGAGAAAGAGAGAGAGGGTTGATTCTGTTTCTCATTTTGTGTTTCTTTTCATGGAGGAGTGGAAGAGGGAAAGAGAAAAGCAGGGAGACCAGACCCTCCCTCCCTCCCTCCTTCCTTCCTTCCTTCCCTCCCTCTCTCCATCCACATACAGACACACATGTAGCCACTCCACACACACACACACACACACACACACACACACACACCTTACACCTGAGAGGATTCAACAGAGTATAAACAGAGAGTATGATACCTCATGATCTACTGTGCAGTTTGTTGGTTGGTTAAACCTGGGACTGCTTGAACTAGAACAATGGTTCCCAACCTTTTTATAGTCCCGTACCCTGTCAAACCTTCAACCTCCAGCTGTACCCCCTCTAGCACCAGGGTCAGCGTACCCCGTCAAACCTTCAACCTCCAGCTGTACCCCCTCTAGCACCAGGGTCAGCACACTCTCAAATATTGTTTTTTGCCATCATTGTAAGCCTGCCACCACACACACACACACACACACACACAATACGATACATTTGTTAATCATAAGAATGAGTGTGAGTTTTTGTCACAACCCAGCTCGTGGGAAGTGACAAAGAGCTCTTATAGGACCAGGGCACAAATAACAATATTAAATAATAAATAATTTTGCTCTTTATTTAGCCATCTTACATATAAAACCTTATTTGTTCATCAAAAATTGTGAATAACTCACCACAGGTTAATGAGAAGGGTGTGCTTGAAAGGATGCACATAACTCTGCGATGTTGGGTTGAATTGGAGAGAGTCTCAGTCTTAAATCATTTTCCACACAGACTCTGTGCCTGTATTTAGTTTTCATGCTAGTGAGGGCCGAGAATCCACTCTCACACAGGTACGTGGTTTCAAAGGGCATCAGTGACTTACTCTGAGCGCAGCCCTATCCAGAAATCTGGCAGTGGCTTCTGATTAAATAAAATTTTCACAGAACCACTTATTGCAATTTCGATGAGGCTCTCAAGTTCAGATATCGGTAAGTGGACTGGAGGCAGGGCATGAAAGTGATAACAAATCCAGTTGTTTGTGTTGTCCGTTTCGGGAAAGTACCTGTGTAATTGCTCACCCAGGTTACTCAGGTGCCTCGCTATATCACATTTGACAATGTCCGTAAGCTTGAGTTAATTTGCATGCAATAAATCATACAATGATGGAAAGACCTGTGTGTTGTCCTTGTTAATGCAGACAGAAAAGAGCTCCAACTTGTTAATCATAGCCTCAATTGTGTCCCGCACATTGAATATAGTTGCGGAGAGTCCCTGTAATCCTAGATTCAGATCATTCAGGCGAGAAAAAAACATCACCCAGACAGGCCCGTCATGTGATAAACTCGTTATCATGCAAGCGGTCAGACAAGTGAAAATTATGGTCAGTAAAGAAAACTTTAAGCTCGTCTCTCAATTTTTTTTTAAATGTGTCAAAACTTTGCCCCTTGATAACCAGCGCTACATGGTTGCTGCCCATATAATTTCATAATGCAGAAAATACATGAGAGTTCAGTGGCCTTGCTTTAACAAAGTTAACCATTTTCACTGTAGTGTCCAAAACGTCTTTCAAGCTGTCAGGCATTCCCTTGGCAGCAAGAGCCTCTCGGTAGATGCTGCAGTTACCCAAGTGGCGTCGGGAGCAACTGCTTGCACGCGCGTTACCACTCCACTATGTCTCCCTGTCATTGCTTTACGCCATCAGTACAGATACCAACAGATACCAACACATCTTGACCACCAATGTCAATTTGATGTCACAAAGCTGTTCAGTACTTTAAAAATATCCTCTCATGTTGTCCTGGTTTCCAGTGGTTTGCAGAAGAGGATGTCTTCCTTAATTGACCCCCCATAATCGTAACGGACATATACCAGGAGCTGTGCCAGGCCCGCCACGTCTGTTAATTTATCCAGCTGTAATGCATATAATTCACTTGCTTGTATACGAAGCAGTAATTGTTTCAAAACATATCCTGACATGTCACTGATGCGTCGTGAAACAGTGGTGTTTGATGAAAGCATTGTCTGTATAGTTTTTGGGCCTTTTCCCCCAGCATTGTCCCAGCCGTATCCACGTCAGCAGGAAGAATTAAGTCCTCCACAATAGTATGGGGCTTGCCTGTCCTAGCCACTCGGTAGCTCACCATACAAGACGCTTCTAGCCCCTTCTTATTAATGGTATATGTTGCTTTTATATATGTCTTATTACTCGAAAGTTGTCTTTATTCTCACTCAGAAAACTCCCGTGACTTATTTTTCAAATTTCCATGTTTTGTTTCTAAATGTCTGCGCAAGAGTGAAGGTTTCCCGCGAGAGAGTAACGGTTAATGTGATTGGATGTTAATTATTTGACTAGGCTACCTGAATTGGACATTGTGTTGTTATTTCGCTGAACACTAGATGGTTTAATTTTATTTTTGGCAGTGAAACGAGGCTACTCAGACGAGAAAAAAACCTTACCCAAATGTATAGCCCCGTTGGAAAATATTATATATTGGGGCGGCAAGAGCGTTAGGCCAGTAACCGAAAGGTTGCTAGATCAAATCCTCGAGCTGACAAGGTAAAAATCTGTCATTCTGCGCCTGAACAAGGTAGACTGTTCCTAGCCCTACATTGTAAATAAGAATTTGTTCTTAACTGACTTGCCTAGATTTCTCAGTGACACCTACGTTACAAGAGAGAGACGTCATCAGAGCGTGCAACAGGACACTGTACTGTCTACACTCGGTTTGTTGTTTACATTAAAACTTTTTCATTGAATAGATTTTAATCCGAACTAAAGTTTTGTTACTAAGGATTCCACGATGCCTTTACGGCTGGGACTGCAAGTTTGTGTTCCTTTTTTTTTGCGAGGATTCCGCGAGTGCCAGCTGGCTGTACTACAGACACCTGTCATCATTACATTTACATTTAAGTCATTTAGCAGATGCTCTTATCCAGAGCGACTATCATCGTGGGAAAGACTCATTGTTATTTTTTCGTAAAACAACTGGTTGCAGTATAGAGCCAATCTGGATACCAAGCAGATCCTGAGGGAAATCGACGAGTACCAACAGCTTTACACTATGGAGGAACAACATACTCCTTCGTGGAAAGATCTGACCACCTCACAAAATAACTTTAACCTGACAAAAAAAAGAAAAACAGATTCATCTACAGACACGGATGATTTACTTACCATTGAGGTAGAGGCTAGTGCTCTGGCTGGGATCCATTCATCACTGGAAAAGTTGTGTGAGGAGGTAACAGGGCTGAGGGGGAGTTTGGAGTTCAGCCAGAGTGAAATTCTCAAGCTCCAAAGAGAAAACAAGACACTCACAGACACGGTTAAAATCCACGATTCCAACATGGATTGTCTACTCAGGGAAAACAGGGTGATGAAGGAGGCGCTACTAGACATACAAAGTCGTAGCATGCGGGAAAATCTAAATTTTTCTGGTATTTCCGAGGACACATCCAATAATCCAGAGGGCGCGATCAGAGAATTCATGCAATCCGCATTGAAACTTCCTATAGAGACTGTAAACAAGGTGGCTTTCCACCGAGTACACAGACATGGAGCTCGGAGCGACAAGACCAAGGGTCCCCGACCGATCATCGCAAAATTTGAACACTACCAACAAAAGAAGCTGATCAAAAGCAGAGGAAGGGAGCTTGACCTGTTGGGGCCACCCCTTCCCATTCGGATCCCGGTAACGGGATTGCTTGACAAGATACATGGCGCGAAATTCAAAACAGCAAAAATCTAATAATTTTAATTTCTCAAACAACCAACTACACTGCTCAAAAAAATAAAGGGAACACTTAAACAACACAATGTAACTCCAAGTCAATCACACTTCTGTGAAATCAAACTGTCCACTTAAGCAACACTGATTGACAATAAATTTCACATGCTGTTGTGCAAATGGAATAGACAACAGGTGGAAATTATAGGCAATTAGCAAAACACCCCCAATAAAGGAGTGTTTCTGCAGGTGGGGACCACAGCTGCTATGCTTCCTGGCTGATGTTTTGGTCACTTTTGAATGCTGGCGGTGCTTTCACTCTAGTGGTAGCATGAGACGGGGTCTACAACCCACACAAGTGGCTCAGGTAGTGCAGCTCATCCAGGATGGCACATCAATGTGAGCTGTGGCAAGAAGGTTTGCTGTGTCTGTCAGCGTAGTGTCCAGAGCATGGAGGCGCTACCAGGAGACAGGCCAGTACATCAGGAGACGTGAAGGAGGCCGTAGGAGGGCAACAACCCAGCAGCAGGACCGCTAACTCCGCCTTTGTGCAAGGAGGAGCACTGCCAGAGCCCTGCAAAATGACCTCCAGCAGGCCACAAATGTGCATGTGTCTGCTCAAACGGTCAGAAACAGACTCCATGAGGGTGGTATGAGGGCCCGACATCCACAGGTGGGGGTTGTGCTTACAGCCCAACACCGTGCAGGGCGTTTGGCATTTGCCAGAGAACACCAAGATTGGCAAATTCGCCACTGGCGCCCTGTGCTCTTCACAGATGAAAGCAGGTTCACACTGAGCACGTGACAGACGTGACAGAGTCTGGAGACGCCGTGGAGAACGTTCTGCTGCCTGCAACATCCTCCAGCATGACCGGTTTGGCGGTGGGTCAGTCATGGTGTGGGGTGGCATTTCTTTGGGGGGCCGCACAACCCTCCATGTGCTCGCCAGAGGTAGCCTGACTGCCATTAGGTACCGAGATGAGATCCTCAGACCCCTTGTGAGACCATATGCTTGTGTGGTTGGCCCTGGGTTCCTCCTAATGCAAGACAATGCTAGACCTCATGTGGCTGGAGTGTGTCAGCAGTTCCTGCAAGAGGAAGGCATTGATGCTATGGACTGGCCCGCCTGTTCCCCAGACCTGAATCCAATTGAGCACATCTGGGACATCATGTCTCGCTCCATCCACCAACGCCACGTTGCACCACAGACTGTCCAGGAGTTGGCAGATGCTTTAGTCCAGGTCTGGGAGGAGATTACAAAAAAAACGTTCACAAAAAACATAACAATTATTTTAAGAATTATAGATACAGAACTCCTCTATGCACTCGATATGTCCAATTTTAAAATAGCTTTTCGGTGAAAGCACATTTTACAATATTCTCAGTAGATAGCCCAGGCATCACAGGGCTAGCTATTTAGACACCCACCAAGTTTAGCACTCACCAATATCAGATTTACTATTAGAAAAGTTTGATTACCTTTCCTGTTCTTCGTCAGAATGCACTCCCAGGACTTCTACTTCAATAACAAATGTTGGTTTGGTCCAAAATAATCCATCGTTATATCCAAATAGCGGCGTTTTGTTCATGCGTTCTAGACACTATCCGAATGGCGTGACAAAAGATTTCTAAATATTTCATTACCGTACTTCGAAGCATGTCAACCGCTGTTTAAAATCAATTTTTATGCCATTTTTCTCGTAAAAAAGCGATAATATTCCGACCGGGAATCTGTGTTTCGGCAAATAGAGGGAAAAACACAAAGACGGGGGCGGCCAGTGCACGAGCATAAGCCCTTTGTCCTCTGATAGACCACTTAGCAAAAGCGCTCGTGTGTTTCAGCCAGGGCTTTGAATTACGTCATTCAGCTTTTTCCCGGGCTCTGAGTGCCCATGGAAGACGTAGGAAGTGTCACGTTAGAGCAGAGATCCTTTGTAATGGATAGAGATGGCAAAGAAGTTCAAGAAATGGTCAGACAGGGTACTTCCTGTACAGAATCTTCTCACGTTTTGGCCTGCCAAATGAGTTCTGTTATACTCACAGACACCATTCAAACAGTTTTAGAAACTTTAGGGTGTTTTCTATCCATATATAATAAGTATATGCATATTCTAGTTACTGGGTAGGATTAGTAACCAGATTAAATCGGGTACATTTTTTTATCCAGCCGTGCAAATACTGCCCCCTAGCCCTAACAGGTTAAAATCAATTTTTATGCGATTCTTCTCATAAAATAGCGATAATATTCCGACCGGGAGTCGTTGTTTTCGTTCAAAGACTGATAATCTAAAATGGACTCTTCACGTGTACGCGCACACCCGTCTCATTGTTCTCAGATCGACCACTTTCCAAATGCGCTACTGTTTTTCCGCCAGTAACTGCAGAGTCATCATTCAATGTTCTGGCACCTTCTGAGAGCCTATGGGAGCCTTAGAAAATGTCACGTTACAGCAGAGATCCTTTGTTTTGGATAGAGATGACAAAGAAGGCCAAGAAATGGTCAGAGAGGGTACTTCCTGTACAGAATCTTCTCAGGTTTTGGCCTGCCATTTGAGTTCTGTTATACTCACAGACACCATTCAAACAGTTTTAGAAACTTTGGAGCGTTTTCTATCCAAAGCTACTAATGATATGCATATTCTAGTTTCTGGGCAGGAGTAATAACCAGATTAAATCGGGTACGTTTTTTATCCGGCCGTGAAAATACTGCCCCCTATCCATAACAAGATAATAGCACATGGCCTAGATGTTCAAATGTTCATAAATGACCAGCATGGTCAAATAATAATAATCATAATAGTTGTCGAGGGTGCAACAAGTCAGTAACACAAGAGTAAGTGTCAGTTGGCTTTTTCATAGCCGATCTTTGAGAGTATCTCTACCGCTCCTGCTGTCTCTAGAGAGTTGAAAACAGCAGGTCTGGGACAGGTAGCACATCCGGTGAATAGGTCAGGGTTCCAGCAGGCCTGGGACAGCAGGTCTGGAACAGGTAGCACGTACGGCGAACAGGTCAGGGTTCCATAGCTGCAGGCAGAGCAGTTGGAACTGGAGCAGCAGCACGGCCAGGTGAACTGGGGACAGCAAGGAGTCATCAAGCCAGGTAGTCCTGAGGCATGGTCCTAGGGCTCCCGAGAGAGAGAAAGAAAGAGAGAATTAGAGAGAGCATATTTAAATTCACACAGGACACTGGAAAAGACAAGAGAAATACTCCAGATGTGACAGACTGACCCTAGCCCCCCGACACAAACTACTGCAGCCTAAATACTGGAGGCTGAGACAGGAGGGGTCAGGAGACACTGTGGTCCCATCCGATGAAACCCCCGGACAGGGCCAAACAGGTAGGATATAACCCCACCCACTTTGCCAAAGCACAGCCTCCACACCACTGGAGGGATATCTCCAACCACCAACATACCATCCCGGGACAAGGCCGAGTATAGCCCACAAAGATCTCCGCCACGGCACAGCCCAAGGGGGGGCGCCAACCCAGACAAGAAGACCACGTCAGTGACTCAACCCACTCAAGTGACGCACCCCTCCCAGGGACGGCATGGAAGAACACCAGAAGCCAGTGACTCAACTAACAAGTGACTCAACTAACAAGTGAAATTGCCAGATTTACCTTTTGAAGTGGATATTTGAAATAATATCCAAATTGATTGGGCTTCTACAATGAGACAAGATTAACTTTTTCCATATTAACTTAGATGAAGCAAAGCTCTCAGGTTAACCTCTTACATCTAGATGTGCCGCTAGCGGAACGCCTCGCCAATATCCAATGATAGAGCGTGGCGCGAATTACAAACACCTCAGAAATCCAAAAACGTTCATTTTTCAAACATATGACTATTTTACACCATTTTAAAGACAAGACTCTCCTTTATCTAACCACATTGTCCGATTTCAAAAAGGCTTTACAACGAAAGCAAAACATTAGATTATGTCAGGAGAGTACCCAGACAGAAATAATCACACACCCATTTTTCAAGCTAGCATATAATGTCACAAAAACCAAAACCACAGCTAAATGCAGCACTAACCTTTGATGATCATCAGATGACACTCCTAGGACATTATGTTATACAATACATGCATGTTTTGTTCAATCAAGTTCATATTTATATCAAAAACCAGCTTTTTACATTAGCATGTGATGTTCAGAACTAGCATACCCACCGAAAACTTCCGGTGAATTTACTAAATTACTCAAGATAAACGTTCACAAAAAACATAAATTATTTTAAGAATTATAGATACAAAACTCCTTTATGCAATTGCAGTGTCCGATTTTAAAATAGCTTTTCGTTGAAAGCACATTTTGCAATATTCTGAGTAGATAGCCCGGCCATCATGGCTAGCTATTTTGACACCCACCAAGTTTGGCACTCACCAAACTCAGATTTACTATAAGAAAAATTGGATTACCTTTGCTGTTCTTCGTCAGAATGCACTCCAGGACTTCTAGTTTACACCCAATGTTGTTTTGGTTCCAAATAATCCATAGTTATATCCAAATAGCTGCGTTTTGTTCTTGCGTTCAAGACACTATCCGAAGGGTGACGCGCCGGCGCGTATCGTGACAAAAAAAATTCAAAATATTCCATTACCGTACTTCGAAGCATGTCAAACGCTGTTTAAAATCCATATTATGCGATTTCTCTCGTAAAATAGCGATAATATTCCGACCGGGAGACCTTGTTTTCGTTCAAACACTGAAAATAGAAAATGGAGTCTTCACATGCGCGCCCGTGTCATTGTTCTCAGAACGACCACTTTCCAAAAGCCCTACTGTTTTTCGCACAGGGACTGCAGAGTCATCATTCCCCGTTCTGGCGCCTTCTGAGAGCCTATGGGAGCCTTAGAAAATGTCACGTTACAGCAGAGATCCTCTATTTTCGATAAAGAGGCTATAGAAGGACAAGAAATGGTCAGACAGGGCAATTCCTGTATGGAATCTTCTCAGGTTTTTGCCTGCCATATGAGTTCTGTTATACTCACAGACACCATTCAAACAGTTTTAGAAACTTTAGGGTGTTTTCTATCCAAAGCCAATAATTATATGCATATTCTAGTTACTGGGCAGGAGTAGTAACCAGATTAAATCGGGTACGTTTTTTATCCGGCCGTGAAAATACTGCCCCCTATTGAATGGGCTAGTGACTGTGACAGCATGGAATTCAAAGGAGGAGATAGACAGATGGGTCAGGGGAGAAAGAGAGAATGTCCACTTGAGAGAGATGAGGATTCCTGTGCCACCACCCCGCTGACCAGATGCTCTCGGGGTATGCGAGAACACGTGGTCACACGAGGAGAAAGCAGTAGGAGTAGCAGTGTTTTCTGTGGTAATCCATGTTTCCATCAGCGCCAAGAAGTCGAGGGACTGGAGGGTAGCATGAACTCTGCCTTGTTGGCCGCAGACTGGCAGTTCCAGAGGCTGCCGGAGACCTGGAATTCCACGTGGGTCGTAACCCATTGGAGGCAAAGAAACCCCTCTTGATTTCAACCGGTTGTGAAATGGTATGTCTTACTGTTCCTTTTACTGATGTTTGCATCCAAGATGTCTCATCGAGGGCTGTGAGATGCCGATTGTCAACCTCCAGTTGAAAAGTGCCTGTTGCCAAAAACCCAAGGATGGATAGCACTTGGATGTGTACAAAAATCCTCACAAAACTCCTATGAAATTGTTTTTTGGAAATTATATCTGATGAGTCAATCTGTATTTTCTGCTGAAAAATAGTCCCTCGTCTTTAAAAATGCGCTCTCTGCGAAATTCAGCGTGTGTCAAATATTCCAACAGAGCAGGATCAGCCTCTCATTGGATTTCCATTATCTCTGTTTTTTTATAGGATTTACACAATGGTTTACTTTACACATATACCTCTAGTTTAACTAATTACTTTATATGGATTATTATTCTAACAAATGCACAGATGTGGTCAAATTATATGATATAGCCTGTCAAGATATGTGGCATTAATTCACAATGGAAATACAATTAAATCGATAAATTATTTAATTATTACTCACAATTCCACACGTTCAACATATAGCTGGGGCAAAATGGTTCTGTTAAAGTCTAATATGATCTAAATGTTTGAGTTGAATAGTACTCTATAAATGGTTCTGTTAAAGTCTAATGCCGTCTAAATGTTTGAGTTGAATAGTACTCCATCATTGGTAATTTTCCACAGCTGCTCTTCACACACAGCACAAAGGAGTGATTTATTACTGTCTCCTTGTCTTTAGGGCAGAGCGCTCCAGAGAGGAGGGGTCTAATACTGCATCTCAGTGCTATGTGGGGGGGCTCCAGAGAGGAGGGGTCTAATACTGCATCTCAGTGCTATGGGGGGGGGGGCTCCAGAGAGGAGGAGGGGTCTAATACTGCATCTCAGTGCTATGTGGGGGGGCTCCAGAGAGGAGGAGGGGTCTAATACTGCATCTCAGTGCTATGTGGGGGGGGCTCCAGAGAGGAGGGGTCTAATACTGCATCTCAGTGCTATGTGGGGGGGCTCCAGAGAGGAGGGGTCTAATACTGCATCTCAGTGCTATGTGGGGGGGCTCCAGAGTAGAGGAGGGGTCTAATACTGCATCTCAGTGCTATGGGGGGGGGGGCTCCAGAGAGGAGGAGGGGTCTAATACTGCATCTCAGTGCTATGTGGGGGGGGCTCCAGAGTAGAGGAGGGGTCTAATACTGCATCTCAGTGCTATGTGGGGGGGCTCCAGAGTAGAGGAGGGGTCTAATACTGCATCTCAGTGCTATGTGGGGGGGGCTCCAGACAGGAGGGGTCTAATACGGCATCTCAGTGCTATGTGGGGGGGGCTCCAGAGAGGAGGAGGGGTCTAATACTGCATCTCAGTGCTATGTGGGGGGGCTCCAGAGAGGAGGAGGGGTCTAATACGGCATCTCAGTGCTATGTGGGGGGGCTCCAGAGAGGAGGAGGGGTCTAATACGGCATCTCAGTGCTATGTGGGGGGGCTCCAGAGAGGAGGAGGGGTCTAATACTGCATCTCAGTGCTATGTGGGGGGGGCTCCAGAGAGGAGGGGTCTAATACTGCATCTCAGTGCTATGTGGGGGGGCTCCAGAGAGGAGGAGGGGTCTAATACTGCATCTCAGTGCTATGTGGGGGGGCTCCAGAGAGGAGGAGGGGTCTAATACTGCATCTCAGTGCTAGAGGTGTCACTACAGACCCTGGTTCGGTCACGGGCTGTATCACAACCGGCTGTGATCGGGAGTCCCAAAGGGCGGCGCACAATTGGCCCAGCGTCTTCCGGGTTAGGGGAGGGTTTGGCCGGGGTAGGCCGTCCTTGTAAATAACAGTTTGTTCTTAACTGACTTGAACCTTAAACAAACGTTAAATTAAAAATACATTAAAAAAAAGGCCCAACCAGGCTGAATTCTTGTCCTGTCGGTTCTGATAAATGAGGCCAGATTTGTGCCTACACATGATTGATATTCTAGGCCCCTGGAGCATCACTTTAATCCACAGATTCAAATGATGTTTCTGTCTATGTTGTTGATTAGAATCACATCAAGTCATCACCACTTGTCAAACATCACCCAATCACCCAATCACCCACCATCATCCACCATTACCCAATCACCCAATCACCCACCATCACCCACCATCACCCACCAATCACCCACCATCACCCACCAGTCATCCACCATCACCCACCAGTCATCCACCATCACCCACCAGTCATCCACCATCACCCACCAGTCATCCACCATCACCCACCAGTCACCCACCATCACCCACCATCACCCACCATCACCCACCATCACCCACCATCACCCACCAGTCACCCACCATCACCCACCAATCACCACCCAATCACCCAATCATCACCCCATCACCCAATCATCACCCCATCACCCAATCATCACCCCATCATCCACCATCACCCAATCATCCACCATCACCCAATCATCCACCATCACCCAATCATCCACCATCACCCAATCATCCACCATCACCCAATCATCCACCATCACCCAATCATCCACCATCACCCAATCATCCACCATCACCCAATCATCCACCAATCACCCAATATCACCCAATCACCCAATATCACCCAATCATCCACCATCACCCACCATCACCCAATCATCCACCATCACCCAATCATCCACCAATCACCCAATCATCCACCAATCACCCAATCATCCACCAATCACCCAATTATCCACCAATCACTCAATCACCCACCAATCACCCACCATCACCCAATCACCCACCAATCACCCAATCATCCTTCATTACCTTTCCTTTCTCTAAAACACTACTGAATTCAACTTCTTCTCCTCTTCAATCTGAACAAAAGGTCAGTGGAGGTCATCAGAACACAGTCCATACAGTTTATTAGGTAATGCTAATAATAACATGCAGCTGTTGGCTTCGCTGTGCACAACAGTCACTAACTGTTTTACATAACAACATTGTTCTCACAGCATATGACATTCATTTGAAACAAATGCAGTTATTTGTCTAGTTAGTACATAGCAAATCAACAGCAATACTCACTAAACAATCCCCCAAAAGCTGAATAGAAGAAGACAGTGACATAGTGTGTGAGGAAAACTATATAAATGCTGCAATGTTATTGGTTGGACCAGTCCCCTGCAGACAGATGACTAAACAAGCTTTATACTGTATCTAATGGCAACAGCTGTCCATCAAATACATCAACATCGATTAGTGGACTTCAACATATGTCTGTCTTGATTAGTGGACTTCAACATATGTCTGTCTTGATTTGTGGACTTCAACATATGTCTGTCTTGATTTGTGGACTTCAACATATGTCTGTCTTGATTTGTGTAAAAGCAGGGTAGAGCAGAGCAGAGCAGGGCAGGGCAGAGCAGAGCAGAGCAGGGTAGAGTAGAGCAGAGCAGAGCAGAGCAGGGCAGAGCAGAGCAGAGTAGAGTAGAGTAGAGTAGAGCAGGGCAGGGCAGGGTAGAGTAGAGCAGGGCAGAGTAGGGTAGAGCAGAGTAGAGTAGAGCAGAGTAGAGTAGAGCAGGGTAGGGCAGAGCAGGGCAGAGCAGGGTAGAGCAGGGCAGGGTAGAGTAGGGCAGGGTAGAGCAGGGCAGGGCAGGGTAGAGCAGGGCAGAGTAGAGCAGGGCAGAGTAGAGCAGGGTAGAGTAGAGCAGGGCAGAGTAGAGCAGGGTAGAGTAGAGCAGAGTAGCGCAGAGTAGGGTAGAGCAGAGCAGGGTAGAGCAGGGCAGAGCAGAGCAGGGCAGGGTAGAGCAGGGCAGGGTAGAGCAGAGCATGGTAAAGCAGGGTAGAGCAGAACAGAGTAAAGCAGAACAGAGTAAAGCAGTGTAGAGCAGAACAGAGTAAAGCAAGGTAGAGCAGCCAGGGGCTTACAGACATGAAGTAAGGAAAGATAATGAGACAATGTAGGGCACAGGGGGAAAATATAGGGGACAATATAGGGGACAATGTAGAGGACTAGGGGACAATGTAGGGGACTAGGAGGCAATGTAGGGGACATCAGAGGACTAGGAGACAATGTAGAGGACATCATGGAGGACTAGGAGACAATGTAAGGGATAACATAGGGGACTAGGGTTCAGTGTAGGGGACATCATGGAGGACTTGGAGACAATGTAGGGGACAATGTAGGGGACTAGGAAACAATGTAGGGGACAATGTAGGGGACTAGGAAACAATGTAGGGGACAATGTGGGGGACTACGTAGGGGAATAGGAGACAATGTAGGGGACATCAGAGGACAATGTAGGGGACTAGGAAACAATGTAGGGCCCTAGGGGACATCATAGAGGACTAGGAGACAATGTAAGGGATAACATAGGGGACTAGGGTTCAGTGTAGGGGACATCATGGAGGACTTGGAGACAATGTAGGGGACAATGTAGGGGACTAGGAAACAATGTAGGGGACAATGTAGGGGACTAGGAAACAATGTAGGGGACAATGTGGGGGACTACGTAGGGGAATAGGAGACAATGTAGGGGACATCAGAGGACAATGTAGGGGACTAGGAAACAATGTAGGGCCCTAGGGGACATCATAGAGGACTAGGAGACAATGTAGGGGATAAAATAGGGGGCTAGGGTACAATGTAGGGGACTGGGCGACAATGTCGGGGACAATTTAGAGGAGAATGTAGAGGACTAGGAGACAATGTAGGGGACAATGTTGGGGACAATGTAGAGGACTAGGAGACAATGTAGGGGACTGGGACAACGTAGGGGACAACATAGGGGACTGGGGGACAACGTAAGGGACTAGGGGACAACGTAAGGGACTAGGGGACAACGTAAGGGACTAGGGGACAACGTAAGGGACTAGGGGACAACGTAAGGGACTAGGTGACAACATGGGTGGGGCAGTAGTGTGTGTGTCAGCTGTCAAAGGGTTATGCTCTCAGCTCCAAAGGGTGGGTTAATGTAGTCTCTCTATATATCAGATCCTTTCTGCCTGCGCTTGGAGGGGGGCACCAGACGTGCTGGCAGCTCGGGGGGCAGACCATGCCCCTCTAACTTCACCTCGATCAGGTGGCTGGCCAGGGCAAACTCCTCATCATCCAGCATGCCATCTCGGTCCACATCCGACAGCTTCCAGATCCTCCCCAGGACGGAGTTTGGCAGCCGGGTGCTCACCATCCAGTCCTTGGCCTTGGTGCCACTCAGCTTGCCCTCGTTGGGCGCCAGGTTGTAGAAGATCTCGTCGTATTTGGGCTTGTCCTTGGTCACCACCCAGGCCATATCGCCCCCATCCTCGCCCTCCTTCCCCCCATTCTCCACATCGCCAAATGGGTCGTTCTCCACGAAGGGCCCGGCGCGGGTTCCCAGGAAGGCCCCCCCCTGCACCATTGGCTGCACCCCCAGGTTGATCTCCTCCTGGCGCAGCAGAGGCATCAGCTTGGCGATGTCGGATGCCAGCAGCTCGTCCAGAGCAGCCATCAGGGACGGTTTCAGGGGCTTGAACTTACTGAAGTCATGGGTCAACAGCTGCTCCTGGATGGGAACAGAGAACAGAGCAAACTAGTCAGCCAATCAATCCGTCTGGGAAATACAGTGGCTTGCGAAAGTATTCACCCCCTTGGCATTTTTCCAATTCTTTTGTCTTACAACCTGGAATTAAAATGGATTTTTGGGGGGTTTGTATCATTTGATTTACACAACATGCCTACCACTTTGAAGAGGCAAAATATTTTTTCTTGTGAAGCAAACAAGAAATTAGACCAAAAAAAGGAAAACTTGAGCTTGCATAACTATTCATCCCCCCAAGACCAAAACTTTGTAGAGCCACCTTTTGCAGCAAATACAGCTGCAAGTCTCTTGGGGTATATCTCTATAAGCTTGGCACATCTAGCCACTGGGATTTTTGCCCATTCAAGGCAAAACTGCTACAGCTCCTTCAAGTTGGATGGTTTCCGCTGGTGTACAACAATCTTTAAGTCATACCACAGATTTTTTATTGAATTGGGGTCTGGGCTTTGACTAAGCCATTCCAAGACATTTAACCTGTTAGGGCTAGGGGGCAGCATTTGCACGTCTGGATAAAAAAAATGTACCCGATTTAATCTGGTTACTAATCCTACCCAGTAACTAGAATATGCATATACTTATTATATATGGATAGAAAACACTCAAAATTTTCTAAAACTGTTTGAATGGTGTCTGTGAGTATAACAGAACTCATTTGGCAGGCAAAACCCTGAGACATTTTCTGACATGAAGTGGATACCTGATGTGTTGTATTGACTTTAAACCTATCCCATTGAAAAACACAGGGGCTGAGGAATATTTTGGCACTTCCTATTGCTTCCACTAGATGTCACCAGCCTTTACAAAGTGTTTTGAGTCTTCTGGAGGGAGATCTGACCGAACAAGAGCCATGGAACGATGATGTCCCATTAGACACCTGGCGCGCGAGTTCATGTTGGGTACCCTCGTTCCAATACGTTATAAAAGAGTATGCATTCGTCCACCTTGAATATTATTCATGTTCTGGTTAAAAAAGGCCCTAATGATTTATGCTATACAACGTTTGACATGTTTGAACGAACGGAAATATATTTTTTCCCCTCGTTCATGACGAGAAGTCCGGCTGGCTTAGATCATGTGCTAACAAGACGGAGATTTTTGGACATAAATGATGAGCTTTTTTGAACAAAACTACATTCGTTATGGACCTGTGATACCTGGAAGTGACATCTGATGAAGAGAATCAAAGGTAATGGATTATTTACATAGTATTTTCGATTTTAGATCTCCCCAGCATGACGGCTAGTCTGTATCGCAACGCGTATTTTTCTGGGCGCAGTGCTCAGATTATTGCAAAGTGTGATTTCCCAGTAAGGTTATTTTTAAATCTGGCAAGTTGATTGCGTTCAAGAGATATAAATCTTTAAATGACAATATAATATTTTACCAATGTTTTCTAATTTTAATTATTTAATTTGTGACGCTGACTTGACTGCCGGTTATTGGAGGGAAACGATTTCCTCAACATCAATGCCATAGTAAAACGCTGTTTTTGGATATAAATATGAACTTGATAGAACTAAAAATGCATGCATTGTCTAACATAATGTCCTAGGAGTGTCATCTGATGGAGATTGTAAAAGGTTAGTGCATCATTTTAGCTGGTTTTATGGTTTTGGTGACCCTGTCTTTGAATTGACAAAACATTACACACAACTCTTGTAAATGTACTGTCCTAACATACTCTAAATTTATGCTTTCGCCGTGAAATCGTAAAACGTGGTTAGATTAAGGAGATGTTTATCTTTCAAAGGGTGTAAAATAGTTGTATGTTTGAAAAATGTGAATTTTGACATTTATTTGGATTTAAATTTGCCGCTCTTGAAATGCACCTGCTGTTGATGGAGTGCACCACGGGTGGCACGCTAGCGTCCCACCTAGCCCATAGAGGTTAAATGTTTCCCCTTAAACCACTCGCGTGTTGCTTTAGCAGTATGCTTAGTGTCATTGTCCTGCTGGAAGATGAACATCTGTTCCGGTCTCAAATCTCTGGAAGACTGAAACAGGATTCCCTCAAGAGTTTCCCTGTATTTAGCGCCATCCATCATTCCTTCAATTTTGACCAGTTTTCCAGTCCTTGCCGATGAAAAACATCCCCACAGCATGATGCTGCCACCAACATGCTTCACTGTGGGGATGGTGTTCTCGGGGTGATGAGAGGTGTTGGGTTTGCGCCAGACATAGCATTTTCCTTGATGGCCAAAAAGCTCAATTTTAGTCTCACCTGACCAGAGTACCTTCTTCCATATGTTCGGGGAGTCTCCCACATGCCTTTTGGCGAACACCAAACATGTATGCTTATTTTTCTGGCCACTCTTCCGTAAAGCCCAGCTCTGTGGAGTGTACAGCTTAAAGTGGTCCTATCGACAGATTCTCCACTGTGGAACTTTGCAGCTCCTTCAGGGTTATCTTTGGTCTCTTTGTTTCCTCTCTGATTAATGCCCTCCTTGCCTGGTCCGTGAATTCTGGTGGGCGGCCCTCTCTTGTCAGGTTTATTGTGGTGCCATATTCTTTCAATTTTTTAATAATGGATTTAATGGTGCTCCGTGGGATGTTCAAAGTTTCAGAATTTTGTTTAGAACCCAACCCTGATCTGTACTTCTCCACAACTTTGTCCCTGACCTGTTTGGAGAGCTCCTTGGTCTTCATGGTGCCGCTTGCTTGGTGGTGCCCCTTGCTTAGTGGTGTTGCAGACTCTGGGGCCTTTCAGAAGATATATATATATATGTGTATATATATATATATATATATATATATATATATATACACACACTGAGCTCATGTGACAGATCATGTGACACTTAGATTGCCACAGGTGGACTTTAACTAATTATGTGACTTCTGAAGGTAATTGGTTGCACCAGATCTTATTTAGGGGCTTCATAGCAAAGGGGTGAACACATATGCATGCGCCACTTTTCCGTTTAGAATTTTTTGGAATTTCTTTAAAATAAGTAATTTTTTTAAATTTCACTTCACCAATTTGGACTATTTTGTGTATGATGTCCATTACATGAAGTCCAAAATAAAAATCGGTTTAAATTACAGGTTGAAATGCAACAAAATAGGAAAACCGCCAAGGGTGATGAATACTTTTGCAAGGCACTGTATAACTTAGAGATGGATTACTGAGGGATGCTAGACTTTTGCTATGGACATTGAAAAGTTTCACATTTCCACAGAGGGGTCATATTAGTGCTGGACACTGAAACCCAAATAGACTAAATATAAATATTTAGAATGTTTATATAAAAATAAAAAAATTCAGTTTTAAATTATCAACAAATGTTTTATACTACTAATTTAATAAACGTTTATTTTTTTATCATCATGTTGAGTGTTTTCGAATTCATGAAAAAAAGACAGACAAAAAGACAGGCAGGCAAACAGATAACCAGATAGACCTGCATCTTGGCGCAGTCAGGGAAGTCCCCAGCAGAGATGTGGTGCTGCAGCTGGATCTTGGAGAAGATGACAGGAAGTTGGTAGATCAGGTTCTTCTTCCTGTTGTCCTTCCTGAAGGTTGGCATCTCCTTCTTCAGGTAACTTATGATGTGGGCATGCACCTGGAGGGGTGAGAGAAGCGGGAGGGAGAGAGAGAATGAGGGGGTGATATTAACTTCAGCAAAGCCACTTTCTCCTCAATGTCTTATATCAAACTGAGTCAGACACCTTATTCTTTAGTACCTAGGTCAGACAGGTGTGGTTGCAGATTATATCATAGCATCTAGTTGATGAATGAGACAGAGACAGACAGAGAGAGAACCTACCCTGACCAGTCGGGCCCTCTTCACCAGGTCGTTGAGTTTCCTGAGGGCTGCATTATGGGGAAGGTTCTGGATGTCACTGAACAGATCCTCCTCCTCCAGCTCAAACAGACGACGGTTATCAGGGACCAGCAGCGGTTCCGACCAGAACGACCCGATATACACCCTCACGACCTCTGGGGTGTTGAACACCTGTCAATCAATAGGATGCATCTATGAAGCCCTTTTTACAGTTATCACAAAATGTTATACCCACTCAACACAACCCTTTAGGTGTTATACCCACTCATGGCTTCTGGAAGGAAATGATGTAGGAATAATCAACCGGTGCCGCTCATTCAGCCGACAGAAACTTTAAAGCGGTTCTCCCCATTAAGCAACGGGTCGGAGTCAAAAGCCGAGCCTTCTCTGGTCTCTCCTCCTCCCGTTACGGGGTCTGAGACGCCGAAGCCTCCCACCATTAGCTCTGACAAATTGAAAACCCTCGTCATTGGCGACTCCATTACCTGCAGTATTAGACTTAAAACGAATCATCCAATGATCATACACTGTTTACCAGGGGGCAGGGCTACCGACGTTAAGGCTAATCTAAAGACGGTGCTGGCTAAAGCTAAAACTGGCGAGTGTAGAGAGTATAGTGATATTGTTATCCATGTCAGCACCAACGATGTTAGGATGAAACAGTCAGAGGTCACCGAGCACAACATAGCTTCAGCGTGTAAATCAGCTAGAAAGATGTGTCGGCATCAAGTAATTGTCTCTGGCCCCCTCCCAGTTAGGGAGGAGTGATGAGCTCTGCAGCAGAGAGTCTCTGGCCCCCTCCCAGTTAGGGGGAGTGATGAGCTCTACAGCAGAGAGTCTCTGGCCCCCTCCCAGTTAGGGGGAGTGATGAGCTCTACAGCAGAGAGTCTCTGGCCCCCTCCCAGTTAGGGGGAGTGATGAGCTCTACAGCAGAGAGTCTCTGGCCCCCTCCCAGTTAGGGGGAGTGATGAGCTCTACAGCAGAGAGTCTCTGGCCCCCTCCCAGTTAGGGGGAGTGATGAGCTCTACAGCAGAGAGTCTCTGGCCCCCTCCCAGTTAGGGGGAGTGATGAGCTCTACAGCAGAGAGTCTCTGGCCCCCTCCCAGTTAGGGGGAGTGATGAGCTCTACAGCAGAGAGTCTCTGGCCCCCTCCCAGTTAGGGGGAGTGATGAGCTCTACAGCAGAGAGTCTCTGGCCCCCTCCCAGTTAGGGGGAGTGATGAGCTCTACAGCAGAGAGTCTCTGGCCCCCTTCCAGTTAGGGGGAGTGATGAGCTCTACAGTAGAGTCTCACAACTCAATCGCTGGTTGAAAACTGTTCTGCCCCTCCCAAAAGATAGAATTTGTAGATAATTGGCCCTCTTTCTGGGACTCACCTACAAACAGGACCATGCCTGGCCTGCTGAGGAGTGACGGACTCCATCCTAGCTGGAGGGGTGCTCTCATCTTATCTATGAACATAGACAGGGCTCTAACTCCCCTAGCTCCACAATGAAATAGGGTGCAGGCCAGTGTGATGGATGAATCAGAATTAGTTGGGTAACATAGATAATTAAGATGTCTTATCTGCATAATATGCTTATGTGAGATACTTGTCATTAGAATGTATCCCTTTGGATAATGAATGTTGGCAGTTGCACTTTTCCCTCAGCTGGGGCTCAGTCACTTGGGGCCCAGAGAGGGGAGAGGTCAGGCTTGTCTTTCACATGTCCCTGGTGCTATGCAGAATATCAGAAAGGGAAGAGGACATAATGGAACATTGTCTACATATGTATGTGTGTTTTACTGGGCCTCTATGAGATAGCACTGACAGAGGAGACGTATGATGTCTTTGGGTAATAACGCCTAAAGAGCATTCCAGAGGACATGAGTTAATGTTTCTGTTCTATACCGTACCAGGGAGAGACGGTTCCAGTTTGGAGTAGGAGGACCAGACACTGGTCTATACATTGAAAACTGTTGACACAGCAGTTGCTGTCTGCTATGTTTTATAAATATCTTTCATACAAAACTTAACCTTGTGACCCATTCTATGTATCTGTGGTTCGTCATGTACGTTGAGAGTTTGAGAGGGCTGTATCTTGGCTATAAAAGATCTTTGTACTTTTGCGTAATCACTTTCAATGGTTCATTAGAGATAGCGCATCATCGAAAGTCAAGTGCTTTTGCAAAGCTCTTAATTATTAAAGATGTAGTTTAAGTATTACTCTGACTGGTGTGTGAAGTATGTAACTCTCCTCATTTGGTAATGTAGAAATTAGCAGAAATTAGCCACCACACCAGGCAGCAAGCTGTTAGCCAGCCTGCCAGCTTAGTGGAGTCTGCCACTAGCACAGTCAGTGTAGTCAGCTCAGCTATCCCCATTGAGACTGTCTGTGCCTCGATCTAGGTTGGGCAAAACAAAACGTGGCGGTGTTCGCCTTAGCAATCTCACTGGAATAAAGACCTCCTCCATTCCTGTCACTATTGAAAGAGATTGTGATACCTCACATCTATAGGTCTACTTAATGTTAGATCCCTCACTTCCAAGGCAGTTATAGTCAATGAACAAATCACTGATCATAATCTTGATGTGATTGGCCTGACTGAAACATGGCTTAAGCCTGATGAATTTACTGTGTTAAATGAGGCCTCACCTCCTGGTTACACTAGTGACCATACCCCCCGCGCATCCCGCAAAGGCAGAGGTGTTGCTAACATTTACAATAAATTTCAATTTACAAAAAGAACAACAACTGGGTTTTTGTCTTTTGAGCTTCTAGTCATGAAATCCCACGGGGGACCAGTACGGAGAAAGAAATGTATGAAATGTACACATTCACTACTGTAAGTCGCTCTGGATAAGAGCATCTGCTAAATGACAAAAATAAATAAATTAAAACAAATTAAATCTATGCAGCCTACTCAATCACTTTTCATAGCTACTGTTTACAGGCCTCCTGGGCCGTATACAGCATTCCACACTGAGTTCCCTGAATTCCTAATCAGACTATGTAGTCATGACAGATAATATTCTAATTTTTGGTGACACATGGAAAAGTCCACAGACCCACTCCAAAAGGCTTTTGGAGCCATCATCGACTCAGTGGGTTTTGTCTAACATGTCTCCGGACCTACTCACTGCCACAGTCATACTCTGGACCTAGTTTTGTCCCGTGGAATAAATGTTGTGGATCTTAATGTTTTTCCTCATAATCCTGGACTATCGGACCAGCATTTTATTACGTTTGCAATCGCAACAAATAATCTGCTCAGACCCCAACCAAGGATCATTACAAGCCGGAGTATAAATTCTCAGACAACCCAAAGATTCATTGATGGCCTTAGAGACTCCCTCCA
Source organism: Salmo salar (assembly GCF_965601325.2). Taxonomy (NCBI): domain Eukaryota; kingdom Metazoa; phylum Chordata; class Actinopteri; order Salmoniformes; family Salmonidae; genus Salmo; species Salmo salar. Next base: position 96,134,646 of record NC_138310.1, read on the forward strand.
CCTACCCAAGGACATCAGAGTACAAAAATTGGTTAACCATCTAACTGAGGAACTAAATGTAACCTTGCGTAATAGCCTAGATGCAGTTGTACCCCTAAAAACATTTGTCATAAGAAACTTGCTCCCTGGTATACAGAAAATACCCGAGCTCTGAAGCAAGCTTCCAGAAAATTGGAACGGAAATGGCGCTACACCAAACTGGAAGTCTTCCGATTAGCTTGCAAAGAAAGTACTGTGCGGTATCGAAGAGCCCTCACTGCTGCTCGATCATCCTATTATTCCAACTTAATTGAGGCAAATAAGAACAATCCCCAAAAATGTTTTGATACTGTCACAAAGCTAACTGAAAAGCAGCATTCCCCGAGAGGATGGCTTTCACTTCAGCAGTGATAAATTCATCAACTTCGACGATCATTAGAAAGCAAATTACGGACTCCTCTTAAATCTACGTATTCCTCCAAAGCTCAGTTGTCCTGAGTCTGCACAACTCTGCCAGGACCTAGGATCAAGGGAGACACACAAGTTTTTTAATACTATATTTGACACATTGATGAAAATAATCATGGCCTCTATACCTTCAAGCTGCATACTGGACCCTATTCCATCTAAGCTACTGAAAGAGCTGCTTCCTGTGCTTTGCCCTCCTATGTTGAGCATAGTAAATGTCTTTCTAACCACCGGATGTGTACCAAACTCACTAAAAGTGGCAGTAATAAAGCCTCTCTTGAAAAAGCCGAACCTTGCCCCAGAAAATATATATATTTTTTAACTAAATCGGCCTATATCGAATCTCCAATTCCTCTCAAAAAAAATTGAAAAAGCTGGTGCGCAGCAACTCACTGCCTTCCTGAAGGCATACAATCTATACGAAACACTTCAGTCTGGTTTTAGACCCCATCATAGCACTGAGACTGCACTTGTGAAGGTGGTAAATTACCTTTTAATGGTATTAGACCGAGGTTCTGCGTCTGTCCTCGTGCTCCTAGACCTTAGTGCTGCTTTTGATACCATCGATCACCACATTCTTTTTGGAGAGATTGGAAACCCAAATTGGTCTACACGGACAGGTTCTGGCCTGGTTTAGATCTTATCTGTCGGAAAGATATCAGTTTGTCTCTGTGGATGGTTTGTCCTCTGACAAACCTGTACATTTCGGTGTTCCTCAAGTCTCCGATGTAGGACCACTACTGTTTTCACTATATATTTTGCCTCTTGGTGATGTCATTCGGAAACACATTGTCAACCGTCACTGCTATGCGGATGACACACAGCTGTACATTTTGATGAAACATGGTGAAGCCCCAAAATTGCCCTCCCTGGAAGCCTGTTTTTCAGACATAAGGAAGTGGATGGCGGCAAATGTTCTACTTTTAAACTCGGACAAAACAGAGATGCTAGTTCTAGGTCCCAAGAAACAAAGAGTTCTTTTGTTGAATCTGACAATAATCTTGATGGTTATACAGTCGTCTCAAAGAAAACTGAAGGACCTCTGCGTTACTCTGGGCCCTGATCTCTGTTTTGACGAACACATCAAGACTGTTACAAGGACAGATTTTTTCCCCATCTACGTAACAGCAACTTTCTGTCCAAAAATGATGCAGAAAAATATATCCATGCTTTTGTCACTTCTAGGTTAGACTACTGCAATGCTCTACTTTCCGGCTACCCGGATAAAGCACTAAAACTTCAGTTACTGCTAAACACGGCTGATAGAATCTTGACTAGAACCAAAAAATCTGATCAAACTACTCCAGTGATAGCCTCTCTACACTGGCTTCCTGTTGAGGCTAGGGCTGATTTCAAGGTTTTACTGCTAACCTACAAAGCATTACATGGGCTTGCTCCTACCCATCTTTCCGATTTGGTCCTGCCGTACATGCCTACACGTACGCTACGGTCACAAGACGCAGGCCTCCTTACTGTCCCTAGAATTTCTAAGCAAACAGCTGGAGGCAGGGCTTTCTCCTATAGAGCTCCATTTTTATGGAATGGTCTGACTATCCATGTGAGAGATTCAGACTCGGTCCCAACCTTTAATGAAGACTCAATTCTTCAGTAGGTCCTATGATTGAGTGTAGTCTGGCCCAGGAGTGTGAATGTGAACGAAAAGGCACTGGAGCAACGAACCGCCTTTGCCGTCTCTGCCTGGCCGGTTCCCCTCTCTCCACTGGGAATCTCTGCCTCAAACCCTATTACAGGGGCTGAGTCCCTGGCTTACTGGTGCTCTTCCATGCCATCCCTAAGAGGGGTGCGTCACTTGAGTGGGTTGAGTCACTGACGTGATCTTCCTGGCCGGGTTGGCGCCCCCCTTGGGTTTGTGCCGTGGGGGAGATCTTCGTGGGCTATACTCGTGTAACCGATGTGAAATGGCTAGTTAGTTAGCGGTGGTGCGCGCTAATAGCGTTTCAATCAGTGACGTCACTCGCTCTGAGACTTGAAGTAGGGTTTCCCCTTGCGTTGCAAGAGCCGTGGCTTTTGTGGCGCGATGGGTAACGATGCTTCGTGGGGTGTCAGTTGTTGATGTGTGCAAGGGTCCCTGGTTCGAGCCCGGGTTGGGGCGAAGAGAGGGACGGAACCTACACTGTTACACTCGGCCTTGTCTCAGGATGGTAAGTTGGTGGTTGAAGATATCACTCTAGTGGTGTGGGATATGTGCTTTGGAAAAGTGGGTGGGGTTATATCCTGCCTGTTTGGCCCTGTCCAGGGTATCGTCGGACAGAGCCACGGTGTCTCCCGACCCCTCCTGTCTCAGCCTCCAGTATTTATGCTGCAATAGTTTATGTATCGGGGGGCAAGGATCAGTCTGTTAAATCTGGAGTATTTCTCCTGTCTTATCCTGTGTCATGTGTGAATTTAAGTATGCTCTCTCTAATTCTCTCTTTCTCTCGGAGGACCTGAGCCCTAGGACCATGCCTCAGGATTACCTGCCCTGATCACCAGTCCACCTAGTCGTGCTGCTGCTCCAGTTTCAACTGTTCTGCCTGAGGCTATGGAACCCTGACCTGTTCGACGGACGTGCTACCTGTCCCAGACCTGCTGTTTTCAACTCTCAAGAGACAGCAGGAGCGGTAGAGATACTGAATGATCGGCTATGAAAAGCCAACTGACATTTACTCCTGAGGTGCTGACCTGTTGCATCCTCTACAACTGTGATTATTAATATTTGACCCTGCTGGTCATCTATGAACATTTGAACATCTTGGCCATGTTCTGTTATAATCTCCACCCGGCACAGCCAGAAGAGGACTGGCCACCCCAAGTTGCCTGGTTCCTCTCTAGATTTCTTCCTAGGTTCCGGCCATTCTAGGGAGTTGTTCCTAGCCACCGTGCTTCTACACCTGCATTGCTTACTGTTCAGCGTTTTAGGCTGGGTTTCTGTACAGCACTTTGTGACATCAGCTGATGTAAAAAAATGACTTTATAAATACATTTGATTATACCAACTCCCCACAACCCTTTAGGTGTTATACCCACTACCCACTACCCTTTAGGTGTTATACCCACTACCCACTCCCCACTACCCTTTAGGTGTTATACCCACTCCCCACAACCCTTTAGGTGTTATACCCACTCCCCACTTTCTAGTATCCAAGATGGCGTAGCAGTCAGACGTCTTTGTCCTGTCGTGTCCCTTGTATGCAGCTTTTTATATATTTTTCTTCGCATATCTTTTTAAAATATTTTCCTAAACCTCAACTTCTAAATACTCTCCTGCAACCCGCCTCATCCAATGTGGCGTGGAGCTGTTTTTTTTCTAAAGTATTTCTATTTACTTCAGATCTGGAATCCCTCACCTGACCATAGCCAGCTAACTACCTACCAGCTATCAGTCAGCAAACCACTGCTAGCGGTCATCAGCTAGCCTTTAGCTCGGAAAGCTCTCGCCAGTTCGTACAACGTGACTCAAACCAGAGCATAACGGACCCATTTCTTTCTCTATATCCCCGGATTCCTACCGCAAACTCTGAACATTTCCATCTGGATCTTCGCAACTAGCTAACCGCAATCCTGGGTAACTACTCCTGGCTAGCGTTTCCATCCCGGAGCAAGCACCAATTAGCCTGAAGCCAGCCCGGCTAGGGCTCCTGGGCTACCACCGAAGCCCACTCCAGGGCTACAATATCCGGACCCCTTCTACTGCCGGTATGGGGCACGGAACCCCGCCGATCCTCTACGACTGGAATACCGACATAATCTGCCCGAGGATTCCAACAGGCCCCTCAGGCGCGATGTCCGCTGTAGGCCCATTCTGCTAACCACGGCCTGCTAGCTACCTAGAGCTACTTGGAACCCTACTAATTCACGATTGTTCTATCGACGTCACCGCACGAAGAGGCAACAACAGACTTACCTCCATCACGACGTCCCCCAAAGGCTTTTCTGCTAACTGCTTCCTTGCTAACCCAGGCTGCTAATTGCTAGCTTGCTAGCCCCAGTCTGCTAACTGCTAGCTTGTTAGCACCGGCCTGCTAACTGTCTGAATCGCCGTGTCCCCAGCCAGCCCAACCACTCACTTACTGTCCTGGTTAGTGATAACTGTCTTATTTCACTGTAGAGCCTCTAGCCCTGCTCAATATGCCTTAACCAACCATGTTGTTCCACCTCCTACATATGCGATGACATCACCTGGTTTAAACATCTCTAGAGACTATCTCTCTCTCATTACTCAATGCCTAGGTTTACCTCCAATGTACTCACATCCTACCTTGGCATAGTGTACAGACTATCATGCCCAGAAACCTGCTCCTTTTACTCTCTGTTCCGAACGTGCTAGACGGCCAGTTCGTATAGCTTTTAGCCGTACCCTTATCCTACTTCTCCTCTGTTCCTCTGGTGATGTAGAGGTTAATCCAGGTCCTGCAGTGCTTAGCTCCACTCCCACTCCCCAGGTGCCCTCATTTGTTGACTTCTGTAACCGTAAAAGCCTTGGTTTCATGCATGTTAACATTAGAAGCCTACTCCCTAAGGTTGTTTTACTCACTGCTTTAGCACACTGCCAACCCGGATGTCTTAGCTGTGTCTGAATCCTGGCTTAGGAAAACCACCAAAAACCCTGAACCTCCATCCCCAACTATAACATTTTCCGCAAAGATAGAACTGCCAAAGGGGAGGTGTTGCAATCTACTGCAAAGATAGCCTACAGAGTTCTGTATTACTATCCAAGTCTGTACCCAAACAATTCGAGCTTCTACTTCTAAAAATGCACCTTTCCAGAAACAAGTCTCTCGCTGTTGCCACTTGCTATAGACCACCCTCTGCCCCAGCTGTGCCCTAGACACAATATGTGAATTGATTGCCCCCCATCTATCTTCTGACCTTGTGCTACTAGGTGACCTAAACTGGGATATGCTTAACACTCCAGCCATCCTACAATCTAAGCTTGATGCCCTCAATCTCACACAAATTATCAATGAACCTACCAGGTACAACCCCAAATCCGTAAACACAGGCACCCTCATAGATGTCATCCTAACTAATTCACCCTCCAAATACACCTCTGCTGTTTTCAATCAAGATCTCAGCAATCACTGCCTCATTGCCTGCATCCGTAATGGGTCTGCGACCAAACGACCACCCCTCATCACTGTCAAACACTCCCTAAAACACTTCTGCGAGCAGGCCTTTTTTAATCGACCTGGTCGGGGTATCCTGGAATGACATTGACCTCATCTCATCAGTAGATGATGCCTGGCTATTCTTTAAAAGTGCCTTCCTCACCATCTTAAATAAGCATGCCCCACTCAAACAATTTTGAACAAGGAATAGATATGGTCCTTGGTTCACTCCAGACCTGTCTGCCCTTGACCAGCACAAAAACATCCTGTGGCATTCTGCATTAGCATCTAATAGCCCCCGTGATATGCAACTTTTCAGGGAAGTTTGGAACAAATATACATAGGCAGTTAGGAAAGCTAAGGCTAGATTTTTCAAACAGAAATTTGCATCCTGTAGTACAAACTCAAAAAAGTCTGGGACACTGTAAAGTCCATGGAGAATAAGGGCACGTCCTCCCAGCTGCCCACTGCTCTGAGGCTAGGAAACACTTACCACTGATAAATACACTATAATTGAGAATTTCAATAAGCATTTCTCTACGGCTAGCCATGCTTTCCACCTGGCTACCCCTACCCCGGTCAACTGCCCGGCACCCTCCACAGCAACCCACCAAAGCCCCCACCATTTCTCCTTCACCCAAATCCAGATAGCTGATGTTCTGAAAGAGCTGCAAAATCTGGACCCCTACAAATCTGCCGGGCTAGACAATCTGGACCCTCTCTTTCTAAAATTATCTGCCGGAATTGTTGCAACCCCTATTACTAGCCTGTTCAACATCTCTTTCGTATCGTCTGAGATTCCCATAGATTGGAAAACTGACGTGGCCATCCCCCTCTTCAAAGGGGGTGACACTCTAGACCCAAACTGCTACAGACCTATATCCATCCTACCCTGCCTTTTTAAGGTCTTCGAAAGCCAAGTTAACAAACAGATTACCGACCATTTCGAATCCCACCATACCTTCTCCGCTATGCAATCCAGTTTCAGAGCTGGTCATGGGTGCACCTCAGCCACACTCAAGGTCCTAAACAACATCATAAAAGCCATCAATAAGAGACATTACTGTGCAGCCGTATTCGTTGACTTGGCCAAGGCTTTCGACTCTGTCAATCACCACATTCTTATCGGCAGACTCAACAGCCTTGGTTTCTCAAATGACTGCCTCGCCTGGTTTACCAACTACTTCTCTGATAGAGTTCAGTGTGTCAAATCGGAGGCCCTGTTGTCTGGACCTCTGGCAGTCTATGGGGGTGCCAAAGGGTTCAATTCTCGGGCCGACTCTTCTCTGTATACAATCAATGATGTTGCTCCTGCTGTTGGTGATACTCTGATCCACCTCTACACAGACGACACCATTCTGTTTACTTCTGGCCATTTTTTGGACACTGTTAACAAACTCCAGACAAGCTTCAATGCCATACAACTCTCCTTCCGTGGCCTCCAACTGCTCTTAAACGCAAGTAAAACTAAATGCACGCTATTCAATCGATCACTGCCCACACGTCCAGCATCACTAGCCTGGATGGCTCTGACTTAGAATACGTGGACAACTACAAATACCTAGGTGTCTGGTTAGACTGTAAACTCTCCTTCCAGACTCACATTAAGCATCTCCAATCCATAATTAAATCTAGAATTGGCTTCCTATATCGCTACAAAGCATCCTTCACTCATGCTGCCAAACATACCCTCCTAAAACTGACCATCCTACCGATCCTCGACTTCGGCGATGTCGTCAATAATCTAGCCCCCAACACTCTACTCAACAAATTGGATGCAGTCTATCACAGTGCCATCCGTTTTGTCAAAGCGCCATACACTACCCACCACTGCGACCTGTATGCTCTCGTTGGTTGGCCCTCGCTTCATACTCGTCGCCAAACCCACTGGCTACAGGTTATCTACAAGTCTCTGCTAGGTAAAGCCCCGCCTTATCTCAGCACCCACTCGTAGCACGCGCTCCAGCAGGTATATCTCTCTGGTCACCCCCAAAGCCAATTCCTCTTTGGTCGCCTTTCCTTCCAGTTCTCTGCTGCCAATGACTGGAACGAACTGCACTTTTTTTTTTTTTTTTAAATCTCTGAAGCTGGAGACTCATATCTCGCTCACTAGCTTTAAGCACCAGCTGTCAGAGCAGCTCACAGATCACTGCACCTGTACATAGCCCATCTGTAAACAGCCCATTATCTACCTCATCCCCATACTGTATTTATTAATCTTGCTCCTTTGCACCCCAGTATCTCTACTTGCACATTCATCTTCTGCACATCTACCATTCCAGTGTTTAATTGCTATATTGTAATTACTTCGCCACCATGGCCTATTTATTGCCTTAACTCCCCACATTTGCACTCACTGTATATAGACTTTTATTTTTTCTACTGTATGTTTTGTTTATTCCATGTGTAACTCAGTGTTGTTGTATGTGTCGAATTGCTATGCTTCATCTTGGTGTCACGACTTCCACCGAAGTCTTCATCAATCCATTTTCCATGTATTTTGTCTTGTTTTTCCTCACACCTGGTTTCAATTCCCTCAATTACTTGTTGTGTATTTAACCCTCTGTTCCCCCCATGTGGGATTGTTTATTGTAGTGCTTGTGCACGTTCCGCGTGAGCGCACTACAGGTTATTTTTATGCCCATTTATCTTGTTGTTCTGGATGCCGATGGTTTTGTTTAATAAATCTCCGGTTATTACCCAGTTCTGCTCTCCTGCGCCTGACTTCTCTGTCGCCAATACACGCTACTCACTCAACACAACCCTTTAGATGCACTTTTTCATGTTAGTTCTGTAGTTTTTAACTTGACCCTGGTACCTTCAGAAAGTATTCATTACACTTGACTTATTCCACTTTTTGTTGTGTTACAAATTCAATATGTATTAAATATATGTTTTGTCACTCATCTACACACAATACCCGATAATGACAAAGTGAAAACGTCCGCAAATGGCGGCCTTCCGCATCTGCGGTGGAAGGTGGCCGAGCTACAACGGTGTTTGTCAGACCATGAGACATCCCAAAAAACAGACCACTCTATAGCAAGATGACTCTCACGACCACGATGATGTTCTCCGTTTTGCTCTACGACCCCAACAAGTGTCACGGGACTAGTCTGTAGAAAGGTGAGACTTTTCATAGATGGTCACCTTCCCATAGAGGGGAACACGTACGTGTCAATTGTTTTGCTCTAGGACTAGACTGAAGGTAGCCCGGTACCAGTAAAAAAATTGGAAGTATTTATGGAGATAGTTTACTGCCAAAGAAGATGGTTAAATATCAGTCCAAAAAATATACAAAAACATTTTCCTGATCTTTCTTATATCTCTCAGATATACTGTATGACAAACAACTTTCAAACACACTTCCTTTTGATCTATTTTTTTACTAATTGTTTTTCCATGTTTCTATGGGCTAATAGCAGTAAGGCCAAATTCAATGTTTCATCCCTCCAAAAAGTATATACATATTTTATACCTAAAGGGGTCCTTCAATTCAAAATCAAATAGCTATAATTCCATATGTTATCTTAGTATAACCCCCCTTATCCAAAGTGTAATTAATAACTTCACCATGCTCAAAGGGATATTCAATATCTGCCGTTTTAATTTTTACCCATCTACCCTTCTTTGCGAGGCATTGGAAAACCTCCCTAGTCTTTGTGGTTGAATCTATGTTTGAAATTCACTGCTCGACTGAGGGAACTTACAGATAATTGTATTTGTGGGGTACAGAGACGAGGTATTCATAAAAAGAATTATGTTAAACACTTTTATGGCACACAGAGTGAGCCCACGCAACTTATGTTACTTGTTAAGCACATTTTTACTCCTGAACGCATTTAGGGTTGCCATAACAACGGGGTTGAACACTTATTGACTCAAGACTTTTCAGCTTTTCATGTTTTATTAATTTGTAAAAATATCTAAAAACATAATTCCACTTTGACATTATGGGGTATTGTGTTTAGGCCAGTGACACAAACTCAGGCTGTAACACAACAACATGTGGAAAACATCAAGGGGTTTCAACCCTTTCTGAAGGAACTGGGTGAATATTTATTGTTTAGTGATTGTTTTGACTATGTATTGGCAGTGGCGATTTTAGCATTTAAATCTTGGTGGGGCAAACTCCCCAAATATTTTTTAGATGCATGCCAGCAAAGCCACTACACAATACATGAATTGCACTATAACGGTGACAAACAGTGATCACAAAGCAGTCAGGGCCTCGGCACAAAGCAAAGCAGTCAGGGCCTCGGCACAAAGCAGTCAGGGCCTCGGCACAAAGCAGTCAGGGCCTCGGCACAAAGCAGTCAGGGCCTCGGCACAAAGCAGTCAGGGCAGAGCTTTCTTTTCAGCACCATGGAGTGAATCCTTACCACTGCTACACCTGGCTATCAGCGGAGCCTTGTCTGGCAGCGAAACAATTCATTCAGCCTCATTTACTGCCTTTAAAAAAAACATAGGTGATATGGCTGACTCGCTTATACAAATGTGGTTTCTACTGACAATTGATATGTACAAACTATGGCATAAGGGGACGACAAGCGTATAAGAGGCAATCCGTCATTTCGATTAAGACAATTTGCTCAGCACTTTTTAAATGCACTGCGACAGAATTCAGAACATGGGCCGTTCCTACAGTATTCTCTCTGTACACTAAGTCAGAACTGTAGGATAAATAAAGGGTCTTACAGGGTCTTACAATAAAGCTCTTACAATATTCGATGACATTTTTCTAAAACAGGCTACATGTGAACCACCAAGTCAGAACATTAGGCTAAGTTCTGAGGGGGAAAGGAACTAAATTATTAGGGTGAGGCACATGAGCTACTAACACAGCCCTGGGCAACTCCAGTCCTCGGGGGCCTGATTGGTGCCACAGTTTTGCCCCAGCTAACACACCTGACTCCAATAATCACCTAATCATGGTCTTCAGTTAAAAATGCAATTAGTTGAAATCAGCTGTGTTTGCTAGGGATGGGAGAAAAGTGTGACACCAATCAGGCCTCCAAGGACCATGCCTGTACTAACAGCTTACTACACAACATACCCTTAGTATTACTTTCTTAGCTACAGTACTGATTGTTGGGTTAAATGCAGAAGACACACTTCAGTTGAATGCATTCAGTTGTACAACTGACTAGGTATCCCCCTTCATATCTCCCTGGCATATTACATTATTTATGCAGCAGCATAAAATACATTTCTGGACTCACCTTGTTGTGCTGTTCACATGAACAGGAAGGGGGTGTGGCAGTCCTTTGTGGACAAATTTTGTCATCAAAGTCTGGCATTCTCTGGATTTATGGTACTTGCAAGACAACTGGAAACTCTGAAGAAAACGAGGTTGAATCATGACATCAGTGATCTTCAGATCAGAGCTCCAGAAAGAGACCAGAGTTCACGACTTGGAATACCGAGTTGGATGGTTGTTCAAAACTTATTTTCCCAGTCGGAGATCATTTTTTTCTTGAACTCACTGAAGTCTGAGATTTCCCAGTTCCGAGTTTCCAGTTGTTTTGAACTTAGCAGAAGTCATTCTGGATTGACTGGATGGCCAATGTATTCAACCTTTTCTGGCCCATGGTGTTGAATGTTTATCCTTTTAAGCTTGGAAAAGAGACCCTTAACCTGTTGGGTCTAGGGGGCAGCATTTGCACGTCTGGATAAAAAAAATGTACCCGATTTAATCTGGTTACTAATCCTACCCAGTAACTAGAATATGCATATACTTATTATATATGGATAGAAAACACTCTAAAGTTTCCAAAACTGTTTGAATGGTGTCTGTGAGTATAACAGAACTCATTTGGCAGGCAAAACCCTGAGACATTTTCTGACAGGAAGTGGATACCTGATGTGTTGTATTGACTTTAAACCTATCCCATTGAAAAACACAGGGGTTTAGGAATATTTTGGCACTTCCTATTGCTTCCACTAGATGTCACCAGCCTTTACAAAGTGTTTTGAGTCTTCTGGAGGGAGATCTGACCGAACAAGAGCCATGGAACGGTGATGTCCCATTAGACACCTGGCGCGCTACTTCATGTTGGGTACCCTCGTTCCAATACGTTATAAAAGAGTATGCATTCGTCCACCTTGAATATTATTCATGTTCTGGTTAAAAAAGGCCCTAATGATTTATGCTATACAACGTTTGACATGTTTGAACGAACGGAAATATATTTTTTCCCCTCGTTCATGACGAGAAGTCCGGCTGGCTTAGATCATGTGCTAACGAGACGGAGATTTTTGGACATAAATGATGAGCTTTTTTGAACAAAACTACATTCGTTATGGACCTGTGATACCTGGAAGTGACATCTGATGAAGAGAATCAAAGGTAATGGATTATTTACATAGTGTTTTCGATTTTAGATCTCCCCAACATGACGTCTAGTCTGTATCGCAACGCGTATTTTTCCGGGCGCAGTGCTCAGATTATTGCAAAGTGTGATTTCCCAGTAAGGTTATTTTTAAATCTGGCAAGTTGATTGCGTTCAAGAGATGTAAATCTATAATTCTTTAAATGACAATATAATATTTTACCAATGTTTTCTAATTTTAATTATTTAATTTCTGACGCTGACTTGACTGCCGGTTATTGGAGGGAAACGATTTCCTCAACATCAATGCCATAGTAAAACGCTGTTTCTGTATATAAATATGAACTTGATAGAACTAAAAATGCATGCATTGTCTAACATAATGTCCTAGGAGTGTCATCTGATGGAGATTGTAAAAGGTTAGTGCATCATTTTAGCTGGTTTTATGGTTTTGGTGACCCTGTCTTTGACTTGACAAAACATTACACACAACTCTTGTAAATGTACTGTCCTAACATACTCTAAATTTATGCTTTCGCCGTAAAACCTTTTTGAAATCGTAAAACGTGGTTAGATTAAGGAGATGTTTATCTTTCAAATGGTGTAACATAGTTGTATTTTTGAAAAATTTGAATTTTGACATTTATTTGGATTCAAATTTGCCGCTCTTGAAATGCACCTGCTGTTGATGGAGTGCACCACGGGTGGCACGCTAGCGTCCCACCTAGCCCCAAGAGGTTAAACCCAGACTTGGACCACACACCCTCTCCACTGAATAACAGGTTAGTGATTGCTTTGCAACGCTTGCAGTTAGCTACTGATTCCTTCCAAACCACTCATTGTTGAATTTGCAATTTCCAACTTGTTTTTTAATGTTTGTCCAATGGCCAATGAGCACCGGTAAATTTTATCTATAATATCTCTTCATAATTTCTCTTCGTATGATTGAGGATTGAAAATAATTTGCCAGTAGATTGTCGACTTGATTCATGATGATGACCGCTAGCTTAGATTTTGAAAGTATGATGTTGACATGATCAGTCCAATCAAAGCTACTGTAGACCTGCCCTGAATGACAGGTCACCACTGTGTATAGGTCTGTATTGTTTTTACTATGACTGTAGGAAAGTCATTTCCCTTGGGGATGAATAAAGGTCAGTCTCCTCTCACCTTGCCCAAAGACCACATTAGAGCTCCGTAGATTCTCATCAGCTGTTGTGTTCCCACCATGTCAGCCTTGTTCAGGACCACACGCAGTTTCTCCTCGTTACCCCGCAGCGCTCCGATGGCTTCGGAGAACTCGTCACTGATCTCCAACTTGTGGGCGTCGAACAGGAGGATGATGCGGTCAACGCGCTCTGCAAACCATCGCAGCACCGCTGGGAAGTCATAGCCTGAAGAGAGTTAGGGGTTAGGGGTCAGGGAACACAGGCAGGGTCTATCAGATGATTCATAGATTAGAGCGAAAAATAGATGAGTCTTACTTTTTTAGATTTGCAACATGCTGAAAAAATATGCTGAAAAAAAGAATGAATGTTGAACTGTGATACACAATGAAGTTGGACAAAGGGTGGAGGAAGAGATGGGAGGGTGGAGGAAGAGATGGGAAAGGGAGGGTGTCTTTATCTAACCGTGGGTGTGTCTATCTATCCGTGGGTGTGTCTATCTATCCGTGGGTGTGTCTATCTATCCGTGGGTGTGTCTATCTATCCGTGGGTGTGTCTATCTATCCGTGGGTGTGTCTTTATATATCCGTGTGTGTGTGTGTGTGTGTGTGTGTGTGTGTGTGTGTGTGTGTCTTAATGTGTGTCTCTGTGTCTGTCTTTCAAGATGTGGTGGAGGAATCTGAAGAACTCTCCAGGGCTCTGCCTTTCTCTCTCTGTCATCGCTTCTCTCCTTACACCAGAGAGTTGCATGCCTCGCCCTATCTCCCTGTCTCCTTTCCTCAAACAGTACATGGAGGTCAGTCACAGGGTTAGCCTGGTCAGGTGGGATGAGGAAGGATGAAGGCTAGTTGTTTTAGCTGATGATGATGATGACGAGAGACTTGACCAGGTGTGTCTCTGACCGCCTACTTCTACCCTCTCCTCACCTTGTCCCGTCCACTCCTGAGCCTTGCTCTTCTCACCTCGGCTCACCCTCTGTTTCGCTCCTGACAGGATCCCCGGCGTGTCGATGATGCTGATGCTCTCCAGGACCTGATTGGGCAGCTGGGCACACTGTAACCTATCACGCAACAGAAGAAAAGGGAGCAGACATGCACAACAATCAAAACACAACACCACAAAAAAACAACAATAATAACACACCACACAATAGCATAACAAAAAAACTCAACACAATAACACAACACTATTACACAATCACACACCACAAAACTATAACACCACAACACAACATAACAGAAAAACACACCAGGACATGATAACACCACAATAACACAGCACAACATCACACAACAACAAAACACACTAACGCAACAATAACACAGCACAACATGACACAACAACATCACAATAACAACACACTAACGCAACAATAACACAGCACAACAACATAACACAACAGAACACACCACAATAACATAACACTTCACACTAACACAACAACACTACAACACATCATAACATTACAACACTACACAATAACAACGCAATAAAGACAAACACAACAACAACACAATGCAATAACAAAGACAAACAACAACACAATAAGTTAGAGGAATGAACATCTATAGTTCACCTACAGGTTCTCCTCAGGTTACTCAAGCCAGGGCAACTTTCCAACATTCCACTAAACGGCCCCCCATCCGGGCCACTCCCGTCCAGCCATCCATTCAGTTAGCATCAATGGAAAGAATGTGGATAATGTAGGAACACGGTTATTAGCCATCATCACGGTAACAGCTAAACGTGATCTAAGAACCAGACCAAGGCTACGTCCCAAATGGCACCCTATTCTATATACTGTAGTGCACTACTTTTGAAAGGTAGTACACTAATGAATAGGGTGCCATTTGGTACGCAGACTACAAATTGCTGTTGTACTGGATCCCTCCCTGCCCAGGACCCATTGTGCTCCAACAGGCCTCTCAATGCTCTGGGCTTCCTGAAGGAAAACAGTCTCCTGTGCCAGAGCCACAACAATACGATCTGCTGATGATCGGCCGCTAACAACAACACCACCACTACTTCCTGATTCAGATGGCTTTAACTAGACCAGCGCTTCACTGGACGGGAAGCACGCCGCAAACAAAGACAGAGAGAGAGAAACACCTACTGTCATGGTCTAAACCACACGAAAACAACGTTGGACACTTTATGGAACACAAAGCCTTCACCATCTCGTCCTGGAATATCCAAGGCCTGAGGTCATCTGCCTTTGGCCTGAAGAGCATGAACCTGGACTTCACCAGAGAAATTAGAAATACAGACATTGTCATCCTACAAGAGACATGGTATAGAGGAGATGGACCCACTGGTTGCCCTCTAGGTTACAGAGAGCTGGTAGTCCCATCCACCAAACTACCAGGAATAAAACAGGGAAGAAACTCAGGGGGTATGCTAATTTGATATAGAGCAGACCTAACACACTATTAATCAAAACAGGAACATTTAAATTTGGCTAGAAATTCAAAAGGAAATGATCGCAACAGAGAAAAATGCCCTCATGTGTGCTACCTATATCCCCCCAAAAGAATCTCCATACTTTAACGATGACAGCTTCTCCATCCTAGAGGGGGAGATCAACCATTTCCAGGCCCAGGGACATGTACTAGTCTGTGGTGACCTAAATGTCAGAACTGGACAAGAACCTGACACCCTCAGCACACAGGGGGACAAACACCTACCTGGAGGTGACAGCATTCCCTCCCAAATATGCCCCCCTAGACAACTATGACAAAAAAAAACTACAAAAGTTGGTCACAACTCCTGCAGCTCTGTCGCACGCTGGGTCTGTACATAGTCAATGGTAGGCTTGGAGGGGGCTCCTATGGTAGGTACACCTACAGCTCATCCCTTGGAAGTAGACTACTTTATCACTGACCTCCACCCAGAGTCTCTCAGAGCGTTCACAGTCAGCCCACCAACACCCCTATCAGATCACAGTAAAATCACAGTCTACCTGAATAGAGCAATGCTCAATCATGAGGCATCAAATCCAAAGGAACTGAATAATATTAAGAAATACTATAGATGGAAGGAAAGTAGTGTAGAAACCTACCAAAAAACAATTAGGCAACAAATAGAATTCATTTTAGACAACTTCCTGGACAAAACGTTTCACTGTAATAGTGAAGGTCTAAACTTGTCAGTAGAAGGCCTAGATAGAGAAGCTGAAAGGTCAAATATACTATCAAATCTAAAAATGTCAAGCAGACAACCTAAGAAATGAAAAACAATGACAAAATGGTTTGATGAAGAATGTAAAAACCTAACAAAGAAATTGAGAAACCTATCCAACCAAAAACACAGAGACCCAGAAAATCCTGAGTCTACACCTTCACTATGGTGAATCACTAAAACAACACAGAAATACACTACGGAAAAAGAAGGAACAGCACATCAGAAATCAGCTCAATGTAATTGAAGAATCCATAGAATCGAACCACTTCTGGGAACATTGGAAAACACTAAACAACACGAAGAGTTATCTATCCAAAACGGAGATGTATGGATAAACCACTTCTCTAATCTTTTTGGCTCTATAACAAATAATATATAGCAAACACATATACAGAACCAAATACAAATCTTAGAATCAGCTATTAAAGACTACCAGAACCCACTGGATTCTCCAATTACATTGAATGAACTACAGGACAAAATAAAACCCTCCAACCCAAAAAGGCCTGTGGTGTTGATGGTATCCTAAATGAAATGATAAAATATACAGACTACAAATTCCAATTGGCTATACTTAAACTCTTTAACATCATCCTCAGCTCTGGCATCTTCCCCAATGTTTGAAACCAAGGACTGATCACCCTAATCCACAAAGTGGAGAATAACTACCGTGGGGTATATGCACCAACAGCAACCTTGAGGAAATCCTCTGCCTTATCATTAACAGCAGACTCATACATTTCCTCAGTGAAAACAATGTACTGAGCAAATATCAAATTGGTTTTACCAAATTACCTTACGACAGACTGCATCCTGCACACCCTAATTGACAAACAAACGCAAAACCTTCTCATGATTTGTTGATTTCAAAAAGCTTTTGACTCAATTTGGCATGAGGGTCTGCTATACAAACAAATTGGCAAGGACACTAGAACAGTCTGCAGCACCCGGCCTCACCCTAGTATAATCTGAGGTCAAATATCTATTGTTTACTGATGATCTGGTGCTTCTGTCCCCAACCAAGGAGGGCCTACAGCAGCACCTAGATCTTCTGCACAGATTCTGTCAGACCTGGGCCCTGACAGTAAATCTCAGTAAGACAAAAATACTGGTGTTCCAAAAAAGGTCCAGTTGCCAGGAGCACAAATACAAATTCCATCTAGACGCCATTGCCCTAGAGCAAACGATACATACCTCGGCCTAAACATCAGCGCCACAGGTAACTTCCACAAAGCTGTGAATGATCTGAGAGACAAGGCAAGAAGGTCCTTCTATGCCATCAAAAGGAACATAAAATGTGACATACCAATTAGGATCTGGCTAAAAATACTTGAATCAGTTATAGAACCCATTGCCCTTAATGGTTGTGAGGTCTGGGGTCCGTTAACCAAACAAGAATTCACAAAATGGGACAAACACCAAATTGAGACTCTGCATGCAGAATTCTGCAAAAATATCCCCAGTGTACAAAGTAAATCACCAAATAATGCATGCTGAGCAGAATTAGGCCAATACCCCCTAATTATCAAAATCCAAAAAAAGAGCCGTTAAATTCTACAACCACCTAAAAGGAAGTGATTTCCAAACCTTCCATAACAAAGCCATCGCCTACAGAGCTTGGAGCGTACTATGGTGTTGAATGCTGAGCTGTAGTCAATGAATAGCATTCTTACCTAGGTATTGCTCTTTCCAGATGGGATAGGGCAGTGTGCAGTGTGATGGCAATTGCATTGTCTGTGGACCTATTGGGGTGGTAAGCAAACTGAAATGGTTCTAGGGTGATAGGTAAGGTGGAGATGATATGATCCTTGACTAGCCTCTCAAAGCACTTCATGATGACCGAAGTGAGTGCTATGGGGCAATAGTCATTTAGTTCAGTTACTTTTGCATTCTTGGGTACAGGAACAATGGTGGACATCTTGAAGCAAGTGGGGACAGTAGACTGGGATAGGGAGCGATTGAATATGTCTGTAAACACACTAGCCAGCTGGTCTGCGCATGGTCTGAGGATATGGCTAGGGATGCCGTCTGGGCCGGCAGCCTTGCGAGGGATAACACATTTAAAATGTTGGCTACGGAGAAGGAGAGCCCGCAGTCCTTGGTAGCAGATTGCGTCAGTGGCACTATATTACCCTCAAAGCGGGCAAAGATGGAGTTTAGTTTGTCTGGAAGCAAGACATTGGTGTCCGTGGCGTGGCTGGTTTTCCGTTTGTAGTCCGTGATTGTCTGTAGACCCCGCCACATATGTCTCGTGTCTGAGCTGTTGAATTGTGACTCCAGATTTGCCGAAAAGGAGGGCGGGGGGAGGTCCTTGTATGCGTCGCGGAAGTTAGAGTAGCAGTGATCCAGCGTTTTTCAAGGGTGAGTGCTACAGTCAATATGCTGATAAAAATGTAGGTAGTCTTGTTCTCAAATGTGCTTTGTTAAAATCCCCAGCTACAATAAATGCAGCCTCAGGATATTTGGTTTCCAGTTTGCATAAAGTCCAGTAAAGTTCCTTGAGGGCCATCATGGTATCAGCTTGAGGGGGGATGGACACGGCTGTGACAATAACCGGATGATAATTCCCTTGGGAGATAATAAGGAACAAAAGGACTTGAGTTCCTGTATGTTGTTACAATTACACCATGACTCATTAATCATGAAAACATACACCCCCTTCTTCCCGAAGTGATGTTTATTCCTGTCGGCGCGACGTACAAAGAATCCAGGTGGCTGTGTCGACTCCGACAGTATATCCCGAGAGAGCCATGTTTTCGTGAAACTGAGTATGTTATAATCCCAGATGTCTCTCTGTAAAGCAACCCATGCCCTGATTTTGTCGACCTTGTTATCTAGAGACTGGACATTAGCAAGTAATATACTCAGAAGTGGTGGGTGGTGTGCACGCCTCCGAAGTCTGACCAGAAGACCGCTCCGTCTTCCTCTTCTCTGGCGGCGTTGTTTTGGGTCAGTCTCTGGAATCAGTTAAAATGCACTGGGTGGTTCAGAAAAAGGATCCGATTAGGGGAAGTCGTATTCCTGGTTGTAGTGGTGGTAAGTTGATGTCGGTCTGATATCCAATAGTTCTTCCAGGCTGTATGTAATAACACTTAAGATTTTCTGGGCTAACAATGTAAAAACAATATACTGCAAAGTTTCCTAAAGACTAGAAGCGAGGCATCCCTTTCTGTCGGCGCCATCTTGGAATTTAGTTAATAGCAATGCCAATATAATGGTACAGCTATATGGACACTCAATCACTATGGTACTTTTTAATAGTGAGTTTACAATCATATATTTTGATAAATAGAATTGAAAGTTGTGTCTCATTATGGTAAGTGGTGAAATAAGTATAGCCAGTTATAATTGTAATGGCCTAGCAGATAATAAGAACAGACGATCAGTATTTACCTGGCTAAAAGAGAAGGAATATAATATATATTGTTTACAGGAAACTCATTCAACAATTTTAGATGAAGTTGTGTTGAAAAAGGAATGGGGGGGGACAATATATATTTCTCTCATGTGTAAAGAAATTCAAAAGGGGTGACGATATTAATTAACAGTAATTTTGATCCAAATGTGCAAATTGTCCATACAGATCCACAAGTTAGATGGATTATTTTAAATATGTTATTGGACGATAAACAGATATGGCTCATTAACCTATACGGTCCAAATAATGATGATCCTGGCTTCTTTGAAAATATATAATAATGCATCAACCCTACAAGCAACACTAGACTATAATACTGTTTTAAATACCTCAATGGACCATAAAGGAAATCACACTACACACAATCTCTCATGCTCTTAAGGAAATCACAAATATATTCGAACTAGTGGATATATGGAGGAGGTTTAATATCCTGACCTAATGAGGTATACATGGAGGTTTAATATCCTGACCTAGTGAGATATACAGTTGAAGTCAGAAGTTTACATACACTTAGGTTGGAGTCAAACTCGTTTTTCAACCACTTTCTTGTTAACAAACTATAGTTTTGGCAAGTCGGTTAGGACATCTACTTTGTGCATGACAAGTAATTTTTCAAACAATTGTTTACAGACAGATTATTTCACTGTATCACAATTCCAGTGGGTCAGAAGTTTACATACACTGAGTTGACTGTGCCTTTAAACAGCTTGGACAATTCCAGAAAATGATGTCATGGCTTTAGAAGCTTCTTAAAGGCTAATTGACATCATTTGAGTCAATTGGAGGTATACCTGTGGATGTATTTGAAAGCCTATCCTCAAACGCAGTGCCTCTTTGCTTGACATCATGGGAAAATCAAAAGAAATCAGCCAAGACCTCAGAAAAATATTATAGACCTCCATAAGTCTGGTTCATCCTTGGGAACAATTTCCAAACATCTGAAGGTACCACATTCATCTGTACAAACAATAGTACGCAAGTATAAACACCATGGGACCACGCAGCCGTCATACCGCTCAGGAAGGAGACGTGTTCTGTCTCCTAGAAATGAACGTACTTTGGTGTAAAAAAGTGAAAATCAATCCCAGAACAACAGCAAAGGACCTTGTGAAGATACTGGAGGAAACGGTACAAAAGTATCTGTATCCACAGTAAAACGAGTACTATATCGACATAACCTGAAAGGCCGCTCAGCAAGGAAGAAGCTACTGCTCCAAAACTGCCGTAAAAAAGCTAGACTACGGTTTGCAACTGCACATGGGGACAAAGATCGTACTTTTGAGAAATTTCCTCTGGTGTGATGAAAAAGAAAAATAAAAATAGAACTGTTTGGCCATAATGACTATCGTTATGTTTGGAGGGAAAAGGGGGAGGCTTGCAAGCCGAAGAACACCATCCCAACCGTGAAGCACGAGGTTGGCAGCATCATGTTGTGGGGGTGCTTTGCTGCAGGAGGGACTGGTGCACTTCACAAAATAGATGGCATCATGAAGAAGGACAATGATGTGGATATATTTAAGCAACATCTAAGGACATCAATCAGGAAGTTAAAGCTTGGTCGCAAATGGGTCTTTCAAATGGACAATGACCCCAAGCAAACTTCCAAAGTTGTGGCAAAATGGCTTAAGGACAACAAAGTCAAGGTATTGGAGTGGCCATCACAAAGCCCTGACCTCAATCCCATAGAAAGTCTGTGTGCAGAACTGAAAAAGTGAGTGCGAGCAAGGAGGCCTACAAACCTGACTCAGTTATACCAGCTCTGTCAGGAGAACTGGGCAAAAATTCACCCAACTTATTGTGGGAAACTTGTGGAAGGCTACCCGAAACGTTTGACCCAAGTTTAACAATTTAAAGGCAAGGCTACCAAATACTAATTGAGTGTATGTAAACTTCTGACCCACTGGGAATGTGATGAAATAAATAAAAGCAGAAATAAATCATTCTCTCTACTATTATTCTGACATTTCACATTCTTAAAATAAAGTGGTGATCCTAACTGACCTAAAACAGGGAATTTTTACTTAAATGTCAGGAATTGTGAAAAACTGAGTTTAAATGCATTTGGCTGAGGTGTATATAAACTTCCGACTTCAACTGTACATGGCAGAGGCTTAATCAAGCTAGTTCTCTTGGCACCTTTCTTATGTCATTCTCTCTGACACCAAAAGTTTAAAAAGTGTTGATAGGGGACAGAATGCAGTCAGACCATCAATTAATTGGCATATACATTACTCTTACTGAATTTCCACATAGGCGAGGATATTGGCCTACTGGACCATAACTTGTTTTTAACTAGGACAAAATCATTTACAACTTACTTTTTCCGACATAACATAGGTACAGCAGATCCCCTTATTGTATGGAACACTTTTAAAATGTGATTTTAGAGGCCATGCAATTCAGTACTCATCTATAAAACAATAGCAATTTGTCAAAAGAGTCCATATAAACAAAGGAAATGGAAGGACTAACAGTACAGATAGATAGCAATAAAAACTGTAGCATAGAGGCACAGAATAAGTTAGAGGAAAAACAAAAAGAAATGGTGGAACTTATTCAAGAAAGATCCAGTGTAATATATTATAAAAATAAAGCGAACTGGATGGAATATGGGGGAAAATGCACCAAATTATTTTTTAAATCTTCAACATAGAAATGCTACCAAAAATAAATTTACTGAAACTTGTTACAAAGGATGGAGTTACCCATGATTCACCAAAGGATATTTTGAAAGAGGAAGTAAAGAACTTTTAAGCATATGTTTTTGTTTCAGTCTCCTCCATCTCCACTAACCGACAGCTGTACAGAACGACTCATATGAAGGACAAATTACAGGAGGAGGAACTTCTTTATGCAAGTTTGGACACACCTACTAATTTAAGGGTTTTTCTTTATTTTTACAATTCTCTACATTGTAGAATAATAGTGAAGACATCAAAACTATGAAATAACACATAGCGGAATCATGTAGTAAGCAAAAAAAGTGTTAAACAAAATCTAAATATATTTTATATTTGAAATACTTCAAATAGCCACCCTTTGCCTTGATGACAGCTTTGCACACTCTTGGCATTTTCTCAACCAGCTTCACCTGGAATGCTTTTCCAACAGTCTTGAAGGAGTTCCCACATATGCTGAGCACTTGTTGGCTGCTTTTCCTTCACTGTGGTCCGACTCATCCCAAAGCATCTCAATTTAGTTGAGGTCAGGTGATTGTGGAGGCCAGGTCATCTGATGCAGCACTCCATCACTCTCCTTCTTGGTCAAATAGCCCTTGCACAGTCTGGAGGTTTGTTGGGTCATTGTCCTGTTGGCTTCAGAATGAAACACTCCACAGAAACAGCCAACTGGTTTCTTCTGGAAAATGTGAAGTCGAAGATGAACAAAGGGTTCATTGTTGGGGCTGTGTTTCTGGACCTAAAGAAGGCTTTTGATACTGAGATTCTCATCACAAAATTGTCCAAGTTCAACTTTTCCCCCGGTGCCTTGAAATGGATGAAATCATACCTTGAAGGCAGAACTCTGTGTGTTAGAGTGAGCAATGAGCTGTCGCCCACTCTTAGCTATGATGTGGGCGTGCCCCAAGGGTCAATACTGGGGCCCCTCCTGTTCAGCCTGTACATTAATGATCTACCTTCTGTCTGTACTGGGTCTGTAGTTCAAATGTATGCAGATGATACAGTGATATATGTGCATGCAAAGAGCAAACAACAAGCTGCACAAGAACTCACTTCTGTAATGGTCCAGGTTACAAAGTGGCTCAGTGACTCATGTTTGCATCTCAATGTGAAAAAAAAAACTGTCTGCATGTTCTTCACAAAGAGGGCAACAGATGCTACTGAGCCAGATGTCTATGTGTCAGGGGAGAATGTACCGGGTTTCGTCGGAAGGAGTGGACCAAAGCGCAGCGTGGTAAGTGTTCATGATCTTTATTCTCAAAAAAACACTCAAACCAAATAACATACGGGAAAAACGAAAGCGCACAGTTCTGTCAGGTACAAATAACAAAACAGAAAACAACTACCCACAAACACAGGTGGGAAAAGGCTGCCTAAGTATGATTCCCAATCAGAGACAACGATAAACAGCTGCCTCTGATTGGGAACCCTACTCGGCCAAAACAAAGAAATAGATAACATAGAATGCCCACCCCACATCACACCCTGACCTAACCAAATAGAGAAATAAAGCTGCTCTCTAAGGTCAGGGCATAACAGAGAAGCTCCAGGTGGTATCTGATGCTACTGAACCAGATGTCTGTGTATCAGGGGAGAAGCTCCAGGTGGTATCTGATGCTACTGAACCAGATGTCTGTATCAGGGGAGAAGCTCCAGGTGGTATCTGATGCTACTGAACCAGATGTCTGTGTATCAGGGGAGAAGCTCCAGGTGGTATCTGATGCTACTGAACCAGATGTCTGTGTATCAGGGGAGAAGCTCCAGGTGGTATCTGATTTTAAGTACCTTGGCATCATACTTGATTCCAACCTCTCTTTTAAAAAGCAGGTGAAAAAGGTAATTCAAATAACCAAATTCAACCTAGCTAATTTCTGATTTATATGAAATTGTTTGACTACAGAGGTAGCAAAACTGTACTTAACATACTGCTTGACTAGTTGGGCCCAAGCTTGCTGTACAACATAAAACCCATTCAGTCTGTCTATAAACAGGCTCTCAAAGTGCTTGATAGGAAGCCCAATAGCCATCATTACTGTTACATCCTCAGAAAGCTTGAGCTCCTGAGTTGGGAAAATCTTGTGCAATACAACGACACATGTCTTGTATTCCAGATCCTAAATGGCCTGGCTCCTCCTCCACTCAGTATTTTTGTTAAACAGAAAACCCAAACATATGGCAGCAGATCCACAAGGTCTGCCATGAGAGGTGACTGTATAGTTCCCTTAAGGAAAAGCACCTTTAGTAAATCTGCTTTCTCTGTGAGAGCTTCCCATGTCTGGAATACACTGCCATCAGACACACATAACTGCACCACCTATCACACTTTCACAAAAAAACATGAAGACATGGCTAAAGGTCAATCAGATGTGAACATAATCCCTAGCTGTGTATTGCCGCTTTCCATGTTGCCTGTTGTCTATAGCTTGTGAGGTGTGGAAACACTTTGTTGCTTTTATGGATTTTGTCTTGTTGCTTTTTGTGCCATGTTGCATCTTGCTTGTTCTATATTGCTCTGTCTGTATGCTACGTCTTGCTTGTCCTATGTTGCTCTGCGTGTGCTCACTGCTCATTGATTGTCTGTATTGTAATTGTTTTTAATAACCTGCCCAGGGACTGCGGTTAAAACCGTCACTTTTATTGAAACGTTGATTAATGTGCACTCTCCCAGTAAAAATAAATAAACTCAATCACAAATGATAGTCCCACTAAGCCAAAACCAGATGTGATGGCGTAACGCTGCAGAATGCTGTGGTAGCCATGCTTGTTAAGTGTGCCTTGAATTCTAAATAAATCACAGACAGTGTTACCAGCAAAGACACCCACACCTCCTCCTACATGCTTTACAGTGGGAAATACATATGCAGAGATCATCCGTTCACCCACACCGAGTCTCACAAAGACACGGTGGTTGGAACCAAAAATCTCTTGGACTCATCAGACCAAAGGACAGATTTCCACCAGTCTAATGTCCATTGCTCGTGTTTCTTGGCCCAAGCAAGTCTCTTCTTATCGGTGTCCTTTACTAGTGGTTTCTTTGCAACAATTCGACCATGAAGGTCTGATTCACACAGTCTTCTCTGAACAGTTGATGTTGAGATGTGTGTGCTACTTGAACTCTGTGAAGCATTTATTTGGGCTGAACTTTGAGGCTGGTAACTCTAATGAAATCCTCTGCAGCAGAGGTAACTCTGAGTCTTCCATTCCTGTGGCGGTCCTCATGAGAACCTTAAATTCATGAAATTTTCCGTATTGAGTGACCTTCATGTCTTAAATGAGTACGTGTTCTAAAACTTTTGACCGATAGTGAATATCAATGAATTGGCGAGGGCACTGGAACAGTCTGCAGCACCCGGCCTCACCCTACTTGAATCTGAAGTCAAATGTTTACTGTTTGCTGATGATCTGGTGCTTCTGTCCCCAACCAAGGAGGGCCTACAGCAGCACCTAGATCTTCTGCACAGATTCTGTCAGACCTGGGCCCTGACAGTAAATCTCAGTAAGACAAATATACTGGTGTTCCGAAAAAGGTCCAGTTTCCAGGACCACAAATACAAATTCCATCCTTCCAGTAGCATCTAGAGCACAAAAAAAAGAAATGATACGTACCTCGGCCTAAACATCAGCGCCACAGGTAACTTCCACAAAGCTGTGAACGATCTGAGAGACAAGGCAAGAAGGGCCTTCTATGCCATCAAAAGGAACATAAAATGTGACATACCAATTATGGGAGAGAGACAGACAAAAAGGTCCAGTTGCCAGGAGCACAAATACAAATTCCATCTAGACGCCATTGCCCTAGAGCAAACTATTCATACCTCGGCCTAAACATCAGCATCACAGGTAACTTCCACAAAGCTGTGAACGATCTGAGAGACAAGGCAAGAAGTCTACGCCATCAAAAGGAACAATTTTTGACATACCAATTAGGATCTGGCTAAAAACACTTGAATCAGTTCTGAAACCCATTGCCCTTCATGGTTGTGAGGTCCGGGGTCCGTTCACCAAACAAGAATTCACAAAATGGGACATACACCAAATTGAGACTCTGCATGCAGAATTCTGCAAACATATCCTCAGTGTACAATGTAAAACACCAAATAATGCATGCAGAGCAGAATTAGGCCGATACACGCTAATTATCAAAATCCAGAAAAGAGCCGTTAAATTCTACAACCACCTAAAAGGAAGTGATTCCCAAACCTTCCATAACAAAGCCCTCACCGACAGAGAGATGAACCTGGAGAAGAGACCACTAAGCAAGCTGGTCCTGGGGCTCTGTTCACAAACAGACCCCACAGAGCCCCAGGACAGCAACACAATTAGACCCAAGCAAATCATGAGAAAACAAAAAGAGAATTACTTGACACATTGGAAAGAATTAACAAAAAAAAAATGAGCAAACTAGAATGTTGTTGGCAGACCTGGCTCTCAAGAGAAGATAGGCTATGTGCACACTGGCCACAAAATGAGGTGGAAACTGAGTTGTACTTCCTAACCTCCTGCCAAATGTATGACCATATTAGAGACACATATTTCCCTCAGATACACAGATCCACAAAGAACTTGAAAACAAATCCAATTTTGATAAACTCCCATATATCACTGGGTGAAATACCACAGTGTGACATCACAGCAGCAAGATGTGTGACCTGTTGCCACAAGAAAAAGGGCAACCAGTGAAGAACAAACACCATTGTAAATACAACCCATATTTATTTTCCCTTTTGTACTTTAACTATTTGCACATCATTACAACACTGTATAAAGACATAATATGACACTTGAAATGTCTTTATTCTTTTGGCAATTTTGTAAATGTAGTGTTTACCGTTGATTTTTTATTGTGCATTTAACTTTTAATTATTTATTTCACTTGCTTTGGCAATGTAAACATATGTTTCCCATGCCAATAAAGCCCTTTGAATTGAGAGAGAGAGGGCGAGAGAGAGAGAGACAGTGAGGATGAGGGCGAGAGAGAGAGCCGGTGAGGATGAGGGCGAGAGAGAGAGACGGTGAGAAAGAGAGAGAGATAGACGGCGAGGATGAGGGCGAGAGAGAGAGACGGCGAGGATGAGGGCGAGAGAGAGCGAGAGGGCATGCTGGTTGAAGCCTCCTTAGAGCAAGAGAGAGATGAAGTTACCAACTACACTCTGATCTACGATTTGCACTGTCCTTCCTAGTCTGATGTTTATGGTTAGGCGTGTAGGCTGGTCCCATATATGTGCCTAAAGGTAACATCGAACCGACTCCTACGGTAGATACGGCTTCTGCAGGTCTAGTGTTCGACTCCTACAGTTGATATTATGACGTCATTTCCTGTCACAACTTGTGGACTTGTTTACGTGCTGCTGTGCATTTTGTTGCTAGCATTACTTTGCTAGATACCAACTTTACGGTTTTTAATTACCGTTTTAGATTTACATTTTTTCCCCCACTCTACTTTTTCACCCTGGACATGGTTCCTCAGGACCTCCACCAGCCGAAGCTAAGTAGTGACATTAACATGATGCCTTCTAATTGCAGTCACTGTACTAATAATATACAGGAGAACGATCGCCTTACGGCGAGGATAGCTGTGCTGCAAGCCCAGCTTCAGACGCAATCGTTATGCAAGGGTAATTTCAGTGTAGGAAAGGATGAAACAGTGTCTGTGCCACCAGTAAGTACAGATTGTAGTAGAAATCCCCTCGCACGGTCCCCGCAGCCGGACAACTTTCTCATGGATTCTGGAGGGAAACGCTGTAGGAATGCTCAACCGGTGTCACTCATTCAGCCGACAGAAACTTTCAACCAGTTCACCCCATTAAGCAACGAGTCAGAGGCCGAGCCTTCTCTACTCCTCCCGTTACGTAGTCTGAGATGCCGAAGCCTCCCACCGTTAGCTCTGACAAATTGAAAACTCTAGTCATTGGCGACTCCATTACCCACAATATTAGACTTAAAAAGAATCATCCAGCGATCATACACTGTTTACCAGGGGGCAGGGCTACCGACGTTAAGGCTAATCTAAAGACGGTGCTGGCTAAAGCTAAAACTGGCGAGTGTAGAGAGTATAGAGATATTGTTATCCACGTCGGCACCAACGATGTTAGGATGAAACAGTCAGAGGTCACCAAGCGCAACATAGCTTCAGCGTGTAAATCAGCTAGAAAGATGTGTCGGCATCGATTAATTGTCTCTGGCCCCCTCCCAGTTAGGGGGAGTGATGAGCTCTACAGCAGTCTCACAACTCAATCGCTGGTTGAAAACGGTTTTCTGCCCTTCCCAAAAGATAGAATTTGTAGATAATTGGCCCTCTTTCTGGGACTCACCTACAAACAGGACCAAGCCTGGCCTGCTGAGGAGTGATGGACTCCATCCTAGCTGGAGGGGTGCTCTCATCTTATCTACGAACATAGACAGTGCTCTAACTCCTCTAGCTCCACAATGAGATAGCCAGCCTGCCAGCTTAGGGGAGTCAGCCACTAGCACAGTCAGTGTAGTAAGCTCAGCTATCCCCATTGTGACCGTGTCTGTGCCTCCATCTAGGATGGGCAAAATTTAACAAGGCAGTGTTCGCCTTGCAATCTCACTGGAATAAAGACCTCCTCCATTCCTGTCATTATTGAAAGAGATTGTGATATCTCAGATCTCAAAATAGGGCTACTTAAGTCAGTTAAAGTCAATGAACAAATCACTGATCATAATCTTGATGTGATTGGGCCTGACTGAAACATGGCTTAAGCCTGGTGAATTTACTGTGTTAAATGAGGCCTCACATCCTGGTTACACTAGTGACCATATCCCCCGTGCATCCCGCAAAGGCAGAGGTGTTATTAGCATTTACGATAACAAATTTCAATTTACAAAAAAATAAATGACTGCGTTTCTGTCTTTTGAGCTTCTAGTCATGAAATCTATGCAGCCTACTCAATCACATTTTATAGCTACTGTTTACAGGCCTCCTGGGTCGTATACAGCATTCCTCACTGAATTCCTATCGGACCTTGTAGTCATGGCAGATAATATTCTGTGCTATAAAAAAAGCTATGCTATAAATTCTCAGACAACCCAAAGATACCTAGATGCCCTTCCAGACTCCCTCCACCTACCCAAGGACGTCAGAGTACAAAAATCAGTTAACCACCAAACTGAGGAACTAACTGTAACCTTGCGTAATACCCTAGATGCAGTCGCACCCCTAAAAACTAAAAACATTTGTCATAAGAAACTAGCTCCCTGGTATACAGAAAATACACGAGCTCTGAAGCAAGCTTCCAGAAAATTGTAACGGAAATGGCACTACACCAAACTAAGTCTTCCCTATTAGCTTGGAAAGACAGTACCGTGCAGTATCGAAGAGCCCTCACTGCTGCTCGATAATCTTATTTTCCAACTTAATTGAGGAGAATAAGAACAATCCTAAATTTTGTTTTGATACTGTCGCAAAGCTAACTGAAAAGCAGCATTCCCCAAGAGAGGATGGCTTTCACTTCAGCAGTGAAATTCATAAACTTCTTTGAGGAAAAGATCATGATCATTAGAAAGCAAATTACGGACTCCTTTAAATCTGCGCATTTCTCCAAAGCTCAATTGTCCCGAGTCTGCACAACACTGCCAGGACCTAGGCTCAAGGGAGACACTCAAGTTTTTTAGTATTATATCTCTTGACACATTGATGAAAATAGTCATGGCCTCTAAACCGTCAAGCTGCATACTGGACCCTATTCCAACTAAACTACTGAAAGAGCTGCTTCCTGTGCTTGGCCCTCCTATGTTGAACATAATAAACGGCTCCCTATCCACCGGATGTGTACCAAACACACTAAAAGTGGCAGTAATAATGCCTCTTGAAATAGCCAAACCTTGACCCAGAAAATATAAAAAACTATCAGCCTATATCAAATCTCCCATTCTTCTCAAACATTTGAAAAAGCTGTTGCACTGAGAATGCTCTCGTGAAGGTGGTAAACCTTTTAATGGCATCAGATCAAGGCTCTGCATCTGTCCTTGTCCTGCTTTTGATACCGTCGATCACCACATTCTTTTGGAGAGATTGGAAACCCAAATTGGTCTACACGGACAAGTTCTGGCCTGGTTTAGATCGTATCTGTCGGGAAGATATCAGTTTGTCTCTGTGGATGGTTTGTCCTCTGAAAAATCAACAGTAAATTTCGGTGTTCCTCAAGGTTCCGTTGATGGAGCTCTATTATTTTCACTGTATATTTTACCTCTTGGTGATGTCATTCGGAAACATAGTGTTAACGTTCACTGCTATGCGGACGATACACAGCTGTACATTTTGATGAAACATGGTGAAGCCCCAAAATTTCCCTCCCTGGAAGCCTGTGTTTCAGACATAAGCAAGTGGATGACGGCAAATGTCTAACTTTTAAACTCGGACAAAACAGAGATGCTTGTTCTAGGTCCCAAGAAACAAAGAGATCTGCTGTTTGATCTGACAATTAATCTTGATGGTTGTACAGTCTCAAATAAAAAACTGAAGGACCTCGGCATAACTCTGGGCCCTGATCTCTCTTTTGACGAACATTTCAAGACTGTTTCAAGGACAGCTTTTATCCATCTACATAACATTGCACAAATCTGAAACGTTTTGTCCAAAAATGATGCAGAAAAATGTATCCATGCTTTTGTCACTTCTAGATTAGACAACTGCAATGCTCTCTTTCCGGCTACCTAGATAAAGCACTAAATACATTTCAGTTACTGCTAACCTGCAAAGCATTACAAGGGCTTGCGCCTATCTATCCATCTTTCCGATTTGGTCCTGCCGTACATACCTACACGTACGCTACGGTCACAAGACGCAGGCCTCATTGTCCCTAGAATTTCTAAGCAAACAGCTGGAGGCAGGGCTTTCTCCTATACAGCTCCATTTTTATGGAATGTCTGCCTAACCATGTGAGAGATTCAGACTCGGTCCCAACCTTCAAGTCTTTATTGAAGACTCATCTCTTCAGTAGGTCCTATGATTGAGTGTAGTCTGGCCCAGGGGTGTGAAGGTGAACGGAAAGGTACTGGAGCAACGAACCTCCCTTGCTTTCTCTGCCTGGCTGGTTCCCCTCTCTCCACTGGGATTCTCTGCCTCTAACCCTGTTACAGGGGCTGAGTCACTGGCTTACTGGTGTTCTTCCATGCCGTCCCTAAGAGGGGTGTGTCACTTGAGTGGGTTGAGTCTCTGACGTGATTTCTGTCTGGGTTGGCTTCAGTAATTCTAGTGTTCGACTCCTATAGTTGGTATGGCTTCAGTAATTCTAGTGTCCGACTCCTATAGTTGGTATGGCTTCAGTACAACAACAAACATAGCTGCCACAGCTTGCCTCAATAGAAGGTATCCCTCTGAAATAGGGCATCCCAGACAACAGGATAAACACACTAGAGCAGAGGAAAGTACCTCAGGGTGATTCAGCCCCGTAACGCCAGATATCGCTCCCTTTCTCAAGTCACTCCCCACTCTGAAATTTGGGACGGACACTTGAGATTCCATAGAGCAATAAACAGATTTTCTGTTCTCTCCCTTCCTGGCTCTCCTTTCATTGGAGGAGGTGGTGAGGGCAGGGGGTGGTTCTCATTGGCTCAGTTTCTCTCATTTTTCATCCTCATCTCCCCCTTCCTTCAGAAGGACCATTCTAGAATATTCAAAAACATTCATTATGGATTTTGTCCTGTACTCACCTGTTCAGGAAGGTGTTTCCGAAGGGGTTGAGATTGCGGAAGGGTTTGTTGGGGTCAACGATGAGAGCGTTGCCTGGGATAACCCCCTCCACCTCACCGTGCATGATGGCTGTGAAACAGTCAGTGGTGGGTTCTGGTCCTATCCTGCTTCCTGGGATATCCTGCTCCAACACATACCTGAGGGAGAGGAACATATTCACATTAAACTCTATTGTTAAAACCAATGTGTTTCGGCGTGTAGCCTTAAATCAGGGTTTTTATCTGACTCACACAGAAACAAATACCACCACGTTAGCCAGACGCACACATTAGAGCAGGAGCTTAACAAAACATTACAAAGCAATGTTTGTTTTGAAGTATAACACAGATTTAAAAAAACATTCAGGAAAAATATCTGTCCCTGTAATAAACTTGACAGCTACTGTATATCTGAATGTTTACTTGATGAAACTGCTTGAGAAATCTGCTTTAAAGCAGTATCCAAAGCCATAGGATGTAGTGATCACAATATAGTAGCCATATCTAGGAAAACCAAAGTGTATAACAGGTCATACAATAAGTTTTGTAGTGATTCCTATGTTGATGATAAATAATATTTGCTAGAGCAACCAGATGCTGCACTAGACACATTTATGAAATTGCTTATTCCAGTTACTAATAAGCACCCATTAAGAAAATGTCATTAATCTGTTAAATCCCTGTGGGTTTATGAGGAATTAAGTTTGAGTTTATTTTTACAGGGACAGTGCACATTAATCAACGTTTCAGTAAAAGTGCCGGTTTTAGCCAGCCAGCTAATTTTCAACCGCAGTCCCTGGGCAGATAAACGCTAAGAAAACAAATGTCATGTTTTTCTCTAGGTCTAAACTCTCAGTTAGAAACACTTTTGTAATCACTAGCTTGGATGGTACTCAAATCAAACAGGTCTCTGCATATAAATATTTAGGGGTATGGTTAGATGATAGGATTTCTTTTAAAAAACATGTTACTGAATTGGGAAAAAAGCTCAAATTCAAGATAGGGTTCCTTTACAGAAACAGGGCTTGTCTGTCTTCTGTAAATAGAAAACAAATTGTGCAGGCTACTTTTATGTCCGTTTTAGATTATGGTGATATTATCTATATGCATGCATCGGCAAACACATTAAAACCACTGGATGCTATTTATCATTGTGCACTCAGGTTTATCACGGGTGATAGTTACAAAACTCATCACTGTATCCTATATCAACATGTGGGTTGGGCCTCTCTATCTGTGAGGCGAGAGCAACATGCTCTCTTGTTTATTTATAAAGCACTTATTTTAAAACTACCTCCATATATATCATCATTCATTTCCACTAGATATACACATTTTAAAAGCAGATCACAGATGTGGATTACATTAGAGACTCCTGCGGTCTCCACAGAGTTGGGTAGGAGTGCCTTTAGTTCCTTTGCACCTTATTTATGGAACAAACTGCAGATCCAACTTCAGTTAGACACTCTGGTGTCCCTTGCCCATTTCAAAAATGTTATGGAGGATTAATATGATGTTGTCTGTGATTGTTTCTGTTGAATTGTGTCTTTGTTTTGTATGTTTGAAATGTTCTTGTCTGTATGCCTAAAACTGTACATGTCAACATGTTTACACGGGGCACAGCCGTAAAAGAGATCCAGGTCTCAGTCTGTTTTCCCAGTTAAAATAAAGATTTTAAAAAATAATAATATTTTTTTTAAACAATTACACTAAACCATACAGACAAACAATGAGCAGTGAGCACAAGCAAAGCGACATAGAACAAGCAATACGTAGCAATCAGACAGCACACAGACAGATCAACCAAAGAACAAGCAACATGTAGCACGCAGACAGAGAAACAGCACAAAAAGCAACAAAACAAAATGCGCAACAGTGTTTCCACACCTCACAAGCTACAGACAGAGGAGACTGCGTGAATCAGGCCTTCATGGTCATATTGCTGCAAAGAAACCACTACTAAAGGACACCAATAAGAAGAAGAGACTTGCTTTGGCCAAGAAACACAAGCAATGGACATTAGACCGGTGGAAATCTGTCCTTTGGTCTTAACAGCACTATCAACAAGGCAGGTCCTACAGGCCCTAGTTTCTACCTTCTTAACAACGCTATCAACAAGGCAGGTCCTACAGGCCCTAGTTTCTACCTTCTTAACAACGCTATCAACAAGGCAGGTCCTACAGGCCCTAGTTTCTACCTTCTTAACAACGCTATCAACAAGGCAGGTCCTACAGGCCCTAGTTTCTACCTTCTTAACAACGCTATCAACAAGGCAGGTCCTACAGGCCCTAGTTTCTACCTTCTTAACAACGCTATCAACAAGGCAGGTCATACAGGCCCTAGTTTCTACCTTCTTAACAACGCTATCAACAAGGCAGGTCCTACAGGCCCTAGTTTCTACCTTCTTAACAACGCTATCAACAAGGCAGGTCCTACAGGCCCTAGTTTCTACCTTCTTAACAACACTATCAACAAGGCAGGTCCTACAGGCCCTAGTTTCTACCTTCTTAACAACGCTATCAACAAGGCAGGTCATACAGGCCCTAGTTTCTACCTTCTTAACAACGCTATCAACAAGGCAGGTCCTACAGGCCCTAGTTTAGTCACACCTGGACTCCTGTCCAGTCGTGTGGTCAGGTGCCACAAAGAGGGACTTAGGAAAAATACAATTGGCGTGAACAGGGCAGCACAGTTGGCCGCTAATTGTATACTGAGTGCTAATATACACGTCAATCTCTCCTGGCTCAAAGTCAAGAAGAGATTGACTTCATCACTACTTGTTTTTGTAAGAAGTATTTACATGTTGAATGCACCAAGCTGTCTGTTTAAACTCTTACTTGATGAAGCTAGTCTTTCCAGTGGAGTACTGCCCCACCACCAGCACCATGGGTTTGTTGTCAAAGTCTGCATCCTCCAGAGAGGGGGAGTGGAAGTCATGGAAACCGTAGTGCTGCTCAAGGGGGAGGAGCTTCTGATGATACAGAGACTTTAACCCCTCTGTCACTGTCCTGATCACCTCAGGAGTCTTCTTCACGTCTTTACGGCCCCAACGAGACATCCTGATTGGATGATAGGTTGATTGATTTGTCAGTTGGTTGATTGATTGTTGTCCTTCAAGAGGAAATGATCTGACTAGATGAATGAGTGAGCTTGGGAGTTCCTTGAGTTATCTGTCTGTGTGTGGAAGTGTGCGTGTTGCGTCTGTCGGTGTACATCTGTTTTCTGAGGGTGAACCTGTCTTCAGGTATTTCCTGTGTTTTTGTGAATGTTGCTCTTCTCCTCTGAGCCTCCTCTCAGAAGATGGTCCTGTATGTTACTGTAGGGCTGTGACGTCTGTAGTATGTTAGAGCTCTGGTCTGGGTCTTCCCTCTTCTATAGAGACCACTCTGACTCCTGAACGACCTAAAAAAGAAGGAATGAATGAAATGTCAATTATAAACATGTCTCTAGAGAAACACGGACACATTGCTGCAAAAGAAAATCCGAAATGAATTGTCAACATGTTCCAGTGCCATTTTCCAGTGAGAGGAGACTACTATTAAACAACCTAAAAAACAGTATGTTCAGAACACATTCCACACACAGAACATACAGGTGGAACTGTACAGGGGCCTAGCATAGAAAGGCTATGATACTCATACAGGGCCTAGTATAGAAAGGCTATGATACTCATACAGGTAGAACTGTACAGGGGCCTAGCATAGAAAGGCTATGATACTCATACAGGGGCCTAGCATAGAAAGGCTATGATACTCATACAGGGGCCTAGTATAGAAAGGCTATGATACTCATACAGGTAGAACTGTATAGGGGCCTAGTATAGAAAGGCTATGATACTCATACAGGTGGAACTGTACAGGGGCCTAGCATAGAAAGGCTATGATACTCATACAGGGGCCTAGCATAGAAAGGCTATGATACTCATACAGGGGCCTAGTATAGAAAGGCTATGATACTCATACAGGGGCCTAGCATAGAAAGGCTATGATACTCATACAGGGGCCTAGTATAGAAAGGCTATGATACTCATACAGGGGCCTAGCATAGAAAGGCTATGATACTCATACAGGTAGAACTGTATAGGGGCCTAGTATAGAAAGGCTATGATACTCATACAGGTGGAACTGTACAGGGGCCTAGCATAGAAAGGCTATGATACTCATACAGGGGCCTAGCATAGAAAGGCTATGATACTCATACAGGGGCCTAGTATAGAAAGGCTATGATACTCATACAGGGGCCTAGCATAGAAAGGCTATGATACTCATACAGGGGCCTAGTATAGAAAGGCTATGATACTCATACAGGGGCCTAGCATAGAAAGGCTATGATACTCATACAGGGGCCTAGCATAGAAAGGCTATGATACTCATACAGGGGCCTAGCATAGAAAGGCTATGATACTCATACAGGTAGAACTGTATAGGGGCCTAGTATAGAAAGGCTATGATACTCATACAGGGGCCTAGCATAGAAAGGCTATGATACTCATACAGGGGCCTAGCATAGAAAGGCTATGATACTCATACAGGGGCCTAGCATAGAAAGGCTATGATACTCATACAGGGGCCTAGCATAGAAAGGCCATGATACTCATACAGGGGCCTAGCATAGAAAAGCTATGATACTCATACAGGGGCCTAGTATAGAAAGGCTATGATACTCATACAGGGGCCTAGCATAGAAAGGCTATGATACTCATACAGGGGCCTAGCATAGAAAGGCTATGATACTCATACAGGGGCCTAGTATAGAAAGGCTATGATACTCATACAGGGGCCTAGCATAGAAAGGCTATGATACTCATACAGGGGCCTAGCATAGAAAGGCTATGATACTCATACAGGTAGAACTGTATAGGGGCCTAGTATAGAAAGGCTATGATACTCATACAGGTAGAACTGTATAGGGGCCTAGCATAGAAAGGCTATGATACTCATACAGGGGCCTAGCATAGAAAGGCTATGATACTCATACAGGGGCCTAGTATAGAAAGGCTATGATACTCATACAGGGCCTAGCATAGAAAGGCTATGATACTCATACAGGTAGAACTGTATAGGGGCCTAGTATAGAAAGGCTATGATACTCATACAGGTAGAACTGTATAGGGGCCTAGCATAGAAAGGCTATGATACTCATACAGGTAGAACTGTATAGGGGCCTAGCATAGAAAGGCTATGATACTCATACAGGGGCCTAGCATAGAAAGGCTATGATACTCATACAGGTAGAACTGTACAGGGGCCTAGTATAGAAAGGCTATGATACTCATACAGGGGCCTAGCATAGAAAGGCTATGATACTCATACAGGGGCCTAGCATAGAAAGGCTATGATACTCATACAGGTAGAACTGTATAGGGGCCTAGCATAGAAAGGCTATGATACTCATACAGGTAGAACTGTATAGGGGCCTAGCATAGAAAGGCTATAATACTCATACAGGTAGAACTGTATAGGGGCCTAGCATAGAAAGGCTATGATACTCATACAGGTAGAACTCAAGAACAGGTCAGAAGGATTTAATCTCTATACATTACAATTCTGTCTTCTACCTTGTGATATTACACCATCTAGACATTACAATTCTGTCTGCTACATTGTGAACATTCAGCCCTAATGAATACAGGCCTGGTAAAGGTCAGGGGATTGAGCAGTGCTTCCTTAGTGAACTCCTGCCTGCTGTTGTGATGTGGCGTTGGATTCAGCTCACTGTGCATTGTCAGAGCATATCTGGAAAAACCTGGTGTTCCTCGCAGTGGAAAAGTAACACACACCCATCCCTGCGTGCACACTCACTAGTCAATGAATGGTGGCAACTATCAGCATTATACTGTCACAATATACATATATATATACACACATACTCAGTCACTACATACACAGTACATACACTCACTAGTCAATGAATGGTGGCAACTATCAGAATTATACTGTCACAATATACATATATATATACACATACTCAGTCACTACATACACACAGTACATACACTCACTAGTCAATGAATGGTGGCAACTATCAGCATTATGTCTTGCACTGACCCTGCACACACTCAGACCCTAAATACCCACACTATATACACACTATATATACACACTATATATACACACTATATATACACACTCTATATACAAACACTATATACACACCATATAAAGAGAGCCAAATAACATCTATAGTTAACATTCTAAAGTAATGGCAGAGCCAAATAGAATCTAAAGTTAACATTCTAAAGTGCTGGCAAAGCCAAATCCCATCTAAAGTTAACATTCATAAGTAGTGGCAGAACCAAATCCCATCTAAAGTTAACATTCATAAGTAGTGGCAGAACCAAATACCATCTAAAGTTAACATTCTAGAGTACTGACAGAGCCAAATAAAATCTATAGTTAACATTCTAAAGTAATGGCAGAGCCAAATAGAATCTAAAGTTAACATTCTAAAGTAGTGTCAGAGCAAAATAGAATCTAAAGTTAACATTCTAGAGTACTGACAGAGCCAAATAGAATCTAAACTTAACATTCTAAAGTAGTGGCAGAGCCAAATACCATCTAAAGTTAACATTCTAGAGTACTGGTAGAGCCAAATACCATCAAAAGTTAACATTCTAAAGTAGTGTCAGAGCCAAGTAGAATCTAAAGTTAATATTCTAAAGTGGTGTCAGAGCCAAATAGAATCTAAAGTTAACATTCTAGAGTACTGGTAGAGCCAAAAACCATCTAAAGTTAACATTCTAAAGTAATGTCAGAGCCAAATAGAATCTAAAGTTAACATTCTAAAGTGGTGTCAGAGCCAAATAGAATCTAAAGTTAACATTCTAGAGTACTGGTAGAGCCAAATATAATCTAAAGTTAACATTCTAAAGTAGTGTCAGAGCCAAGTAGAATCTAAAGTTAATATTCTAAAGTGGTGTCAGAGCCAAATAGAATCTAAAGTTAACATTCTAGAGTACTGGTAGAGCCAAATACCATCAAAAGTTAACATTCTAAAGTAGTGTCAGAGCCAAGTAGAATCTAAAGTTAATATTCTAAAGTGGTGTCAGAGCCAAATAGAATCTAAAGTTAACATTCTAGAGTACTGGTAGAGCCAAAAACCATCTAAAGTTAACATTCTAAAGTAATGTCAGAGCCAAATAGAATCTAAAGTTAACATTCTAAAGTGGTGTCAGAGCCAAATAGAATCTAAAGTTAACATTCTAGAGTACTGGTAGAGCCAAATATAATCTAAAGTTAACATTCTAAAGTAGTGTCAGAGCAAAATATAATCTAAAGTTAACATTCTAGAGTACTGGTAGAGCCAAATACCATCTAAAGTTAACATTCTAGAGTACTGGCAGAACCAAATAGAATCTAAAGTTAACATTCTAGAGTACTGGCAGAGCCAAATGCCATCTAAAGTTAACATTCTAGAGTACTGGCAGAACCAAATAGAATCTAAACTTAACATTCTAAAGTACTGGCAGAGCCAAATAGAATCTAAAGTTAATTCTAAAGTACTGGCAGAGCCAAATAGAATCTAAAGTTAACATTCTAAAGTAGTGGCAGAACCAAATAGAATCTAAAGTTAACATTCTAAAGTACTGGCAGAGCCAAATAGAATCTAAAGTTAACATTCTAAAGTAGTGGCAGAACCAAATAGAATCTAAAGTTAACATTCTAAAGTACTGGCAGAGCCAAATATAATCTAAAGTTAACATTCTAAAGTACTGGCAGAACCAAATACAATCTAAAGTTAACCTTCTAGAGTACTGACAGAGCCAAATAAAATCTATAGTTAACATTCTAAAGTAATGGCAGAGCCAAATAGAATCTAAAGTTAACATTCTAAAGTAGTGTCAGAGCAAAATAGAATCTAAAGTTAACATTCTAGAGTACTGACAGAGCCAAATAGAATCTAAACTTAACATTCTAAAGTAGTGGCAGAGCCAAATACCATCTAAAGTTAACATTCTAGAGTACTGGTAGAGCCAAATACCATCAAAAGTTAACATTCTAAAGTAGTGTCAGAGCCAAGTAGAATCTAAAGTTAATATTCTAAAGTGGTGTCAGAGCCAAATAGAATCTAAAGTTAACATTCTAGAGTACTGGTAGAGCCAAAAACCATCTAAAGTTAACATTCTAAAGTAATGTCAGAGCCAAATAGAATCTAAAGTTAACATTCTAAAGTGGTGTCAGAGCCAAATAGAATCTAAAGTTAACATTCTAAAGTCCAAATAGAATCTAAAGTTAACATTCTAAAGTGGTGTCAGAGCCAAATAGAATCTACAGTTAACATTCTAGAGTACTGGTAGAGCCAAATATAATCTAAAGTTAACATTCTAAAGTAGTGTCAGAGCAAAATATAATCTAAAGTTAACATTCTAGAGTACTGGTAGAGCCAAATACCATCTAAAGTTAACATTCTAGAGTACTGGCATAACCAAATAGAATGTAAAGTTAACATTCTAGAGTACTGGCAGAGCCAAATGCCATCTAAAGTTAACATTCTAGAGTACTGGCAGAACCAAATAGAATCTAAACTTAACATTCTAAAGTACTGGCAGAGCCAAATAGAATCTAAAGTTAACATTCTAGAGTACTGGCAGAACCAAATAGAATCTAAAGTTAACATTCTAAAGTACTGGCAGAGCCAAATAGAATCTAAAGTTAACATTCTAGAGTAATGGCAGAACCAAATAGAATCTAAAGTTAACATTCTAAAGTACTGGCAGAGCCAAATAGAATCTAAAGTTAACATTCTAGAGTACTGGCAGAACCAAATAGAATCTAAAGTTAACATTCTAAAGTAGTGGCAGAACCAAATAGAATCTAAAGTTAACATTCTAAAGTACTGGCAGAGCCAAATAGAATCTAAAGTTAACATTCTAAAGTAGTGGCAGAACCAAATAGAATCTAAAGTTAACATTCTAAAGTACTGGCAGAGCCAAATAGAATCTAAAGTTAACATTCTAAAGTAGTGGCAGAACCAAATAGAATCTAAAGTTAACATTCTAAAGTACTGGCAGAGCCAAATATAATCTAAAGTTAACATTCTAAAGTACTGGCAGAACCAAATACAATCTAAAGTTAACCTTCTAGAGTACTGACAGAGCCAAATAAAATCTATAGTTAACATTCTAAAGTAATGGCAGAGCCAAATAGAATCTAAAGTTAACATTCTAAAGTAGTGTCAGAGCAAAATAGAATCTAAAGTTAACATTCTAGAGTACTGACAGAACCAAATAGAATCTAAAGTTAACATTCTAGAGTACTGACAGAGCCAAATAGAATCTAAACTTAACATTCTAAAGTAGTGGCAGAGCCAAATAGAATCTAAAGTTAACATTCTAGAGTACTGACAGAGCCAAATAGAATCTAAACTTACCATTCTAAAGTAGTGGCAGAGCCAAATACCATCTAAAGTTAACATTCTAGAGTACTGGTAGAGCCAAATACCATCAAAAGTTAACATTCTAAAGTAGTGTCAGAGCCAAGTAGAATCTAAAGTTAATATTCTAAAGTGGTGTCAGAGCCAAATAGAATCTAAAGTTAACATTCTAGAGTACTGGTAGAGCCAAAAACCATCTAAAGTTAACATTCTAAAGTAATGTCAGAGCCAAATAGAATCTAAAGTTAACATTCTAAAGTGGTGTCAGAGCCAAATAGAATCTAAAGTTAACATTCTAGAGTACTGGTAGAGCCAAATATAATCTAAAGTTAACATTCTAAAGTAGTGTCAGAGCAAAATATAATCTAAAGTTAACATTCTAGAGTACTGGTAGAGCCAAATACCATCTAAAGTTAACATTCTAGAGTACTGGCAGAACCAAATAGAATCTAAAGTTAACATTCTAGAGTACTGGCAGAGCCAAATGCCATCTAAAGTTAACATTCTAGAGTACTGGCAGAACCAAATAGAATCTAAACTTAACATTCTAAAGTACTGGCAGAGCCAAATAGAATCTAAAGTTAACATTCTAGAGTACTGGCAGAACCAAATAGAATCTAAAGTTAACATTCTAAAGTACTGGCAGAGCCAAATAGAATCTAAAGTTAACATTCTAGAGTACTGGCAGAACCAAATAGAATCTAAAGTTAACATTCTAAAGTACTGGCAGAGCCAAATAGAATCTAAAGTTAACATTCTAGAGTACTGGCAGAACCAAATAGAATCTAAAGTTAACATTCTAAAGTAGTGGCAGAACCAAATAGAATCTAAAGTTAACATTCTAAAGTACTGGCAGAGCCAAATAGAATCTAAAGTTAACATTCTAAAGTAGTGGCAGAACCAAATAGAATCTAAAGTTAACATTCTAAAGTACTGGCAGAGCCAAATAGAATCTAAAGTTAACATTCTAAAGTAGTGGCAGAACCAAATAGAATCTAAAGTTAACATTCTAAAGTACTGGCAGAGCCAAATATAATCTAAAGTTAACATTCTAAAGTACTGGCAGAACCAAATACAATCTAAAGTTAACCTTCTAGAGTACTGACAGAGCCAAATAAAATCTATAGTTAACATTCTAAAGTAATGGCAGAGCCAAATAGAATCTAAAGTTAACATTCTAAAGTAGTGTCAGAGCAAAATAGAATCTAAAGTTAACATTCTAGAGTACTGACAGAACCAAATAGAATCTAAAGTTAACATTCTAGAGTACTGACAGAGCCAAATAGAATCTAAACTTAACATTCTAAAGTAGTGGCAGAGCCAAATACCATCTAAAGTTAACATTCTAGAGTACTGGTAGAGCCAAATACCATCAAAAGTTAACATTCTAAAGTAGTGGCAGAACCAAATAGAATCTAAAGTTAACATTCTAAAGTACTGGCAGAGCCAAATAGAATCTAAAGTTAACATTCTAGAGTACTGACAGAGCCAAATAGAATCTAAAGTTAACATTCTAAAGTACTGGCAGAGCCAAATAGAATCTGAAGTTAACATTCTAAAGTACTGGCAGAACCAAATAGAATCTAAAGTTAACCTTCTAGAGTACTGACAGAGCCAAATAAAATCTATAGTTAACATTCTAAAGTAATGGCAGAGCCAAATAGAATCTAAAGTTAACATTCTAAAGTAGTGTCAGAGCAAAATAGAATCTAAAGTTAACATTCTAGAGTACTGACAGAGCCAAATAGAATCTAAACTTAACATTCTAAAGTAGTGGCAGAGCCAAATACCATCTAAAGTTAACATTCTAGAGTACTGGTAGAGCCAAATACCATCAAAAGTTAACATTCTAAAGTAGTGTCAGAGCCAAGTAGAATCTAAAGTTAATATTCTAAAGTGGTGTCAGAGCCAAATAGAATCTAAAGTTAACA
The DNA here is from genome assembly GCF_965601325.2 of Salmo salar. Taxonomy (NCBI): domain Eukaryota; kingdom Metazoa; phylum Chordata; class Actinopteri; order Salmoniformes; family Salmonidae; genus Salmo; species Salmo salar. The sequence goes on from NC_138310.1 coordinate 96,177,974, forward strand.
TTCTAGAGTACTGGTAGAGCCAAAAACCATCTAAAGTTAACATTCTAAAGTGGTGTCAGAGCCAAATAGAATCTAAAGTTAACATTCTAGAGTACTGGTAGAGCCAAATAGAATCTAAAGTTAACATTCTAAAGTAGTGTCAGAGCAAAATAGAATCTAAAGTTAACATTCTAGAGTACTGGTAGAGCCAAATACCATCTAAAGTTAACATTCTAGAGTACTGGCAGAGCCAAATGCCATCTAAAGTTAACATTCTAGAGTACTGGCAGAACCAAATAGAATCTAAACTTAACATTCTAAAGTACTGGCAGAGCCAAATAGAATCTAAAGTTAATATTCTAAAGTACTGGCAGAACCAAATAGAATCTAAAGTTAACATTCTAGAGTACTGGCAGAACCAAATAGAATCTAAACTTAACATTCTAAAGTACTGGCAGAGCCAAATACCATCTAAAGTTAACATTCTAAAGTAGTGGCAGAACCAAATAGAATCTAAAGTTAACATTCTAGAGTACTGGCAGAGCCAAATAGAATCTAAAGTTAACATTCTAAAGTAGTGGCAGAACCAAATAGAATCTAAAGTTAACATTCTAGAGTACTGGCAGAACCAAATAGAATCTAAAGTTAACATTCTAGAGTACTGGCAGAACCAAATAGAATCTAAAGTTAACATTCTAGAGTACTGGCAGAGCCAAATAGAATCTAAAGTTAACATTCTAGAGTACTGGCAGAACCAAATAGAATCTAAAGTTAACATTCTAGAGTACTGGCAGAACCAAATAGAATCTAAAGTTAACATTCTAGAGTACTGGCAGAGCCAAATAGAATCTAAAGTTAACATTCTAGAGTACTGGCAGAACCAAATAGAATCTAAAGTTAACATTCTAAAGTAGTGGCAGAACCAAATAGAATCTAAAGTTAACATTCTAAAGTACTGGCAGAGCCAAATAGAATCTAAAGTTAACATTCTAAAGTAGTGGCAGAACCAAATAGAATCTAAAGTTAACATTCTAAAGTAGTGGCAGAACCAAATAGAATCTAAAGTTAACATTCTAAAGTAGTGGCAGAGCCAAATAGAATCTAAAGTTAACGTTCTAAAGTAGTGTCAGAGCCAAATAGAATCTAAAGTTAACATTCTAAAGTGGTGTCAGAGCCAAATATAATCTAAAGTTAACATTCTAGAGTACTGGTAGAGCCAAATATAATCTAAAGTTAACATTCTAAAGTAGTGGCAAAGCCAAATAGAATCTAAAGTTAACGTTCTAAAGTAGTGTCAGAGCCAAATAGAATCTATACAAAACTGTTTCTGGTAGCAAAGCGGATCTGAAGTCAGAGATGGCGCAGTGGGGAAGTTTACAAAGACACAGTGTGTGATAGTTTAAAGAAAGGGAAACTTTGGTTTGAGTTCACTATAACAGTAGGAACAGTATGACCCTTGTTGATTGCATTAGAGCGGCCCTTCACCAAACCCATTTGATTTCACTGATCAAACACTCAATACAAAACAAATATCCAGCCAGTGCCTCACAATTTCCATTTAATACAAAGGCTGTTTGATGGGAACTTGGAAACACAAGGTTTAAAGTCAGAGACAGAAATAGACCATTACATTATGTTCTAGCAAAAGAAAAGAAACCCATACCTGGTGAAGATGGGAGAAGAGTCTCTTCCCTAAAGGAAGTTGCGGAATAGTCTCACTTTATAGAGTTGCTGCAGCTCATCTGTGGGTGTGGCAGCCAGAAGCAGCCAGAAGCCTGTCAGTCTGTGGGATGGTACGTCTCCAGAGTTTAATATGTTTCAGATGAAGGGGTCCTCTCTCTCTCTCTCTCTCTCTCTCTCTCTCTCTCTCTTTTCTCTCTCTCTCTCTCTCTCTCTCTCTCTCTCTCTCTCTTTCTCTCTCTCTGGGTGTAAAGATTCACAAGCATCTTTATAAACAGTCCTTGACTGTACCAAGCTCATTGGCAGACAGTTAAAAAAAGGCTTAATACAAGTAATTTATCTTATTTCAAGATATTTTACTTAACTGTCGTATTAAGGTAAAATATCTTGAAATAAGATAAATTACTTGTATTGAGCCATTAGATAATTGTGAATTATTGCTCAATACAAGATTTTTAGGATTGCAAAATATTTCACTTTGGTAGTGTTGTGCATTCTAGAAAATCTATAGTCCATTCTTTGGTTGTTAGCAGTCCTAGACCACCCCATGACTCACCCCTAGTACACAGCATTTACAGACTTCACATATTTTCCCCTCATCAGTCTACCCTCTCCTTGCTCCTCACCTCTCCCCTCCTCCTGCCCTCTCCACTCCTCTCTCCACTCCTCTCTCCTCTCTCCACTCCTCCTGCCCTCTCTCCACTCCTCTCTCCTCTCCTCCTGCCCTCTCTCTAATCCCTCTCTCCTCTCTCCACTCCTCCTACCCTCTCTCTAATCCCCCTCCCCTCTCTCCGCTCCTCTTCCCCTCTCTCTAATCCCCCTCCCCTCTCTCCTCTCCTATTCCCCTCTCTCTAATCCCCCTCCCCTCTCTCCGCTCCTCTTCCCCCTCTCTAATCCCCCTTCCCTCTCTCCTCTCCTCCTACCCTCTCTCTAATCCCCCTCCCCTCTCTCCGCTCCTCTTCCCCTCTCTCTAATCCCCCTCCCCTCTCTCCTCTCCTATTCCCCTCTCTCTAATCCCCCTCCCCTCTCTCCGCTCCTCTTCCCCAACTCTCTGAACCCTGCAGGCCCATCAGAGCACTAAGACAGTTTCCAGTCCACTACCACCAATGCCCCCTGCTGGCTGACATACACATTACACCCCCCTTTTCACCCCCCCTTCCCCTCTCTCTGCTCCTCCTCCTCGCTCTTCCACTCTCTGCTCCTCTTCCCCTCTCTCCTCTCTCCACTCCTCCTGCCCTCTCTCCACTCCTCTCTCCTCTCTCCACTCCTCCTCCCCTCTCTCTGCTCCTCTTCCCCTCTCTCCACTCCTCCTCCCCTCTCTCTGCTCCTCTTCCCCTCTCTCCTCTCCTCTTCCCCTCTCTCCGCTCCTCTTCCCCTCTCTCTGCTCCTTTTCCCCTCTCTCCGACTCCTACTCTTTCCTCTCCTATTCCCCTCTCTCTAATCCCCCTCCCCTCCCCTCTCTCTGCTCCTCTTCCCCTCTCTCTGCTCCTCCTCCCCTCTCTCCGCTCCTCCTCCCCTCTCTCCGCTCCTCTTCCCCTCTCTCTGCTCCTCCTCCCCTCTCTCCGCTCCTCTTCCCCTCTCTCTGCTCCTTTTCCCCTCTCTCCTACTCTCTCCTCTCCTATTCCCCTCTCTCTGCTCCTCCTCCCCTCTCTCTGCTCCTTTTCCCCTCTCTCCTACTCTCTCCTCTCCTATTCCCCTCTCTCTGCTCCTCCTCCCCTCTCTCTGCTCCTTTTCCCCTCTCTCTGCTCCTCCTCCTACTCTCTCCTCTCCTATTCCCCTCTCATTCCCCTATTCCCCCCATTCAACACCACCTCAGTCACAGTTACCCATCTAATGATCTGTAGGTAGGGCTGTTACGGTGACCGTATTACCGCCACACCGGTGGTCACGAGTCATGATGGCAGTCAAATTCTTTGTGACCGTTTAGTAACGGCAATTAGTCTTCACCAAGCTCTGATGCTGCTGATTATCATTAGTAGCCTACAAAACCTGCTGACTGGGACTCCGTACTATATTGTTGCTCTAATCACTAACATCAATGCAAATGTAATCGAAAATCTAATCAAACAATTCATGAGAGCCCATGAGCTCATGTTGTGCAACATTTATATAGGCTATACAATTGTGTGAAAACAGAGTTATGGCCTCTATTAAAAAGAGGAGGATCCCATCAGCTTTCTATGGGCTAGTCCTAATATATTTATTTCTCAACTTTCTTAATATTAAGCACAATGTGTTTCTTTACAACAGGAGGACTCCATCCTAGCTGGAGGGGTGCTCTCATCTTATCTACGAACATAGACAGGGCTCTAACTCCTCTAGCTCCACAATGAAATAGGGTGCAGGCCAGGCAGCAGGCTGTTAGCCAGCCTGCCAGCTTAGTGGAGTCTGCCACTAGCACAGTCAGCATAGTCAGCTCAGCTATCCCCATTGAGACCGTGTCTGTGCCTCGATCTAGGTTGGGCAAAATTAAAAATGGCGGTGTTCGCTTTAGCAATCTCACTAGTATAAAGACCTCCTCCATTCCTGCCATTATTGAAAGAGATTGTGATACCTCTCATCTCAAAATTGGGTTACTTAATGTTAGATCCCTCACTTCCAAGGCAGTTATAGTCAATGAACTAATCACTGATCATAATCTTGATGTGATTGGCCTGACTGAAACATGGCTTAAGCCTGATGAATTTACTGTGTTAAATGAGGCCTCACCCCCTGGTTACACTAGTGACCATACCCCCTGTGCATCCGGCAAAGGCGGAGGTGTTGCTAACATTTACGATAGCAAATTTCAATTTACAAAAAAAAAAACAATGACGTTTTCATCTTTTGAGCTTCTAGTCATGAAATCTATGCAGCCTACTCACTCACTTTTTATAGCTACTGTTTACAGGCCTCCTGGGCCATATGCAGTGTTCCTCACTGAGTTCCCTGAATTCCTATCGGATCTTGTAGTCATGACAGAAAATATTCAAATTTTTGGTGACTTTAACATTCACATGGAAAAGTCCACAGACCCACTCCAAAAGGCTTTCGGAGCCATCATCGACTCAGTGGGTTTTGTCCAACATGTCTCTGGACCTACTCACTGCCACAGTCATACTCTGGACCTAGTTTTGTCCCATGGAATAAATGTTGTGGATCTTAATGTTTTTCCTCATAATCCTGGATTATCGGACCACCATTTTATTGCGTTTGCAATTGCAACAAATAATCTGCTCAGACTCCAACCAAGGAGCATTAAAAGTCGTGCTATAAATTCTCAGACAACCCAAAGATTCCTTGATGCCCTTCCAGACTCCCTCTGCCTACCCAAGGACGTCAGAGGACAAAAATCAGTTAACCACCTAACCGAGGAACTCAATTTAACCTTGCGCAATACCCTAGATGCAGTTGCACCCCTAAAAACTAAAAACATCTGTCATAAGAAACTAGCTCCCTGGTATACAGAAAATACACGAGCTCTGAAGCAAGCTTCCAGAAAATTGGAACGGAAATGGCGCCACACCAAACTGGAAGTCTTCCGACTAGCTTGGAAAGTACCATGCAGTATCGAAGAGCCCTCACTGCTGCTCCATCATCCTATTTTTCCAACTTAATTGAGGAAAATAAGAACAATCCGAAGAAAAAAAAAATATATATATATATTTTTTATTTTTTATTATTTTATTTTTGCATTTTCCAATTAAGAACATTCAAAACAAAAGTGAAAATATGTTAGACAACAAAGGACAAAGTGACGGTAACAGACGAGCGTAATAAAAAATAAAAATGATATATACGGGCATACATAATACATAAAAAACATACATGATACATAAATCATAATAAAATAAATATTAATAATAATAATGAGACATTGATTCATATGGTCACCTGCTGTAAGCTACATATTATACATTACGTGTGAAACATTATATAAGAATTATATAGAGATTCAATCAATGTGGTGTGGGGGGAGATTCACAATATAGTCAATAAAAGGTTGCCAAATTCTGTAAAATGTCTTTAACCTGTTAGGGCTAGGGGGCAGTATTGACACGGCTGGATAAAAAACATACCCGATTTAATCTGGTTACCACTCCTACCCAGTAACTAGAATATGCATATACTTATTACATATGGATATAAAACACCCTAAATTTTCTAAAACTGTTTGAATGGTGTCTGTGAGTATAACAGAACTCAAATGGCAGGTCAAAACCTGAGAGATTCCTTTACAGGAAGTGGCCTGTCTGACCATTTGTTGAACTTCTTTTCCATCTCTATCATTTACTAAGGATCTCTGCTCTAACGTGACACTTCCCACGTCGTCCATAGGCGCTCAGAGCCCGGGAAAAAACAGAATGTCCTCATTCCAGCCCCAGGCTGAAACACATTATCGCCTTTCTCAAGTGGCCGATCAAGGGACACTGGGCTTATGCGCGTGACCCCGACCGCCCCCGCCTTTGGGATTTTTTCCTCTGTTTGCCCGAAAAGGAGATTCCCTGTCGGAATATTATCGCTTTTCTACGAGAAAAATGTCGTAAAAATTGATTTTAAACAGCGGTTGACATGCTTCGAAGTACGGTAATGGAATATTTAGAATTTTATTGTCACGAATTGCGCCATGCGCGCGACACTTATTTACTATTTCGGATAGTGTCTGGAACGCACGAACAAAACGCCGCTATTCGGATATAACGATGGATTATTTTGGACCAAACCAACATTTGTTATTGAAGTAGCAGTCCTGGGTGTGCATTCTGACGAAGACAACAAAAGGTAATCAAACTTTTATAATAGTAAATATGATTATGGTGAGTGCTAAACTTGCCGGGTGTCTAAATAGCGAGCCCGTGATGCCTGGGCTATGTACTTAGAATATTGCAAAATGTGCTTTCACCAAAAAGCTATTTTAAAATCGGACATATCGAGTGCATAGAGGAGGTCTGTATCTATAATTCTTAAAATAATTGTTATGCTTTTTGTGAACGTTTATCGTGAGTAATTTAGGAAAATGTTAGCGAATTCCCCGGAAGTTTGCGGGGGGTATGCTAGTTCTGAACGTCACATGCTAATGTAAAAAGCTGGTTTTTGATATAAATATGAACTTGATTGAACAAAACATGCATGTATTGTATAACATAATGTCCTAGGGTTGTCATCTGATGAAGATCATCAAAGGTGAGTGCTGCATTTAGCTGTCTTCTGGGTTTTGGTGACATTATATGCTGGCTTGAAAAATGGGTGTCTGATTATTTCTGGCTTGGTACTCTGCTGACATAATCTAATGTTTTGCTTTCGTTGTAAAGCCTTTTTGAAATCGGACAGTGTGGTTAGATTAACGAGAGTCTTGTCTTTAAATGGCTGTAAAATAGTCATATGTTTGAGAAATTGAAGTAATAGGATTTTTAAGGTTTTGAAAATCGCGCCACAGGCTGGCAGTGGCTGTTACGCAAGCGTCCCACCTAGCCCATAGAGGTTAACTTATTCCTCAAGCAGTAAGTGATTTTCTCCAGTGGGATACAACTATTAACTTCCGATAGCCACATTGCCACTGGTAGGGGGGAATCCGATTTCCATTTCAAGGCAATACATTTCTTGGCAATCGCTAGCAATATTTCTGTTAGCTTTATAGTATGACTTTGCCTAAGATTGGTGTTAGTATAGTTACCCAGTAGGCAGACCTCGGGGTCTAAAGGGAATGCAACCCCGTGGATTGAGGATATGGTATCTCATACCCCCTGCCAGAAACCATGTAGTTTTGAACACTGCCAAGTGGAATGGAGGAATGTTCCTTCATCTGAGCCACATCTAAAACATAGGGAGGAGATATCAGGATTGAACTTGTGCAGTCTAGATGGGGTGATATAGAGCTGATGGAGGAAATTAAACTGGATCAATCTGTATCTGGAGTTCAATGTGGATGTAACACCATCCCTGCATAGGTCACTCCATAGGCCCTCATCAAGATCAATACCCAGATCTTTTTCCCATCTAAGTCGGGGTTTATCTAGCTCAGGCAGTGTTAGTACTGACATTAGAGCATCGTAAACACGGGAAATGGTCTTGAGTAGTGGTTGGTCTGCATGGCAGAATTGTTCAATAGGTGACATCTTAGGTAGGTTCCATTGTCCCTTGAGAGTCACCCTAATAAAGTCTCGTAGCTGTAGGTAGCTAAAGAAGTCCCTGTTAGACAAGTGGTATTTCTGTTTCAGCTGTTCAAAAGACATAAGAACTCCCTCCTCATAACAGTGTTCCAGAAGAGTGATCCCCTTATCAGACCATGGTCTAAAGTTACTATTCTGGAAAAACATAGGGATCAATCTATTGTTCCATAAAGGGGTTTTAGGGGAGAGAAATCCCCCTCGTCCGAACAGCTCATGCAGTTTACACCATGCCAGGACAGAATGTATGATTAAAGGGTTGTCTGTGATGGTTTTTATAGATTTTCTGTCCCATTTGTAAAACAATTCTGCCCCCGTGTCATCATTCATCTCAAGCTTTTCAATGTTCAACCATGAGGGGGAGGGACCATTGTCAAACCTCTGAGCCAGAAACCTAGACTGAGCAGCCCAGTAGTACATTCTAAAATTGGGGAGGTTTAAGCCCCCTTGACCGTAATCCAGGGTCAGTTTGTCCAGGCTAAACCTCGGGGTTTTGCCATGCCAGATAAACCGTCTGGTCAGCTTGTCAAGAGAGGAAAAGAATGCTGCGGGCACAGGGATAGGGAGAGATTGAAACAAATATAGAAATCTGGGCAGGATATTCATTTTAATCACATTGATTCTACCCAGTAGGGTGAGAGGCAAGTCCATCCACCTACACAGGTCACCCTCCACCTTCTGCAACAAGCCGGCCAGATTGAGTTTATAGAGGTTGTTCAGGTTACCATCCACCATTATGCCCAAATATGTGAAGCCCAGAGGCGACCATCGAAAAGGAAACTTGTGCTTGATGGTATGATGGTCAAAGACAGACAGCGGTAAGATTTCGCTTTTATCGAAGTTAACCTTATATCCAGAGAAAGAGCTATAACACTGTAGTAGGATCTGCAAGTGAGAGAGGGAGTGTTCTGGGTTTGTTAGAAATAAGATAAGGTCGTCCGCAAAGAGTGATAGTTTATGGGTATGGGGGCCCACCTCAAAGCCGTGTATGTCAGGGCACGATCTAATAGCCTCAGCCAACGGTTCGATGGCGAGGGCAAAGAGGTGGGGGCTAATTGGGCAACCTTGTCTGTTGCCCCTATAGAGAGGGAAAGAGGAGGAAGTAATCCCATTGGTAGCAATCCTAGCTTTAGGAGATTTGTAGAGTGATTTTATCAAATTTACAAAAACGGTACCTAAACCAAACTTTTCCAAGACGCGAAAGAGGTATGGCCATTCAACCCTATCAAAGGCCTTTTCAGCGTCGAGGGAGACTGTGACACTAGGTATTTTTTTTTTGTTAGCAAGGTGAATTATATCAAAGAACCTTCTGAGATTATTGGAGGACAGTCTATTAATTATGAAGCCAGTCTGATCTGGGTTGACCAACAGGGGAAGACATGACTCCAGTCTCTTAGATAGCATCTTGGTGACCAGTTTACAATCTGTGTTAAGGAGAGAGATTGGTCTATAGGAGGCGCACTTTAGCGGGTTTTTCCCTTTCTTGTGGATTACAGTAATCACTGCTTGAGAGAAAGACTCTGGAAAGCAGTTGTCTTCCCCGGCTTTTTTAAGTACCTCCATGAGGTAGGGGACCAACAGCTCCCTAAATTCTTTATAGAACTCTGGAGGGAAGCCATCCTCCCCAGGAGATTTATTAGAAGGTAAGGATTTAATGGCTTCCACCAATTCAGGAACAGAGAAGTTTTCACTCAGGCGCTCTCTGTCTTCCTCTGACAGGCATGGGAGGTTGAGAGAGGAGAGAAAGGAGTCGATCTCCGACAGATCATCGCTTGATTGGGAAGTGTAGAGGTCTTCATAGTATTTCTTAAAGGTATTATTAATTTCGGTAGGGTCGAAAGATATCTCATTAGTAAGGGTTTCTATAGCATTAATTGTCCTCTTACTTTCCTCTGCTTTCAGTTGCCATGCCAGTACCTTGCGAGCTTTCTCTCCAAGCTCGTAATAACGCTGTTTTGATTTAGTGATGGCCCTCTCAGCTTGATATGTGTTCAGAATATTATATTTCAGTTTTTTATTTACCAAAAGCCTATATAGATCTTTAGTCGGGCCTCTTTGGTAGGTTTTCTCCAGCTCAGAGATTTCAGATTCAAGGACATTCAGTTCCGCACCGTATTTTCTCTTCAACCCTTTAGTATAGGAAATGATCTGTCCCCTCAGATAGGCTTTCAATGTGTCCCAAAGAATGAAACTGTCAGGAGCGGAGGGTTTGTTTGTCAAAGTAAAAATATTGATCTGCTCTTTGATAAATGCACAAAATTCTGGTTGCTTTAGGAGTGTAGGATTTAGTCTCCATCTATATGCTCTGTTTACCTTGTTAGGAATGGAGATTGATAATACCAGAGGAGAATGGTCGCTAAGCAATCTGGGGAGATACTCGATATCTAACACTCTATGAAACAGTTGGGTCGATAGTAAAAAGTTATCTATGCGTGTGTGTGTCTTGTGTGGGTGTGAATAAAAAGAGTAGTCCCTATCCTGTGGGTGCAACTGTCTCCAGATGTCTAGTAAATTAAGATCTTTCATGAATGACATGGTGAGCTTGGCGGCTTTGGTAAGAAGGGAGGGTTTATCCGAGGACCTATCAAGGACTGTATCTAAACAAAAATTTAGATCTCCTCCAACCAGTAGCCATCCTGGTGGTGCTTGAGCGACCTGAAGGAAGACATTCTGTATAAACATATGGTCATCGAAGTTAGGAGCATAAATATTCAGCAGGGTCCAAGACTCTGAAAACATATGCCCCTGCACCAAAACAAACCTGCCCGAGGGATCAGAGATGGTGTTGTTGACGCAGAAGGGGATGTGTCTACTTATCAAAATTGCAGTTCCTCTTGCTTTGGAGTTAAAAGAGGATGCAAAAACTTGTCCTACCCATTCCCTCTTCAATTTCTTGTGTTCGCTGGCTGTAAGATGTGTTTCTTGTAGAAACACAATATCGGCCTTTAATTTCTTAAGGTATGTATAGACTCTTTTCCTTTTAATCGGGCTGTTAAGGCCTTTTACGTTGAATGTGACATATTTTAGTGGATTAAGCATAGGTTGGGTTTGAAATATGTAACCGAATGGAAATCTCTCATATGTAAATAGTCAGGAAATGTTTCAACTTTGGTTTGAACACAGAAGTGACCTATGTGCCTCTTTAGGAAGGAAACAACAATAAACATGGGAAAAAAGGGGGGGAAAAACCCACCCACCCCGATTGTCAGACTAAAACAACAATCCCAACAATCAAACATGAATACACTTGTAGAGATACGTTGCTGCTCGCTTTCCACCTTACTCTTACTAGCTAAACCTTGGCGTAAACTAAAACCTGCGAGCTCTCTAAATTGAAAACAAACGTTGTGAATAGGCATTTATGGCTGAATAATTACTGCCCACGGTAAGGGCTGCTTGAGTCTCTTTTCGGGAGAGGAGAAACATAAATGGGGGGGAAGCGGTGGGCCTAAACCCACTTATTGCTTCGTCCAGTGGATATTGACTAAACCAAAATATAGTCTCCTGTAAATGTAATAGAACTCACCCCGGGGAAAAACGGTTAGTTGAAAATGTACAAATCAATTATAGCGACCGGATAGCGGGGTAGACGGATCCGATATCAGCAGATCAGTCCAGATAAGAGAAAACAAACAGATTGGATCTTATCCCCCAGAGAGACCGTTTTTCAGTCGCGGTTCGGTTCTTTGAGAAAAGTGAATACTTCTCCCGGTGTGTTGAAGATATGGCATCGGCCTTTGTACTGAACTTTCATCCGCGCAGGGTGGATGAGGTAGCCGGTGATGTTCTTCTCCTTCAGTGCTTTGGCGGCAGGTCTGAACTGCTTGCGACGTCTGGCGAGATTGGCACTCATATCCGGGAAAAGGCTGACCCTCTTGCCATCGAAGGTGATGTCCCCTTTGGCTCTTGCGAGTTGCAGTATCTTCTCTCTGTCTTGGAAACGGAGGAACCTGACCAGAACGGCACGTGGGGGCTCCTCTGGCCGGGGTTTCGGCGCTGATGTTCTGTGGGTGTGTTCGATTTTCAGCGGCTTGGTGAAGTTGATTATGCCTAGGACATCCGGGATCCATTGAGTGAAGAAGCGGACCGAGTCACGGCCCTCGCTGTCCTCTTTCAATCCCACCACATGGATATTACTGCGTCTGCTCTGGTTCTCCATCTGGTCTACTTTGTTTTTGAGGTAGGCATTATCCTTCTGCAGTTCTATCAGAACCTGGTCATGTCGAGCGACGGTGTCCTCAACTGTGTTAATGCGCATCTCGGCCTCAGTCGTTCTCAGAAGGAGATCATTCATGGAGGATTTCAGGTCGTCGATGGAAGAATGGAGTTCAGCCGATTTCTTGTCAATTTTCATAGAAAGACCTTTGTTACCATCCTGAATTTCCCGGAGGAGAGTAGCCAGCATGTCTTGCGAGGCTGCCGAGAGCAATAGTCTGGAACCGTCGTCTGAGATATGAGGGCTAATGCTAAACTTGCTAGCTGTGGCGTTATCGTTGTCTTGGGATTCAACGACGTTTTGGTCGTCCTTCTTGCCTCTCGGTCGGAGGTCCATGGCTCTTTGGGAAGGTAAGTATTTGACAATTTATCAGCCGATGTTAGAATATTGTTTCAACGTTGTTATTTAGGTAATAATAGGATACATTTCAAGAGCTCAGTTTGTCAACGTCTGTTCAGCTCCGCGGCATCACGTGTCTCCCCAAAATTTATTTTTGATACTGTCGCAAAGCTAACTAAAAAGCAGCCTTCGGAAATGGAGGATGGCTTTCACTTCAGCAGTAATACATTTATGAACTTCTTTGAGGAAAAGATCATGATCATTAGAAAGCAAATTACGGACTCCTCTTTAAATCTGGGTATTCCTCCAAAGCTCCATTGTCCTGAGTCTACACAACTCTGCCAGGACCTAGGATCAAGGGAGATACTAAAGTGTTTTAGTACTATATCTCTTGACACAATGATGAAAATAATCATGGCCTCCAAACCCTCAAGCTGCATACTGGACCCTATTCCAACTAAACTACTGAAAGAGCTGCTTCCTGTGCTTGGCCCTCCTATGTTGAACATAATAAACGGCTCTCTATCCACCGGATGTGTACCAAGCTCACTAAAAGTGGCAGTAATAAAGCCTCTCTTGAAAAAGCCAAATCTTGACCCAGAAATTATAAAAAACTATCGGCCTATATCGAATCTTCCATTCCTCTCAAAAAAAATTGAAAAAGCTGTTGCACAGCAACTCACTGCCTTCCTGAAGACAAACAATGTATACGAAACGCTTCAGTCTGGTTTTAGACCCCATCATAGCACTGAGACTGCGCTTGTGAAGGTGGTAAATGACCTTTTAATGACTTCAGACCGAGGCTCTGCATCTGTCCTCGTGCTCCTAGATCTTAGTGCCGCTTTTGATACCATCGATCACCACATTGTTTTGGAGAGATTGGAAACCCAAATTGGTCTACATGGACAACTTCTGGCCTGGTTTAGATCTTATCTGTCGGAAAGATATCAGTTTGTCTCTGTGAATGGTTTGTCCTCTGACAAATCAATTGTAAATTTTGGTGTTCCTCAAGGTTCCGTTTTAGGACCACTATTGTTTTCACTATATATTTTACCTCTTGGGGATGTCATTCGAAAACATAATGTTAAATTTCACTGCTATGCGGACGACACACAGCTGTACATTTCAATGAAACATGGTGAAGCCCCAAAATTGCCCTCGCTAGAAGCCTGTGTTTCAGACATAAAGAAGTGGATGGCTGCAAACTTTCTACTTTTAAACTCGGACAAAACAGAGATGCTTGTTCTAGGTCCCAAGAAACAAAGAGATCTTCTGTTGAATCTGACAATTAATCTGGATGGTTGTACAGTCGTCTCAAATAAAACTGTGAAGGACCTCGGCGTTACTCTGGACCCTGATCTCTCTTTTGACGAACATATCAAGACTGTTTCAAGGACAGCTTTTTTCCATCTACGTAACATTGCAAAAATCAGAAACTTTCTGTCCAAAAATGACGCAGAAAAATTAATCCATGCTTTTGTTACTTCTAGGCTGGACTGCTGCAATGCTCTACTTTCCGGCTACCCGGATAAAGCACTAAACAAACTTCAGTTAGTGCTAAATACGGCTGCTAGAATCCTGACTAGAACCAAAAAATTTCATCATATTACTCCAGTGCTAGCCTCCCTACACTGGCTTCCTGTTAAGGCAAGGGCTGATTTCAAGGTTTTACTGCTAACCTACAAAGCATTACATGGGCTTGCTCCTACCTATCTTTCCGATTTGGTCCTGCCGTACATACCTACACGGACGCTACGGTCACAAGACGCAGGCCTCCTAATTGTCCCTAGAATTTCAAAGCAAACGGCTGGAGGTAGGGCTTTCTCCTATAGAGCTCCATTTTTATGGAATGGTCTGCCTACCAATGTGAGAGACGCAGACTCAGTCTCAACCTTTAAGTCTTTACTGAAGACTTATCTCTTCAGTAGGTCCTATGATTAAGTATAGTCTGGCCCAGGAGTGTGAAGGTGAACGGAAAGGCTGGAGCAACGAACCGCCCTTGCTGTCTCTGCCTTGCCGGTTCCCCTCTTTCCACTGGGATTCTCTGCCTCTAACCCTTTTACAGGGGCTGAGTCACTGGCTTACTGGTGTTCTTCCATGCCGTCCATGGGAGGTGTGCGTCACTTGAGTGGGTTGAGTCACTGACGTGGTCTTCCTGTCTGGGTTGGCGCCCCCCCCTTGGGTTGTGCCATGGCGGAGATCGTTGTGGGCTATACTCGGCCTTGTCTTAGGACGGTAAGTTGGTGGTTGGAGACATCCCTCTAGTGGTGTGGGGGCTGTGCTTTGGCAAAGTGGGTGGGGTTATATCCTGCCTGTTTGGCCCTGTCCGGGGGTATCATCGGATGGGGCCACAGTGTCTTCTGATCCCTCCTGTCTCAGCCTCCAGTATTTATGCTGCAGTAGTTTATGTGTCGGGGGGCTAGGGTCAGTCTGTTACATCTGGAGTATTTCTCTTGTCTTATCCGGTGTCCTGTGTGAATTTAAATATGCTCTCTCTAATTCTCTCTTTCTGTCTTTCTCTCGGAGGACCTGAGCCCTAGGACCATGCCTCAGGACTACCTGGTATGATGACTCCTTGCTGTCCCCAGTCCACCTGGCCGTGCTGCTGCTCCAGTTTCAACTGTTCTGCCTGCGGCTATGGAACCCTGACCTGTTCACCGGACGTGCTTGTTGCACCCTCGACAACTACTATGATTATTATTATTTGACCATGCTGGTCATTTATGAACATTTTAACATCTTGACCATGTTCTGTTATAATATCCACCCTGCACAGCCAGAAGAGGACTGGCCACCCCTCATAGCCTGGTTCCTCTCTAGGTTTCTTCCTAGGTTTTTGGCCTTTCTAGGGAGTTTTTCCTAGGGAGTTCTTCCTAGCCACCGTGCTTCTTTCACATGCATTGCTTGCTGTTTGGGGTTTTAGGCTGGGTTTCTGTACAGCACTTTGAGATATCAGCTGATGTACGAAGGGCAATATAAATTGATTTGATTTGAATTTATTTGAGTATAGACTACCTGGCTGGCATGAAAATGAACCACAGGAAAAGCATTCACTATTTAAGGTCACATGTATTTTTTCCCCCCTGTGTCACGTCCTGACCAGCAGAGGGAGTAGTGGTTTAGTATTTTGGTTAGGACGTGACAGAGGGATGTTTGTTTTGTATGGTGGTGGTTTTTGTGTGTGTTGTGAGGGGTGTTTGATTTATGTGTTCCTGGGTTTTGGATGTATGTTCTAGGTTGTATGTTCTAGGTTGTATTGCTGCATTTTTGTCTAGTTAGTTTTTAGTTTTTCTATGTTTAGGGTTGGGTGCTGGACTCTCAATTGGAGGCAGGTGTTTTTAGTTGCCTCTGATTGAGAGTCCTATATAGGGGTGTGTGTTTGTTTAGTAGGTTGTGGGTAGTTGTTTTTGCATTGCTTTTAGTATAGCCTGCAAGACTGTTGTACTGTCGGTTTTCTTTGGTTTTTCCGTGTTCACTAAATAAATGACAATGATGAGCACGCAACCCGCTGCGCCTTGGTCCATTCCTGACGACAGATGTGACACCCTGTTTCGAGACAGGTGCATGATAATGGGATATTCTGAATCAAAACAAATTTCACATATATATTATTTAGTATATGTAAAGACAAGATTAAATAAAGAATAGTGTGATGGGTGACAATATTAGCCTATCACTTGTGAATTACATTTTATCACTTGTGAATGATGACCAGCTTAAGTCAAACAGCGCATGCTTTTTTTTAAAGATTTTTTCAAATCATAGTTGGACACCTCATGTAGCCTAGCCCATAGTCCAATATGTTTAAACCTCTATGGGCGAGGTGGGACGCTTGCGTCCCACCCTAGTCAACAGCCAGTGGAATCGCGTGGCGCGAAATACAAATACCTCAAAAATGCTATAACTTCAATTTCTCAAACATATGACTATTTTACACCATTTTAAAGACAAGACTCTCGTTAATCTAACCACATTGTCCGATTTCAAAAAGGCTTTACAGCGAAAGCAAAACATTAGATTATGTCAGGAGAGTACCCTGCCAAAAATAATCACACAGCCATTTTCAAAGCAAGCATATATGTCACAAAAACCACCACAACTAAATGCAGCACTAACCTTTGATGATCTTCATCAGATGACACTCCTATGACATTATGTTATACAATACATGCATGTTTTTCTTCGTCAGAATGCACTCCCAGGACTTCTACAACAAATGTTGTTTTGGTTCCAAATAATCTATAGTTATATTCAAATAGCTCCGTTTTGTTCATGCGTTCAGGTCACTATCCGAAGGGTAACGCGCGAGCACATTTCGTGACAAAAAAATTCAAAATATTCCATTACCGTACTTAGAAGCATGTCAAACGCTGTTTAAAATCAATTTTTTATGCTATTTTTCTCGTAAAATTGCGATAATATTCCAACTGGGCAACGTTGTATTCATTCAAAGGCTGAAAGAAAAAAAATAGTGTAGTCTCGTGAATGCGCATCTCAGTGTCACTGTCCCCAGGCTGACCACTTACAAATTCTGCTGCTGTTCTTTGCCCAGAGACAGCAGACACCCCATTCCACTTTCTGGCGGCTTTAGAGAGACAATGGAAGCCTTAGAAAATGTCACGTTACAGCACAGATGCTGTAATGTCAATAGAGATGCAACAGAAGGACAACAAATTGTCAGACAGGGCACTTCCTGCATGGAATCTTCTCAGGTTTTGGCCTGCCATATGAGTTCTGTTATACTCACAGACACCATTCAAACAGTTTTAGAAACTTTAGAGTGTTTTCTATCCAAATCTACTAATTATATGCATATTCTCGTTTCTGGGCAAGAGTAAAAACCAGTTTTTATCCGGCCATGCAAATACTGCCCCCTAGCCCCAACAGGTTAAACACCAGCTATCTGAGCAGCTAACCGATCGCTGCAGCTGTACATAGTCCATCTGTAAATAGCCCAACCAATCTACCTACCTCATCCCCATACTGCTTTTATTTACTTTTCTGCTCTTTTGCACACCAGTAATTCTACTTGCACATCATCATCTGCTCATTTATCACTCCAGTGTTAATCTGCTAAATTGTAATTCTTCGCTACAATGGCCTATTTATAGCCTACCTCCTCACGCCATTTGCACACACTGTATATAGACTTTCTTTTTTTTCTACTGTGTCATTGACTTGTTTATTGTGTTATTGGCTTGTTTATTGTTTATTCCATGTTATTCCATGTGTAACTCTGTGTTGATGTCTGTGTCACACTGCTTTGCTTTATCTTGGCCAGGTCGCAGTTGTAAATGAGAACTTGTTCTCAACTAGCCTACCTGGTTAAATAAAGGTGAAATAAATTAAATAAAAAAACTTGTAGCCTGTGAGAAAGACCTGATCACGACTGAAAGCCTTGTGAGTGAGAGGTGCTTCGGCATGCAGTGGGGAGAAGGGAATTACAAGGGCATAATGGCTACAAAAGGCATGGATTGTTTTAGGGGGATTATGGCCACACAAAAGAGACGCACCCGGGAAATTCAAGGCCTTATCATTATCATTATCAACTGTTTGTCTCATTGTGAATGAGAGACTGATGAAGTGTGTACAGCCTGCACAAAAACAAAGCAGAGCTCATGCCTTTCATGATACTTTTTTCAAATCATCATTAGAGTCATATCATGAAGCTTTAGAATGTATTAAACATCAAAACATATAGCCCAACGTTTGTATCACAACTAATGTTACATAAATAACTCTAAATTAAGGAGTACCTGTTTGTTTAGACCTGTCTAAAGTAAATAATGGATTTATTGTGATGGTGTAGGCAATATTACATGGATTTATTAGACTTTTTAAAATGTAGATGTTCCAAAGGTCTGCATCAGTGGCTTGTAAGCTATGTGTGGAAGCCAGGAGATGCTAAATGTGTTTATGTTAATTACCGGTCAATTACCGCGAGACCGGCTGTTATTTGCCTGACAATCACCGGCTGGCAAAATGTCATGACCCCACAGCCCTAGATGTAAGCTACCCCGACTGTCCCAAAATATCACGGATCCCTCCGGAACTTTCATTACGCACACCTGTCCCCTGTTCCCACTGATTAGTACTTGTATAAGTGTGCCCTTTGGTTTCCATTGGGCTGTCCATTATTGTTGCAATATCCGTTGGTGTGTGTGAGTACCTGTGCTGTGTGTTTTGGATTTTGTGCCCTTGTGGATGATTACGGGTCTCATCCCGTGTGATAATCATTGTGTGTGTGTGTTATTTATTCGAGGTACTCCTCACTCTTTTGTTTGGGTTTTTATCCTGTGTTTTGTTATGTGTTTGTTTGGTCTTCGGCCTTTACACGGCACGCCGTAATTCGGGCTAAATTTAAAAAAAATATTAAGCATTCTTGCGCCTGTCTCCCGAATCATATATACCAGCGTGACAGGAAATGGTTGCCATTTCACACCATCATGCAGACCTGAACTGTACTGTGCCAGTAGTGTGAAAAGAGTACAAAGGGTTTATCGTCAATAGAGACATGGATTTCTATCTGACCACATAACCTGACTAGGAAAAAACTGAAATAAGCCTATAAGAAAAGCCCAGAGCTCTTCCTGGTCATGTCAAATTAGTGAAAAACTCCTGTCCCTTTACATCAATAATCACAAGTCACTGTAATAATTCAATGATAATGCCATATTGGCAATATATCCTCCAAACACCAGCTTGAAGGGCATTATCCCTTTTATACAAGAGGTTACCAACATATGAAAATAATGATTGACATATTTTCATTCAAAACTACATTTTTTATGAATTGAGTCATACTCGAGATATAGTTGCTATGGAATAGGAGATTCGATATAGGCCAATTTAGTTTTAATGGGTCAAGGTTTGGCTTTTTCAAGAGAGGGTCCAGTATGCAGCTTGAAGGTTGAGAGGCCATTACTATTTTCATGATCGTGTCAAGAGATATAGGATTAAAAAACTTGAGTGTCTCCCTTGATCCTAGGTCCTGTCAGTGTTGTGCAGACTCAGGACAACTGAGCTTTGGAGAAATACACAGATTTAAAGAGGAGTCCGTAATTTGCTTTCTAATGATCATGATGTTTTCGTCAAAGAAGTTAATGTATTTATCCCTGCTGAAGTGAAAGCCAACCTCTCTTGGGGAATGCTGCTTTTTAGTTCGCTTTGCGACAGTATCAAAAATATATTTTGGATTGTTTTTCTTCTCCTCAATTAAGTTGGAAAAATAAGATGATTGAGCAGCAGTGAGGGCTCTTCGATACTGCACGGTACTGTCTTTCCAAGCTAGTCGGAAGACTTCCAGTTTGGTGTGGCGCCATTTCTGTTCCAATCTTCTGGAAGCTTGCTTCAGAGTTCGGGTATTTTCTGTATACATTTTACATTTACATTTTAGTCATTTAGCAGACGCTCTTATCCAGAGCGACTTACAGTAGTGAATGCATACATTTCATATAATTATTTTCCTGTGCTGGCCCCCCGTGGGAATCGAACCCACAACCCCTGGCGTTGCAAACACCATGCTCTACCAACTGAGCTACAGGGAAGGCTATACCAGGGAGCTAGTTTCTTATGACAAATGTTTTTTGTTTTTAGGGGTGCGACTGCATTTAGGGTATTACGCAAGGTTACATTTAGTTCCTCAGTTAGGTGGTTAACCGGTCGTCGTCGCCGGCCTACTAGCTGCCACCGATCCCATTTTCCTTTTCGTTTGTGTCTGTCTGTTTTTTCACACCTGTGTTCAGTTTAGTTAATTTCGGTGGGTTTATATACACCCCGCTGCCGGCTAGGCTTTGTGCAGGATTATTTGTTGTGTATTTGCTTGTAAGGGATGTGTGACTGCACCATGGGGTTTCGTTTATTATTCGGTATATGTTTACCGTGTGCTTACGCGCTTTTGTTTGTGGAGTCGAGGTTTCTCCTCCGTGTGCCAAGTTTATTCCCTGTGGGTGGCGACTACTTTTGTGCGGTTTTTCCCATGTGTTTGTATTGTGCCTTCGGGACCGCCTGATTAAAAGTTGTGTGCCACTGGAACTCTGCTCTCCTGCTCCTGATTCCTACACACCCCCTTCCTACTAGGAGGCCTTGTTACATCTGCCATGACTACAAGGTCCGATCGGAATTCAGGGAACTCAGTGAGGAACACTGTACATGGCCCAGGAGGCCTGTAAACAGTAGCTACAAAAAGTGATTGAGTAGGCTGCATAGATTTTAGGACTAGAAGCTCAAAAGACAGAAACGCAGTCATTTTCTTTTTTTGTAAATTGAAATTTGTTATCGTAAATGCTAACAACACCTCCACCTTTGCGGGATGCACGGGGGATATGGTCACTAGTGTAACCAGGATGTGAGGCCTCATTTAACACAGTCAATTCATCAAGCTTAAGCCATGTTTCAGTTAGGCCCAATCACATCAAGATTATGATCACACATGTCATGAGTGGAGGAGCCATGTTGGATCAGACATGTCCTGTGTGGAGGAGCCATGTTGGATCAGACATGTCCTGTGTGGAGGAGCCATGTTGGATCAGACATGTCCTGTGTGGAGGAGCCATGTTGGATCAGACATGTCCTGTGTGGAGGAGCCATGTTGGATCAGACGTCCTGTGTGAGTGAGACAGGTTGAGGTTGCTAGGGATACCAGTAAGGAGTAGGCCAGGACTGACCTGAAGAATTTGTTTTAGCAAGGTTGGATTTTTGGCGTTCACTGCTATGATAATTAACTGCACAAATGGAAAGGAAGTCGCAGAAGCCACCTAACAGTAGTAGCAGCAGCAGAAAAGTTATTGGGAGTGAAAGATTTTACGGCAGAAGAGTTACAGAAGGTGTTGAAGGAAGGAGTCCTCCCAGGCTGGTTGCAAGGCAAAGGACCGGTTAGGGAAATCAACTGGGATGGGGGGGTTGGGGATTGGGTTTTATTCGGTGCTGTCAAAAAGTATTTGCCCCCTTTCAAATGTTCTCTATTTTTGCATATTTTGTATACTGAATGTTATCAGATCTTCAACCAAAACCTAATATTAGATCAAGGGAACCTGGGTGAACAAATAAAACAACAATTACATACTTTATTTATTTATTTATGATTTTGGAATGAGATGTTCGACGAGCAGGTGTCCACATACTTTTGGTCATGTAGAGTACACTGAGTATACAACACAATAATAACAGCTGCTCTTTCCATGACATAGACTGACCAGGTAAACGCTATGATCCCATATTCATGTCACCTGTTAAATTCATGTCAATCAGTGTAGATGAACAGGAGGAGACAGGTTAAAGAAGGATTTTCAAGCCTTGAGACAATTGAGACATGTATTGTGTATGTGTGCCATACAGAGGGTGAATAGACAAGACAAAAGATTGAAGTGCCTTTGAACAGGGTATACTAGTAGGTGCCATGCGCACCGGTCTGAGTGTGTCAAGAACTGCAATGCTGCTAGGTTTTTCACACTCAATAGTTTCCCGTGTGTATCAAGAATGTTCCACCTCCCAAAACACATTGAGCCAACTTGATACAACTGTGGGAAGCATTGGAGCCAACATGGGCTTGCATCCCTGTGGAATGCTTTCGACACTTTGTAGTAGACTGTAAGAATGTACTCCCAATAACTGAAGGCCTCTCCTGACTGATAACAAGTCCTGTGATAGGCGTGGAGGAGTACCGGACTCAAGTTGGGACGATAAGACAACCTGCACAGCCCCAGAGATGTATTGTTCATCCTAGACACAGAGTGGGGGCTGTTTGGGAAGGGGGTCCTAGTCAGAGGTTATAAATGTATCACCTAGCCTGAGCTTTCTTTGGTATCCGTCTGGATTATTGAACCACAAGTTATTTACTGTACTCACTTAAAAACTCATGCCCTCTCCTCCCTCTAAGTCTCCCAGACTTTCCCCGTCCCCAGGTGCCTGCTGGTCCATGGTCAGAGCAGCACATTATCCCCAGGTGCCTGCTGGGCCATGGTCAGAGCAGCACATCGTCCCCAGGTGCCTGCTGGGCCATGGTCAGAGCAGCACATCGTCCCCAGGTGCCTGCTGGGCCATGGTCAGAGCAGCACATCGTCCCCAGGTGCCTGCTGGGACATGGTCAGAGCAGCACATCGTCCCCAGGTGCCTGCTGGGCCATGGTCAGAGCAGCACATCGTCCCCAGGTGCCTGCTGGGACATGGTCAGAGCAGCACATCGTCCCCAGATGCCTGCTGGGACATGGTCAGAGCAGCACATCGTCCCCAGATGCCAGCTGGGACATGGTCAGAGCAGCACATCGTCCCCAGATGCCTGCTGGGCCATGGTCAGAGCAGCACATCGTCCCCAGATGCCTGCTGGGACATGGTCAGAGCAGCACATCGTCCCCAGGTGCCTGCTGGGACATGGTCAGAGCAGCACATCGTCCCGAGATGCCTGCTGGGCCATGGTCAGAGCAGCACATCGTCCCCAGATGCCTGCTGGGCCATGGTCAGAGCAGCACATCGTCCCCAGGTGCCTGCTGGGCCATGGTCAGAGCAGCACATCGTCCCCAGATGCCTGCTGGGCCATGGTCAGAGCAGCACATCGTCCCCAGGTGCCTGCTGGGACATGGTCAGAGCAGCACATCACTAAACATGCCACTCGGTTGTCAGCTGTCAGCAGGCTGTTCCCTAAGGAAGGAGAAAATGGTGAAGGCATTCAAAGGCCGGTTATTATTCTCATTTTTACTAACTACTGTCGTGTCTTTGGCTATGCCGGATTAAGTGATATGACATGCTATTCTATAAAATAATATATCTGTAATTAATATTACCTGATTAAGCTAATCAGGTAAATAATTAACTAGAAAGTCGGGGCACCACGAAAGAATGTTTATAGAGCTGTTATCTTCCGAATAAACTCTTAAAGACCTGGTAATCTTTTACATCAATAGCAGTCAATATTTAATCCTCACCTTATTCAGTCTCATCTGAAAGTGGTAAATTCTTGGTTATCTTCACGAACCCTGGCTAACAAGTTGAATCAGCAATACAAAATTTGGTTTAATTATTTATTTACTAAATACCTAAATAATCAAACAGAATGGATCATACATTGATTACAAATTATGTCAAAGAAAACGTCCCTGGTGGAAGGAACAGATAGGACGGCTGGTTACACAAAGAGAGGGGGTTGGGTTTGAGTGAAAGAGCGGGAAGACTGAGGAACAAAGGGAGAAGCTATGCTATCGTAAATACAGAATCTTATGTATTCTAAATAACCGCACATTTGAAAAAGGAGAATGCAATAAATATTTACTCTGAGCTGCGCTTCGGTAGATTGGTTGTCGATGGAAGGCCGGTTTGTCCTTTATGGATCTCTGGTCCTCTGAAGAATGTCTAGTGGTGAACTGGAGCGTGGTATAATGAATACTCTGTCCGTCCTGTCGTCGTGTGGTAGGACAGATACTCTGTCCGAGGTATCACTTCTTTAGTGAATAAGAGTTCAAAGTTCATACCAAGTTGCCATACTTTAAGCTCATGCTATATTCCGGGGTGGAGGTCGTCACCTTCACATTGAAATTTGATGCTAATTTCGTTAGGTTCTCTGAGGTTGGCTTAGTTCTGTAGGTGTCTTTGTCCTTTCAACGTGGGGACCTCAAGTCCACACGTCCTTGGAACAGCTTATTATCTGAGCCCTTTTAACGTAGGACCGTCGCCCTAACGTCCTCGGAACAGAAAGTTACATTTTCGTCAAGGGCTTTATATAGGAGGGGAGAGAAGGGCGTGTTTCATAGTTTATAACCAATGTCTGTTCACATGGGCGGGGCCACTGAGTTGAGCATAGTTTACTCTATGACAAACCGTTCTCTCATTAAGAAGCTAAATTACATTTCATCTTTTCACAAATAGTTTATATTTAAACATTTAAATTGCACAACAATTCCATGTGAATCTGATAACTAGAATGTGTAGACTTTCCAAGATGCAGTTTGTCGTCCTATCATCAGTAATAATGTCTCAGACGCCAACTGACCTGGCATCATATTCATTTAGTGCATCGCATATTTTCAGCTGGTTGGATTACCGAAATATGGTTCCTTTCCCCCCACCTTTTGATGTTCCCAGACTCTCTATGTTTAACAAAGGCTTTTCAAGAGTCAAGAGAGGAAAGGGAGAAAGCTATTTATGGGCGGGTCATAAACCTCACCCACAGGCCAATATCATGACACTACTATGGTAACTACTATGGTACTACTATGGTAACTACTATGGTAACTTAAACATCTGCCAACATGCAGACCATCAATCAAGACAACACTTGTTTCTAAAAATTAAGTCCAGGGTGAATACATTTTTATTATAGCAGACAACACACAGGGTTATCAACTAAAATATATATCAAAGACCAGTTTGAAGAATGGGACAATAGACATGTGAATATAAGTCAGTTCTTGCATTTGTATCAGTTTGTATGAATGAGTGGTTCCAAGATATTCATATCAGTTTGTATGAATGAGTGGTTCCAAGATATTCATATCAGTTTGTATGAATGAGTGGTTCCAAGATATTCATATCAGTTTGTATGAATGAGTGGTTCCAAGATATTCATATCAGTTTGTATGAATGAGTGGTTCCAAGATATTCATATCAGTTTGTATGAATAAGTGGTTCCAAGATATTCATATCAGTTTGTATGAATAAGTGGTTCCAAGATATGTAGACCTTCCTAAAGGCACAGAGACAGAAGGGTGTTCCACAATATTTATTTAACAATAGCTGAAAGTCCTGAGTGGACAAGTCCAAAAATATCAAATGTAAAAGTCTTATTTTAAAAGTCCTTGAGGGAGCGTTCCATGGCCCCACCATAGCAGGAACACTGAGGGCTCTAAGCCAGTGTTCACAGCAGGCCTCTCCAGGAGCGTTCCATGGCCCCACCATGGCAGGAACACTGAGGGCTCTAAGCCAGTGTTCACAGCAGGCCTCTCCAGGAGCGTTCTGTGGTCCCACTATAGCAGGAACACTGAGGGCTCTAAGCCAGTGTTCACAGCAGGCCTCTCCAGGGTTGTGTTGTACTGAGTGAAAGAAAGATTCTGTCAGCAGACTGCACTGACGCCATAGGGCCAAGAACAATAAACCTCCTCAATACCTTAACCAAAATAGAATAGAAAGGACTATAATAGCCAAAGATGTTTAGAATTGTTCTATGCAAAGATTCTCATTGTTCTATCAAATATGTTTTATAACTAAACTGTAGTATCTTGGGATGCTTCTTAGATTGATGACACCAGACACGTAAGTACGTTTTAGTATTTCATTGTAACTTAGAATAACATTACCGGAACACACCTGGCGTAAGCTACCTGAGGCTTTTCCGAGCATGATTATAAGGCAGACATTTAAATGGCTATGGTTAGCCGAAAGCAAATCCCGTATTGAGTCAATACTGCCATCTATTGGTGAGCATAATACTTAACCTAAATATACCAGGTTACTACATTCCCCCTTTAAGGCTTATAACTCAACATCATTCCTTTAAGCTATGCTGCCAACTAAACATTTATGATTTTCTCATAACAATCACGTCATTTTTATTAATTTATTTATTTGTTACTTTGTTCGTGACCTCTAGGAAGGAACATGACCTCCCTTACGATCTGAAATAGTCTAGCAGACATCTCTCTCTAATAGAGCGTCTCAGAGGTGTTGTAGCTGGTGCCACCAGCACTTCACTCCTTGATGGTGAAACAAAGTCCTTTTGTGGAGACTTCACAGGAGGAGGTCGTCCCGGATTGGTGGTCTCAGGATGTTGAGACTTGTTGGTCGCAGGTTGTTTGTCCAACTGCAACTCTGGGGAACATTCCGATGTCCTGTCCTGTTCGTTTAAGCATTGACCCAAGTCCACGGATGGAACTGGAATTTGAGCTTGATCTGATCCACGTGTCTCATTAGTCTTTGTCCTCTTCCGAGGATCACAGTATATGAAACTGGTCCTGAGCAATCCTTAATTGTAGCTGGAATCCATTTGGAACCAAACCCATAGTTTCTTGTGTAGACATAGTCGACATAGTGTGTGATGTATTGTTGTCCCTACCTTCTTGACCTTTGTGCTGTTGTCTGTGCCCAATAATGTTTGTACCATGTTTTGTGCTACTACCATGTTGTGTTGCTACCATGTTGTTGTTATGTTGTGTTGCTGCCTTGCTATGTTGTTGTCTTAGGTCTCTCTTGATGTGGTGATGTGTTGTCTCTCTTGTCGTGATGTGTGTTTTGTCCTATATTTATATTTTATTTATTTATTACATTTAATCCCAGCCCCATCCCCGCAGGAGGCCTTTTGGTCATTGTAAATAAGAAATTGTTCTTAACTGACTTGCCTAGTTAAATTAAGGTTAAATCAAATTAAAAAAAATAGTCTCCAGGTGAGAAACTTCAGAGTTTGCCTCAGTTGTCATGATTCCATTTTTGATTCCATTACTTTTGTTGTATTTTCACTTTCAGGTCTGGCCTGATGAGATCCAAGGTTGACCTTAACCTCCTTGACCTTCTGCAGGTGACAACCCAGGTGTAGCTTGAGGAGTGATCCTGTAGCTAAACAAGAATCTGGACACCTTTGTTTCAATGCTGTCCCCTTGCATCTTCCTCATCCCCTCATGCAAGGTCTGAACCGCACGTTCTGCTAATCTGTTTGTAGATGGGTGAAAAGGGGCCGACGTTACATGCTGAATTCTATTTTGTTTCATGAAACTTGTGAATACAGTGCTTGTAAAACAAGTAGCACTGTCGCTAACCAACATTTGAGGCAATCCCATGACACTGAAGCTTTGTCTCAACTTCTCAATCGTAACGTGCGATGTTGTCGTGTTCATGGGTAAACATCCATCCACTTTGAATGAGAATCAATCAGCACAAGGAAAATTTTCCCTAGGAAGGGTCCAGCGTAGTTCACATGTTTCTTTTTAAAACATTTATTTCACCTTTATTTAACCAGGTAGGCTAGCTGAGAACAAGTTCTCATTTACAACTACGACCTGGCCAAGATAAAGCAAAGCAGTTCGACACATACAACAACACTGAGTTACACATGGAACAGACAAACATACAGTCAATAATACAGTAGAAAAAGTATATATACAGTGTGTGCAAATGAGGTAAGATAAGGGAGGTAAGGCAATAAATAGGCCATAGTGGTGAAGTAATTACAATATAGCAATTAAACACTGGAGTGATAGATGTGCAGAAAATGAATTTGCAAGTAGAGATACTGGGGTGAAAAGGAGCTAAATAAATAAATACAGTATGGGGATGAGGTAGTTGGGTGGGCTATTTACAGATGGGCTATGTACAGGTGCAATGATCTATGAGCTGCTCTGACAGCTGGTGCTTAAAGCTAGTGAGGGAGATATGAGTCTCCAGCTTCAGTGATTTTTGCAGTTCGTTCCAGTCACTGGCAGCAGAGAACTGGAAGGAAAGGCGGCCAAAGGAGGAATTGACTTTGGGGGTGACCAGTGCAATATACCTGCTGGGGCGCGTGCTACGGGTGGGTGCTGCTATAGTGACCAGTGAGTTGAGATAAGGTGGGGCTTTACCTAGCAAAGACTTGTAGATGACCTGTAGCCAGTGGGTTTGGCGACGAGTATGAAGCGAGGGCCAGCCAATGAGAGCGTACAGGTCGCAGTGGTGGGTAGTATATGGGGATTTGGTGACAAAATGGATGGTACTGTGATAGATTGCATCCAATTTGTTGAGTAGGGTGTTGGAGGCTATTTTGTAAATGACATCGCCGAAGTCAAAGATCGGTAGGATAGTCCGTTTTAATAGGGTATGTTTGGCAGCATGAGTGAAGGATGCTTTGTTGCGAAATAGGATGCTGATTCTAGATTTAATTTTGGATTGGAGATACTTAATGTGAGTCTGGAAGGAGAGTTTACAGTCTAACCAGACACCCAGGTAATTGTAGTTGTCCACATATTCTAAGTCAGAACCATCCAGAGTAGTGATGCTGGACAGGCGGGCAGGTGCAGGCAGCGATTGGTTGAAGAGCATGCATTTTAGTCATGTCCATGGTTTTTTCACCCATGGGGGGTGACTTCCTGTTAATCTATACACAGGCTAACCTAATTTTCCACATCCTGGTCTTTGGCCACCAGGTGTATGACCTCGCTAGGCCTTTCATTCTCAACATACCTGGATGTGACTGGTGAACCAACTTCAATAGCATACCCCACCCTTGCAATGGGATACCTACTCTTGAACCCCACAGAACACACCCATCTCCAACACTCAAGGCCAAGCGATGAGCGTAGTAAGGCATGATCTCAGGCTCTGTCACCGTAGGCCATCCTTTCAGGATAAATTCATGCACTTGTGATAGCGTAACATCCGGTGCATCATCCAACACATTGATCATCAGTCCTATTGCCTGATTTGGGCTGTGTTTACCGGTGCATCATCCAACACATTGATCATCAGTCCTATTGCCTGATTTGGGCTGTGTTTACCGGTGCATCATCCAACACATTGATCATCAGTCCTATTGCCTGATTTGGGCTGTGTTTACCGGTGCATCATCCAACACATTGATCATCAGTCCTATTGCCTGATTTGGGCTGTGTTTACCGGTGCATCATCCAACAAATTGATCATCAGTCCTATTGCCTGATTTGGGCTGTGTTTACCGGTGCATCATCCAACACATTGATCATCAGTCCTATTGCCTGATTTGGGCTGTGTTTACCGGTGCATCATCCAACACATTGATCATCAGTCCTATTGCCTGATTTGGGCTGTGTTTACCGGTGCATCATCCAACACATTGATCATCAGTCCTATTGCCTGATTTGGGCTGTGTTTACCGGTGCATCATCCAACACATTGATCATCAGTCCTATTGCCTGATTTGGGCTGTGTTTACCGGTGCATCATCCAACACATTGATCATCAGTCCTATTGCCTGATTTGGGCTGTGTTTACCGGTGCATCATCCAACACATTGATCATCAGTCCTATTGCCTGATTTGGGCTGTGTTTACCGGTGCATCATCCAACACATTGATCATCAGTCCTATTGCCTGATTTGGGCTGTGTTTACCGGTGCATCATCCAACACATTGATCATCAGTCCTATTGCCTGATTTGGGCTGTGTTTACCGGTGCATCATCCAACACATTGATCATCAGTCCTATTGCCTGATTTGGGCTGTGTTTACCGGTGCATCATCCAACAAATTGATCATCAGTCCTATTGCCTGATTTGGGCTGTGTTTACCGGTGCATCATCCAACACATTGATCATCAGTCCTATTGCCTGATTTGGGCTGTGTTTACCGGTGCATCATCCAACACATTGATCATCAGTCCTATTGCCTGATTTGGGCTGTGTTTACCGGTGCATCATCCAACACATTGATCATCAGTCCTATTGCCTGATTTGGGCTGTGTTTACCGGTGCATCATCCAACACATTGATCATCAGTCCTATTGCCTGATTTGGGCTGTGTTTACCGGTGCATCATCCAACACATTGATCATCAGTCCTATTGCCTGATTTGGGCTGTGTTTACCGGTGCATCATCCAACACATTGATCATCAGTCCTATTGCCTGATTTGGGCTGTGTTCACCGGTGCATCATCCAACACATTGATCATCAGTCCTATTGCCTGATTTGGGCTGTGTTACCGGTGCATCATCCAACACATTGATCATCAGTCCTATTGCCTGATTTGTGCTGTGTTCACCGGTGCATCATCCAACACATTGATCATCAAAACCTGGTCATTTTCTCCTTCCTGAGCGATGATTTGTGGAACGGGCAGTTTACTCAGAGCATCAGCATTCCCATGGTATCTACCTGTCTCGTAAATTATTCTGTACTCGTAGGCCCTGAGCCACACAGCCCAATGTTGAACTCTTGGAGAGACCATTTGTGGTACTGGCTTTGTTCGTGGAACAAAATAACTTGTGGATAAGTACTTGTGGAATCTCTGTATTCCAAATATGACAGCCAATTCTTCCTTGTCCAGTTGGGAACACTTTTTCTCCGCTGGCGACAATGTTCTTGACATGAACCCGATTGGTTTCTCTGCACCATTCTCTATCCGGAGTGATAGAACTGCCCCCACACCATACGATGAGGCATCACACGATAAGATGAGGTCTCTGACTGCTGAGTAGAGCACCAGCCCTTCTGCTGATTGCAGTAACTCCTTTGCAAAAGCTTTTACCTGTCTTTCTGACCATCTCCAGGCCACATCCTTCCTTAACCTCTTGGGGCTAGGTGGGACGCTAGCGTGCCACCCGTGGTGCACTCCATCAACAGCAGGTGCATTTCAAGAGCGGCAAATTTGAATCCAAATAAATGTCAAAATTCAAATTTTTCAAAAATACAACTATGTTACACCATTTGAAAGATAAACATCTCCTTAATCTAACCACGTTTTACGATTTCAAAAAGGTTTTACGGCGAAAGCATAAATTTAGAGTATGTTAGGACAGTACATTTACAAGAGTTGTGTGTAATGTTTTGTCAAGTCAAAGACAGGGTCACCAAAACCATAAAACCAGCTAAAATGATGCACTAACCTTTTACAATCTCCATCAGATGACACTCCTAGGACATTATGTTAGACAATGCATGCATTTTTAGTTCTATCAAGTTCATATTTATATCAAAAAACAGCGTTTTACTATGGCATTGATGTTGAGGAAATCGTTTCCCTCCAATAACCGGCAGTCAAGTCAGCGTCACAAATTAAATAATTAAAATTAGAAAACATTGGTAAAATATTATATTGTCATTTAAAGAATTATAGATTTACATCTTTTGAACGCAATCAACTTGCCAGATTTAAAAATAACCTTACTGGGAAATCACACTTTGCAATAATCTGAGCACTGCGCCCAGAAAAATACGCGTTGCGATACAGACTAGACGTCATGTTGGGGAGATCTAAAATCGAAAATACTATGTAAATAATCCATTACCTTTGATTCTCTTCATCAGATGTCACTTCCAGGTATCACAGGTCCATAACGAATGTAGTTTTGTTCAAAAAAGCTCATCATTTATGTCCAAAAATCTCCGTCTCGTTAGCACATGATGTAAGCCAGCCGGACTTCTCGTCATGAACGAGGGGAAAAAATATATTTCCGTTCGTTCAAACATGTCAAACGTTGTATAGCATAAATCATTAGGGCCTTTTTTAACCAGAACATGAATAATATTCAAGGTGGACGAATGCATACTCTTTTATAACGTATTGGAACGAGGGTACCCAACATGAACTAGCGCGCCAGGTGTCTAATGGGACATCAACGTTCCATGGCTCTTGTTCGGTCAGATCTCCCTCCAGAAGACTCAAAACACTTTGTAAAGGCTGGTGACATCTAGTGGAAGCAATAGGAAGTGCCAAAATATTCCTAAACCCCTGTGTTTTTCAATGGGATAGGTTTAAAGTCAATACAACACATCAGGTATCCACTTCCTGTCAGAAAATGTCTCAGGGTTTTGCCTGCCAAATGAGTTCTGTTATACTCACAGACACCATTCAAACAGTTTTGGAAACTTTAGAGTGTTTTCTATCCATATATAATAAGTATATGCATATTGTAGTTACTGGGTAGGATTAGTAACCAGATTAAATCGGGTACATTTTTTTTATCCAGACGTGCAAATGCTGCCCCCTAGACCCAACAGGTTAACAGTTGATGCAGAGGAGCTAAGAGGGTAGAGAGGTTAGGGAGGAAGCGATTATAATAATTCAGTAAGCCTAGATAGACTTTCAACTCTGTAACGTTTGTCGGAGCTGGAGCTTCCATGACAGCCCTCACTTTAGCTTTGACACTGTGTAACCCCTTGGCGTCCACCTTGTGACCCAGGTACTGCACTTCATCAGCTAACAGTGTACACTTGCTCCTCTTCAGCCGGAGACCGGTCTCTTCCATCCTCCTCAAAACTTCACTCAAGTTTCTGAGATGCTCCTCCTTCATGATGCTGAGGATCAGCATGGCGGATGTGTTGTTACCTACCCTTACCACCTGGAGGTGGACCGTCAGGAAGTCCAGGATCCAGTTGCAGAGGGAGGTGTTTAATCCCAGGGTCCTTAGCTTAGTGGTGAGCTTTGAGGGCACTATGGTGTTGAATGCTAAGCTGTAGTCAATGAATAGCATTCTCACATAGGTGTTCCTTTTGCCCAGGTAGGAAAGGGCAGTGTGGAGTGCAATAGAGATTGCATCATCTGTGGATCTGTTGGGGCGGTATGCAAATTGGAGTGGGTCTAGGGTTTCTGGGATAATGGTGTTGATGTGAGCCATGACCAGCCTTTCAAAGAACTTCATGGCTACAGACGTGAGTGCTATGGGTCCGTAATCATTTAGGCAGGTTACCTTTGTGTTCTTGGGCACAGGGACTATGGTGGTCTGCTTGAAACATGTTGGTATGACAGACTCAGACAGGGAGAGGTTGAAAATGTAATGTCAGTGAAGACACCAGTTGGTCAGCGCATGCTTGGACTACACATCCTGGTAATCCATCAGGCCCTGCGAATGTTGGCCTGTTATTTGAAGGTCAAACTCACATCGGCTGCGGAGAGCGTGATCACACAGTCATCCGGAAAGCTGATGCTCTCATGCATGTTTCAGTGTTACTTGCCTCGAAGCAAGCGTAGAAGTCATTTAGCTCGTCTGGTAGGCTCGTGTCACTGGGCAGCTCGCGTCTGTGCTTCCCTTTGTAGTCTGTAATAGTTTGCAAGCCCTGCCACATCCGACGAGCATCGGAGCCAGTGTAGTACGATTCAATCTTAGTCCTGTATTGATGCTTTGCCTGTTTGACGGTTCATCGGAGGGCATAGCGGGATTTCTTATTAGCTTCCGGGTTAGAGTCCCGCTCCTTGAAAGCGGCAGCTCTACCCTTTAGCTCAGTGCGGATGTTGCCTGTAATCCATGGCTTCTGGTTGGGGTATGTACGTACAGTCACTGTGGGGACGATGTCATCGATGCACTTGATGAAGCCAGTGACTGATGTGGTGTACTTCTCAATGCCATCGGAAGAATCCCAGAACATATTCCAGTCTGTGTGATCAAAACAGTCCTGTAGCTTAGCATCTGCTTCATCTGACCATTTTTTTATAGACCGAGTCACTGGTGCCTCCTGCTTTAATTTTTGCTTGTAAGCAGGAATCAGGAGGATAGATCCAATAGGGGAGAGGCATTGTGCTGCGAGGTGTTGCTTTATCTGTTTTTTGAAAACAGGTTTGCGGTTTATTTGAGCAATATGATGGAGGGGGAGGGAGAGCTTTGTATGCGTCTCTGTGTGTGGAGTAAAGGTGGTCTAGACTTTTTTTCCCTTTGGTTGCGATTTTAACATGCTGGTAGAAATGAGGTAAAATGGATTTAAGTTTCCCGGCATTAAAGTCCCCGGCCACTAGGAGCGCCACCTCTGGATTAGCGTTTTTCTGTTTGCTTATGGCGTATACAGCTCATTGAGTGCGGTCTTAGTTCCAGCATCGGTTTGTGGTGGTAAATAGACAACTACGTAGAATATAGATGAAAACTGTCTTGGTAGATAGTGTGGTCTACAGGTTATCATGAGACTCTACCTCAGGCGAGCAAAACCTTGAGACTTCCTTAGATATCGTGCACCAGCTGTTGTTTACAAATATACATAGACCTCCACCCCTTGTCTTACCAGAGGCTGCTGTTCTATCCTGCCGATACAGTGTAAAACCCACCAGCTGTATGTTATTCATGTTGTCATTCAGCCAGGACTGAAATATAAGATATTACAGTTTTTAAATGTCCCTTTGGTAGGATATACGTGCTTTGAGTTCTTATCCAGCGATTGTACGTTGGCCAATAGTACTGATGGCAAAGGCAGATTACCCACTCGTCACCTGATCCTCACAAGGCACCCCGATCTCCTTCCGCAAAACCTCTGTCTCTTTCTCCTGCGAATGACAGGGATGAGGGCCTGTTCGGGTGTTCTTGGGAACTAGCTTAAGGTTGTGTTTTGACAGACAAGAAAACACCATCTGGAGGTGTTCAAGTGCTAACTGCTCAGTATGGTGCAAAGACCATTACATCATCAAGATAGTACAGTAGGCTTGTGAAGTTCTCATCATCAAATATAGACATCATCATGCACATGAACGTTGCTGGACTGTTCGTTAGGCCCTGCAGTAACCTATTGTATTCATGGGGGTCCAAACAGTGATGAAAACACAGTATACTTATTGTCCTCTACGTGTCAAGGAACATTATAGAAGCCTGACGTGAGATCCATTGTTGAGAAAAATGCATTTCCTCCGAGTGCAGCTAGGGCATCGGCCTGGTGGGGCAAGGGATGGGCATCTTTTATTGTTCTGGCATTGAGCCACCGGAAATCAGTGCAAATCCTGAGATCACCATTTTTCTTCCACACCAGAACAAGCGGAGATGCATATTCACTCCTGGACTTGGAGTGACGCCTTATTCTTCCATCTCATTCAGGGCAGTTCTCAGTTTCTCATAGTGGCTTGGAGGTATTCATCGGTAAGGCAGACAGAACGGCTTGTCATCGACAAGATTCATTCTGTGGACAAAGTCCTTGGCCTCACCGAAATCCATTTTGTGCCTAGAAAAGGTGGACTCATGATTTTCAATGAGGTGCAGCAGTTTGTCCTTCCATTCCAGTGAGACTTCACAGGACTCCAAGTCTATAGCCTGCAATCCCAGATCTCTCAAGATACTTGCTATCACTTCTTTTGTTCTTGATGGGACATCAGAGCTCTGTGCACACTGCACATTAGACTGTATCCTGTCATAGTCCTTTACTGCAATGCAAGGAGACACATCAGCGATTCTTGCATTTCTTTTCTGAATGATTATCTTGTTTGGATAGAACCATCTCCCCATAATGGAGTGATAACCCCCCCTATCAGTATGTGTTTTGGTCTGGACTTGGATTGAGTGGGTTCAACAATCACTGAACTACCTACTGATATGCCTGTGAATGCAGGTACCTTGCCCCAAACAAGATGTTCACTCTGATTTGATTGTTGTCGGGCATGGACATGAGTCTTCAGTAACCGTCAGTTTCCTTCAGTAGCTTTATCAGTTTATTGATGGCATTGCTGCCCAGTATCATCTCTTCAGCTTGGCCTGGCACGACTAGTGCAGGAATTATGATTTTACATCCGTAAACTGTGACGTCAAGATCATACAACGCTTTAGGGGTAACCTGATGACCGCCACAGCCAACAATAACAACATCAGCCGAATATCTTTTCATGTCTGGACTGGATTGTAACGGTTTGCTCCGGCTGCCTCACTCAGAGAGCATGCCATTGATCCACTGTCAATCATTGCTTTTAGTGTATGGCCATTCTCAACAGATACAGATGTGTAAAATAAACGGTCAGTTCTTGGTATTCTCTGTGCCGTTTGAAAAATGACAGTTTTGTTGTCAGGGATACTTTTGCTGTAAAGCTTGTACAGGGACTCACAATCTTCCATATCATCAGTGGTGTTGTTGGGAGGTTTACTCTCATGACCTGCACTGTCCTCCCCTATGCACAGACTGGGTAGTTTCCCTGCTCCATCCGAGTTGAGGTTATTTTATTCTCCAGATAGTTGTGTCTGGAATGGTGGGCTGAATGACACTGAAAACACAGCCTATTCTCACAGCAATGAGTGACAGCAGGGTGAGTGCAATCTTTGCACACAGAACATGGTGTGGCATTCAGGCCTTTAATCTTGGGTAGATTACTAGCAGTCCATTTCCCTGAGTTCTGAGCTGGGCTAGGGCCACAGTAAGACCTTCTCTAGCATATAAATTACTCTCTCTAGAGCAGAATGATCTGAGTTCTTAGGTTGCTGTGGCTCCTGTATATCTGCAGATGGGACTGAAGTGGAACTAACCTTGACTCTGTTCATTGTGATTCTCTCACTTGTTTCTCTGTACTTCTGTGGTGGATTTGAAGCTCATCTCTGCATGGTAGTCATTTAACACATCTTGTACTTCATGTGCAGACCACTTGTTTTGGCTCTGAACATGAAGGCTAGTTCTTTGCTCGGGCAGTTCCGGATGAACATGCGTGTGATGTCTGTCCTAAGATCCTCATGTGCCTTTCCCTGTTCCTTCAGGCCTTCTGTAGCAGTGTCTGCTGCACGGTTCAGTCTTAGCCAGTATTTCTATGGGTCCTCCTGTTCTTTGGGTAGAGTCGTGTAGATATGTTGGAGTGGGATATATGAGTATTACTCTATTACTAACCCTGATTCAGATGAACATCTTACCCATGCTAGATTTGGAGACATCATTTATAGATCAGCAGGTAAGGGTGCTCTCGAGCGGCTCGATGTTCTTTACCATTCAGCCATCAGATTTGCCACCAATGCTCCTTATAGGACACATCACTGCACTCTATAGTCCTCTGTAAACTGGTCATCTCTGTATACCCGTCGCAAGACCTACAGGTTGATGCTTATTTATAAAACCCTCTTATGCCTCACTCCCCCCTATCTGAGATATCTACTGCAGCCCTCATCCTCCACATACAACATCCGTTCTGCCAGTCACATTCTGTTAAAGGTCCCCAAAGAACACACATCCCTGGGTCGCTCCTCTTTTCAGTTCGCTGCAGCTAGCGACTGGAACGAGCTGCAACAAACACTCAAACTGGACAGTTTGATCTCAATCTCTTCATTCAAAGACTCAATCATGGACACTCTTACTGACAGTTGTTGCTGCTTTGTGTGATGTATTGTTGTCTCTACCTTCTTGACCTTTGTGCTGTTGACTGCCCAATAATGTTTGTACCATGTTTTGTGCTGCTACCATGCTGTGTTGTCATGTGTTGCTGCCATGCTATGTTGTCGTCTTAGGTCTCTATGTAGTGTTGTCTCTCTTGTTGTGATGTGTATTTTGTCCTATATTTTTATTGTATTTATTTTTTTTGTTTTAATCCCAGCCCACGTCCCCGCAGGAGGCCTTTTGCCTTTTGATAGGTCGTCATTGTAAATAAGAATTTGTTCTTAACTGACATGCCTAGTTAAATAAAAGGTTAAATAAATAAAAATAAAAGTATTGACTGCAGCTGAAATGCTTTCTGAGGAGACTATAGACGGCATCTTAGATTGATGTCACCGGACACCTAAGCACGTTTTAGTATTTCATTGTAACTTAGAATAACATTACCGGAACACACCTGGCGTAAGCTACCTGAGGCTTTTCCGAGCATGATTATAAGGCAGACATTTAAATGGCTATGGTTAGCGGAAAGCAAATCCCGTATTGAGTCAATACTGCCATCTATTGGTGAACATAATACTTACCATAAATATACCAGGATAGACCACAGCCTGTTGTTTCACATGGGAACAAATGAGCCATATTGGGCAGAACATGCACGAGCTAGCGGAATCCTATTGGCGCGTTCTAGCATCATTTGCATATTTCCATTGGGGAATGCCTAATCTGTGAAGTGAGCATGTGCAATGACTCAATTCGCCATTGCCCGTCTTCTAAACAACGCAATTTTTGGCAAAGTTAGTCCATTCTGTTCGTAACATATTGTAGTTTTGGGAACAGAAAACTGTATTGTGAATTTTTTCAAATCGATGATGAAATTAGCAGAACATCGGCCAAAATCCATCTCGTTCCATCTTCTCCCACTGCCAGCCACAGGGCTTCCTCTCAGCACCATATTTGGTAGTAAGTGGAAACGCCAACCGGATGCTTCACATTTATACTGTACATCCGATGAAATATGTCTCATTGTTCTGTTGGTTAGCTACCTTCTTCTTTAAGGTTATTGGCAGACTACACCCATAAATTGGTTACTGCCGCCACCTACTGTATGGAGAAGTAAAATATCCCCCAAAAACAAATTCACATGACTTCTTCTGGTTAGCTACCTGGGGACCTAAACATCATGATGTACGAGTCCCACCTTCCATTTAGCTAGCAAATCAATGGCATTGTAACAAAAAGCAGTGCTATGATTGGTCAATAAGGCTGCCAATCATATTTGAGTACCATGGCATCAGAGTTTCTAAATACTGTACCTTCTTTGATGTCATTGTAGATCTGTGAGCAGACAGAGATCCTATATCAAGTGCACCATGAGCAGAGAGATGCGTGCTCCACACTTCATTTCTTGCTCTCAATTCCACTTTCTGGGCACACACCTCTCTCTGAGCTCAGTCAGCTCCTCAACTTGATCCTCTGCACTGTTGAGATTGTTATGCACCCCTTGGCCTTCATATTGTGAGGGAAATGGCGCCGTAGACTGCACATGGTGAGGGAAATGACGCCGTAGACTGCACACGGTGAGGGAAATGGAACAGGAAACAGGCATTTCAATGTCATAGCCATATAGATACCGGCTGGAACACGGTTTTAACCAATCAGCAGCCAGGATTAGACCCACCTAAAAGGATTATAAGCACCAACTCTTTCATAAACGATTTACAGTTTTATTTATTTTTTAAAAGTGTCATTATACACAATAAATACAATACAAAATTAATCTAATACTATACTTCAAATTCTCTTTTTTGTACATTATTGTTCGTTTGTCCATGTTGCTGTTGCTCTTGCTGCGTTTGAACAGGCTTTGAAGATAGGGATGGAGGGATGAACAGTGACAGAGGGGCGAAGGAGAGAATAAGAGATTTGATAAATGTGGCCATGTTAACTGAAATACATCCTAGCCTATTGAACGTCAGCCAAACCAGAGGACATGTTTTAACATGTAAAGGTGACTCCATAATTACATGTTTCATTGACAGCTCATCGTCATTACAGTAATAGGGTTCTTAAAGAGAGCGGCAGCCTCAACAGTCAACCACCTCAACATTTAACCATACTACAACATGTGTATGAAAGAAACATAACCTAACCATGTATTTGAAAGAAACACAACCTAACCATCTAGCTAAGAAGAATTGAACAGCTGGAACCAGAAAGTGTATTTGTGGTGATGATAGACGTCAGAATATGGAAAAAGAGACGTGGATCTTTAATGATGATATCGCTAAAACAAGCCTCTCTCCATGTGTGGTTTACCTACTGAAGAGAGATCGCTAAAACAAGCCTCTCTCCATGACTGGTTTACCTACTGAAGAGAGATCGCTAAAACAAGCCTCTCTCCATGTGTGGTTTACCTACTGAAGAGAGATCGCTAAAACAAGCCTCTCTCCATGTGTGGTTTACCTACTGAAGAGAGATCGCTAAAACAAGCCTCTCTCCATGTGTGGTTTACCTACTGAAGAGAGATCGCTAAAACAAGCCTCTCTCCATGTGTGGTTTACCTACTGAAGAGAGATCGCTAAAACAAGCCTCTCTCCATGTGTGGTTTACCTACTGAAGAGAGATCGCTAAAACAAGCCTCTCTCCATGACTGGTTTACCTACTGAAGAGAGATCGCTAAAACAAGCCTCTCTCCATGACTGGTTTACCTACTGAAGAGAGATCGCTAAAACAAGCCTCTCTCCATGTGTGGTTTACCTACTGAAGAGAGATCGCTAAAACAAGCCTCTCTCCATGTGTGGTTTACCTACTGAAGAGAGATCGCTAAAACAAGCCTCTCTCCATGACTGGTTTACCTACTGAAGAGAGATCGCTAAAACAAGCCTCTCTCCATGACTGGTTTACCTACTGAAGAGAGATCGCTAAAACAAGCCTCTCTCCATGTGTGGTTTGCCTACTGAAGAGAGATCGCTAAAACAAGCCTCTCTCCATGTGTGGTTTACCTACTGAAGAGAGATCGCTAAAACAAGCCTCTCTCCATGACTGGTTTACCTACTGAAGAGAGATCGCTAAAACAAGCCTCTCTCCATGACTGGTTTACCTACTGAAGAGAGGCTTTAGGGAGTTCTATGTCGTGATGCCTTGATTATATTCAGTAGAGCAAACCGTAGCAAAACATTTAGTCACAGAAAAACAAATCTCTTATTATTGGACAAGTTCCTGTAGTTTTCTCCTGTTTTATACCTACTGAACATGACCCAGGTCTTATTGGTTACACAGACAGGTGGGCAGCAGCTACAACATGATGACTAAGGAATGGAATACAGCTGGAATTAAAAAGGAAAACCTTCAAAAATACAAAAAAAACTGGAGACAAATGAATCAAATTGATGATCGAGCGTAGTTGAGAGAGCAGAGGGTACTGCCACAGAGTAAAGCCTTTTTACAGAGAAAGTCACCATCCATCCATCTCCCCATCCATCTCCCCATCCATCTCTCCATCCATCCATCCATCCATCCATCTCTCCACCCATCTCTCCACCCATCTCTCCACCCATCTCTCCATCCATCTC
Organism: Salmo salar; assembly: GCF_965601325.2. Lineage (NCBI taxonomy): Eukaryota > Metazoa > Chordata > Actinopteri > Salmoniformes > Salmonidae > Salmo > Salmo salar. Next base: position 96,218,577 of record NC_138310.1, read on the forward strand.
TCCATCCATCCATCTCTCCACCCATCCATCCATCCACCCATCCATCCATCCCTCCATCCCTCCATCCATCCACCATGCATCTCTCCATCCATCCATCCATCTCTCCACCCACCCATCCACCCCTCCCTCCCTCCCTCCCTCCCTCCCTCCCTCCCTCCATCCATCCATCCATCCAGTGACTGTGAGCATTGGGTCATGTTGTAAAGTTAACAACATTCAGATGGACAAACAAGGCCAGAGCACAGTGAGAGTGTTATCCCTCTCTAAAGTCCCAACTGTTGTGTGTGTTATCTGCTGTGAGTCTGTGGCACCAGTCCTCTGCCTCCAACCTGAGAGTGATGGGCCAGAGAGGATGAAGATGAAGAGGAGACTGAGGGTCTGTATGTGTGTGAGGAGGGCTGGGGGGCCGCGGGTCGCTGGCTGTGGTGGTGTGGCCTGCCAGAGCCCCCTTTGGCCCTGCGCGGCGTGGGCCCCTGGGCCTGGCCCTGCAGGTTGAGGATGGTGTCGATGGCACACTGCAGGTGCTCGTTAAGAGACTCATCGTGTGGCGGGGAGCCGGAGGAGAAGGAGGCGTTGTCCATGACAGGAGAGTCTGACTTACAGCGCTTAGCAGGAAGTGATGAGTCTCTGTAACAAGAAGTGTCTGGTGGCGAGGAAGGGGGCCCAGGGGCATGCTGGTCCATTCTGAACGTATCACCCCCACCTGACCACTGGTGGTTTTTACTGCTCACCCTCTTATACCTCCCCATGTCCGCCCCTCTGTCCCAATGATCCCCTTCTCTCCCCCTCTCCTCCTCCTCTCTGTCTGGGAGATACTGCTGGGTGTTTGTGATGCCCTGCCTCAGGGCCTCCCGGCTGAGCTCTGTGTGGGAGCCCCCCTCCCTGGGGCTGCCTCCTCTCTTCTCCAGCTTCATGCTGGCGATCACTGTCCCCTCTGAGGGAGAGGGTGAGGAGGGTGGGGGGGGGGAATTGGGGGGCGAGGGGGAGGGACGGGGGTACGGGACATTGTCTCCTCCTCCTCCCGGTACGCCCGGTCGGACGCGGGGGCTGATGTTCTCCCGGTAAGTCTTCCGTAGAGGCAGGCGGCAGGTGGTCTGAGGGGAAGTGGCCGTGGAGGCGGGGTTACGCTTGACTCCACCCACATTGTGATGTTCTAACACTCCGTTCATCTGAGCCGTGGAGGAGGTTGCGGGCGCTGGGACTCTCTGTGGGCTGGGGGTCGCCTGTGTGGTTGCTATGGAGACTGTTGCTGAGGAGGCTGTGTTACAGCTAGGGGGAGGAGTCCTAATGACAGTTATAGAAGGCGGCGTGGCTAGTGCTGCTGTTTGGGCTTTAGGGAGTGCCGGCGCCGGTTGGGGCCGGGTCGTTGGGTGTGTAGGCGCCAGTTGGGGCCGGGTGGTAGGGAGTGCCGGCGCCGGTTGGGGCCGGGTGGCAGGGTGGGGTGTGGATGGTGTGTGGACCGGGTCGAGGGCGGTGTTATGCACCACCTTACTAAACCCCGCCTCCTGCTTGATCTTGAGCTTCAAGCCGATGCGTGGGCGGGCGGCGTACGTCTTCATGGGGGGTTTACTGGTCCTCCGGGGGAGAGGATCATCATCCTCAGCTGGACGAGAGGAGGAGAAAGGGTGGTGGGGTGAGTGACGGGAGGGAGGTGGAGGAGCGCGGCTGAAGGAGGAGCTGTGACTCTGGGTGTCGGCTGTCTGTCTAACCCCTGACCCCGACCTGGCCACAGGAGCTGGGGAGCTAGACCAGGAGACAGATGCCCCCGCTCCTCCCTGCTTTATCACCAGCTTGGTGGAGGGGAAGTGGGCCGGAATCGGTGTTGGGGCTGGAGCAGGGGCAACACCACTCCTTACGGTGCTGGGCTCAAACCACTGGGGCTGAGGCTGAGGACGGGGCTGGGACAGGGGCTGAGGACGGGGCTGGGACAGGGGCTGAGGACGGGGCTGGGGCTCAGGATGGGGCTGGGACAGGGGCTGAGACAGGGGCTGAGGATGGGGCTGGGACTGGGACAGGGGCTGAGGATGGGGCTGGGACTGGAGCTGAGCCTGGAGCTGAGGCTCAGGATGGGGCTGAGGCTGGAGCTGAGGCTTGGTCTGGGCCATGTTGGCAGCTCCACTCTCAATCTCCATCATCCTTGAGTTGGCCACATACTCCTCTGGAGAGAGAGAGAGAGAGATATGGAAGTTATCAGATAAATCAGAGTTGACAGACCAGACCAAAGGTAAAGCTATTCCACATATTCCACAGTTCTGTCAAAAACTAATCTGGCTTTGTGCTTCTCAGCTGTACACAGGAGGGCCAGTTTGACCAGTCAAAAGTTTGGACACCTACTCATTCCAGGGTTTTTCTAGATTTGTACTATTTTCTACATTGTAGAATAATAATGAAGACATCAAAACTATGAAATACCACATATGGATGGAATCATGTAGTTACCAAAAAAAGTGTTAAACAAATGTAAATAAATGTTATATTGTAGATTCTTCAACAGCCACCCTTTGCCTTGATGACAGCTTGGCACACTCTTGTATAGGCATCTAAACTTCAGACCCTCTGGGAATGTGATGAAAGAAATAAAAGCTGAAATAAATCATTCTCTCTACTATTATTCTGACATTTCACATTCTTAAAATAAAGTGGTGATCCTAACTGACCTAAAACAGGGAATTTTTACTAGGATTAAATATCAGGAATTGTGAAAAACTGTTTTTAAATGTATTTGGCTAAGGTGTAAACTTCCGACTTCAACTGTGTATATGTATATAGACACACACATATAATATCTAATATACATACCTATATCTAAATATCTTTATCTAATATACATAACTAATATACATATCTATATCTAATATAAACTCAGCTAAAAAGGAAACGTCCTCTCACTGTCAACTGAATTTATTTTCAGCAACTTAACATGTGTAAATATGTCTATGAACATAAGATTCAACAACTGAGAAAAACTGAACAAGTTTGACAGACATGTGACAAACAGAAATGTACAAATGTGTCCCTGAACAAAGGGGGGTCAAAATCAAAAGTAACAGTCAGTATCTGGTGTGGCCACCAGCTGCATTAAGTACTGCAGTGCATCGGTCTTGCTGTGAGATGTTACCCCACTCTTCAACTAAGGCACCTGCAAATTCCAGGATATTTCTGGGGGGAATGGCCCTAGCCCTCACCCACCGATTCAACAGGTCCCAGACGTGCTCAATGGGATTGAGATCCGGGCTCTTCGCTGGCCACTTGCAGAAAATCACGCACAGAACGAGCAGTATGGCTGGTGGCATTGTCATGCTGGAGGGTCATGTCAGGATGATGCTGTGACACACCGCCCCTGGTGAGACAAAACCGCGACTTGTCAGTGAAGAGCACTTTTTGACAGTGCTGTCTGGTCCAGCGACGGTGGGTTTGTTCCCATAGGCGACGTTGTTGCCGGTGATGTCTGGTGAGGACCTGTCTTACAACAGGCCTACAAGCCCTCAGTTCAGCCTCTCTCAGCCTATTGCGGACAGTCTGAGCACTGATGGAGAGATTGTGCATTCCTGGTGTAACTCAGGCAGTTGTTGTTGCCATCCTGTACCTGTCCCGCAGGTGTGATGTTCAGACGTACCGATCCTGTGCAGGTGCCGTTACACGTGGTCTGCCACTGCGAGGATGATCAGCTGTCCGTGCTGTCTCCCTGTAGCACTGTCTTAGGCGTCTCACAGTACGGATATTGCAATTTATTGCCCTGGCCACATCTGCAGTACTCATGCCTCCTTGCAGCATGCCTAAGGCACGTTCACGCAGATGAGCAGGGACCCTGGGCATCTTTCTTTTGGTGTTTTTCCAGAGTCCGTAGAAAGGCCTCTTTAGTGTCCTAAGTTTTCATAACTGTGACCTTAATTGCCTATAATCTGTTAGTGTCTTAATGACCATTCCACAGGTGCATGTTCATTAATTGTTTATTGAACAAACATGGGAAACAGTGTTTAAATCCTTTACAATGAAGACCTGTGAAGTTTAGATTTTTACAAATTATCTTTGAAAGACAGGGTACTGAAAAAGGGACGTTTCTTTTTTTGCTGAGTTTATATTAGATATACATATGTATATTAGATATACAGAGGGGGGGGAAAGTATTTGATCCCCTGCTGATTTTGTACTTTTGCCCACTGACAAAGAAAGGATCAGTCTATAATTTTAATTGTAGGTTTATTTGAACAGTGAGACAGAATAACAACAAAAATATCCAGAAAAACGCATGTCAGAAATGTTATACATTGATTTGCATTTTAATGAGGGAAATAAGTATTTGACACCCTCTCAATCAGAAAGATTTCTGGCTCTCAGGTGTCTTTTATACAGGTAACGAGCTGAGATTAGGAGCACACTCTTAAAGGGAGTGCTCCTAACCACAGCTTGTTACCTGTAAAAAAAAAAAGACACCTGTCCACAGAAGCAATCAATCAATCAGATTCCAAACTCTCCACCATGGCCAAGACCAAAGAGCTCTCCAAGGATGTCAGGGACAAGATTGTAGACCTACACAAGGCTGGAATGGGCTACAAGACCATCGCCAAGCAGCTTGTTGAGAAGGTGACAACATTTGGTGCAATTATTCGCAAATGGAAGAAACACAAAAGAACTGTCAATCTCCCTCGGCCTGGGGCAAGATCTCACCTCGTGGAGTTGCAATGATCATGAGAACGGTGAGGAATCAGCCCAGAACTACACGGGAGGATCTTGTCAATGATCTCAAGGCAGCTGGGACCATAGTCACCAAGAAAACAATTGGTAACACACTACGCCGTGAAGGACTGAAATCCTGCAGCACCCACAAGGTCCCCCTGCTCAAGAATACATATACATGCCCGTCTGAAGTTTGCCAATGAACATCTGAATGACTCAGAGGACAACTGGTGAAAGTGATGTAGTCAGATGAGACCAAAATGGAGCTCTTTGACATCAACTCAACTTGCCGTGTTTGGAGGAGGAGGAATGCTGCCTATGACCCCAAGAACACCATCTCCACCATCAAACATGGAGGTGGAAACATTAAGCTTTGGGGGTGTTTTTCTGCTAAGGGGACAGGACAACTTCACCGCATCAAAGGGACGATGGACGGGGCCATGTACCGTCAAATCTTGGGTGAGAACCTCCTTCCCTCAGCCAGGGCATTGAAAATGGGTCGTGGATGGGTATTCCAGCATGACAATGACCCAAAACACATGGCCAAGACAACAAAGGAGTGGCTCAAGAAGAAGCACATTAAGGTCCTGGAGTGGCCTAGCCAGTCTCCAGACCTTAATCCCATAGAAAATCTGTGGAGGGAGCTGAAGGTTCGAGTTGCCAAACGTCAGCCTCAAAACCTTAATGACTTGGAGAAGATCTGCAAAGAGGAGTGGGACAAAATCCCTCCTGAGATGTGTGCAAACCTGGTGGCCAACTACAAGAAACGTCTGACCTCTGATTGCCAACAAGGGTTTTGCCACCAAGAACTAAGTCATGTTTTGCAGAGGGGTCAAATACTTATTTCCCTCATTAAAATGCAAATCAATTTATAACATTTTTGACATGCGTTTCTCTGGATATTTTTGTTGTGGATAGGGTTTGTTATTCTGTCTCTCACTGTTCAAATAAACCTACTATTAAAATTATAGACTGATCATTTCTTCGCAAGTGGGCAAACGTACAAAATCAGCAGGGGATCAAATACTTTTCCCCCCCACTGTATGTATATTAGATATGTATATTAGATTTAGGTATGTACAGTTGAAGTCGGAAGTTTACATACACCTTAGGCAAACGCATTTAAACTCAGTTTCACAATTCCTGACATTTAATCCTAGTAAAAATTCCCTGTCTTAGCAGGTTCACACTGAGCACACGTGACAGACGTGACAGAGTCTGGAGACGCCGTGGAGAACGTTCTGCTGCTTGCAACATCCTCCAGCATGACTGGTTTGGCGGTGGGTCAGTCATGGTGTGGGGTGTCATTTCTTTGGGGGGCCGCACAGCCCTCCATGTGCTCGCCAGAGGTAGCCTGACTGCCATTAGGTACCGAGATGAGATCCTCAGACCCCTTGTGAAACCATATGCTGGTGCGGTTGGCCCTGGGTTCCTCCTATTGCAAGACAATGCTAGACCTCATGTGGCTGGAGTGTGTCAGCAGTTCCTGCAAGAGGAAGGCATTGATGCTATGGACTGGCCCGCCCGTTCCCCAGACCTGAATCCAATTGAGCACATCTGGGACATCATGTCTCGCTCCATCCACCAACGCCACGTTGCACCACAGACTGTCCAGGAGTTGGCGGATGCTTTAGTCCAGGTCTGGGAGGAGATCCCTCAGGAGACCATCCGCCACCTCATCAGGAGCATGCCCAGGCATTGTAGGGAGGTCATACAGGCACGTGGAGGCCACACACACTACTGAGCCTCATTTTGACTTGTTTTAAGGACATTACATCAAGGTTGGATCAGCCTGTAGTGTGGTTTTCCACTTTAATTTTGAGTGTGACTCCAAATCCAGACCTCCATGGGTTGATAAATTGGATTTCCATTGATTATTTTTTTGTGATTTTGTTGTCAGCACATTCAACTATGTACAGAAAAAAGTATTTAATAAGATTATTTCTTTCATTCAGATCTAGGATGTGTTGTTTAAGTGTTCCCTTTATTTTTTTGAGCAGTATATGTATATATACTCAAAAAAATAAAGGGAACACTTAAATATATATATATATATATATATACACACACACACACTTAATAAAAAAAAATATATATATACTTAATAAAAAATAATAATAAAAAATCATCATTTAAAAAAAAAAAATGTAATATTATTTTTTATTATATTAGATATATATATATATATATATATACACACACACACACACACACACATTAGATATAGGCATGTATTAGATATAGGTATGTATAGGAATGTATATTAGATATAGGAATGTATATTAAATATTGATTTGTTACCAGGTCTGTCTCTGGCGAGGATGCGGTCCTGTCCCAGAGAGATCTTCTCTTCCTGAATAAACATCCTGTCCATCATGACCATCTCAGCTGACGGGCCAAGGCGCTGTGAAACCCAGCAGCAACACAGCCAGCTAATCAATCAATCAACCAACCAACCATAACACAAGACAATCCTAGTGAGGGAGAAAGAGTAGACACTGAACAGACAGAACAGGTAAATCACCTGGAGAAGGAACCCTAGTGAGGGAGGGCTGTAGCAGGAGACAGAACAGGTAAATCACCTGGAGAAGGAACCCTAGTGAGGGAGGGCTGTAGCAGGAGACAGAACAGGTAAATCACCTGGAGAAGGAACCCTAGTGAGGGAGGGCTGTAGCAGGAGACAGAACAGGTAAATCACCTGGAGAAGGAACCCTAGTGAGGGAGGGCTGTAGCAGGAGACAGAACAGGTAAATCACCTGGAGAAGGAACCCTAGTGAGGGAGGGCTGTAGCAGGAGACAGAACAGGTAAATCACCTGGAGAAGGAACCCTAGTGAGGGAGGGCTGTAGCAGGAGACAGAACAGGTAAATCACCTGGAGAAGGAACCCTAGTGAGGGAGGGCTGTAGCAGGAGACAGAACAGGTAAATCACCTGGAGAAGGAACCCTAGTGAGGGAGGGCTGTAGCAGGAGACAGAACAGGTAAATCACCTGGAGAAGGAACCCTAGTGAGGGAGGGCTGTAGCAGGAGACAGAACAGGTAAATCACCTGGAGAAGGAACCCTAGTGAGGGAGGGCTGTAGCAGGAGACAGAACAGGTAAATCACCTGGAGAAGGAACCCTAGTGAGGGAGGGCTGTAGCAGGAGACAGAACAGGTAAATCACCTGGAGAAGGAACCCTAGTGAGGGAGGGCTGTAGCAGGAGACAGAACAGGTAAATCACCTGGAGAAGGAACCCTAGTGAGGGAGGGCTGTAGCAGGAGACAGAACAGGTAAATCACCTGGAGAAGGAACCCTAGTGAGGGAGGGCTGTAGCAGGAGACAGAACAGGTAAATCACCTGGAGAAGGAACCCTAGTGAGGGAGGGCTGTAGCAGGAGACAGAACTTAAATAACTTACCATTGATAATAAGGTAATATAATAACTTACCGTTGATTCCTCAAAAAGCAGGTGTCTGTATTTATCCAGCATAGCCTGCGTTCTCTTCAGGAGCTGGCTGGAAACCCTCTCAAACTCATCATCCACTGGGGGAGAGAGAATATGGAACAGGGAAGGTGGAGATCAGACAGTGGGAACCAATGGTACATAATTAGGGCTTGGAGTTTCTGGTCAGGTCATATGGTCACTCCCGACCATACATATTAGGGCTGGGAAATGCCAGGAACATCGCGATACGATGGTATCACGATTCTTAGGTGCCGATTCGACATTTATTGCGATTCCCACGATTCTACATGTATTGCGATTCTCACGATTCTACATGTATTGCGATTCTCTTCTGTTAGTCCGCGCGTCTGCTCCGTACAGACCGAACAAGTTTAAGCGGAGCGCGAAATGGATTATGGTCATTGTAGTTAACAGGAGTTTTGGCGCAGGTACAGCAAACTAGTGCTAGCTAACGCTACCTACCTTTTTATACAAATCGATACTTGGAGTAAAAGTCTATGCTACCCTCCAGTCCCTAGACTTCCTGGCGCTGACGGAAACATGGATTACCACAGATAACACTGCTACTCCTACTGCTCTCTCTTCGTCTGCCCACGTGTTCTCGCATACCCCGAGAGCATCTGAGCCAGCGGGGTGGTGGCACTGGAATCCTCATCTCTCCCAAGTGGACATTCTCTCTTTCTCCCCTGACCCATCTGTCTATCTCCTCATTTGAATTCCATGCTGTCACAGTTACCAGCCCTTTCAAGCTTAACATCCTTATCATTTATCGCCCTCCAGGTTCCCTTGGAGAGTTCATCAATGAGCTTGACGCCTTGATAAGTTCCTTTCCTGAGGATGGCTCACCTCTCACAGTTCTGGGTGACTTTAACCTCCCCACGTCTACCTTTGACTCATTCCTCTCTGCCTCCTTCTTTCCACTCCTCTCCTCTTTCGACCTCACCCTCTCACCTTCCCCCCCTACTCACAAGGCAGGCAATACGCTTGACCTCATCTTTACTAGATGCTGTTCTTCCACTAATCTCATTGCAACTCCCCTCCAAATCTCCGACTACTACCTTGTATCCTTTTCCCTCTTGCTCTCATCCAACACTTCTCACTCTGCCCCTACTCGGATGGTATTGCGCCGTCCCAACCTTCGCTCTCTCTCTCTCCCGCTACTCTCTCCTCTTCCATCCTATCATCTCTTCCCTCTGCTCAAACCTTCTCCAACCTATCTCCTGAGTCTGCCTCCTCAACCCTCCTCTCCTCCCTTTCTGCATCCTTTGATTTTCTCTGTCCCCTATCCTCCAGGCCGGCTCGGTCCTCCCCTCCTGCTCCGTGGCTCGACGACTCACTTCGAGCTCACAGAACAGGGCTCCGGGCAGCCGAGCGGAAATGGAGGAAAACTCGCCTCCCTGCAGACCTGGCATCCTTTCACTCCCTCCTCTCTACATTCTCCTCTTCTGTCTCTGCTGCTAAAGCCACTTTCTACCACTCTAAATTCCAAGCATCTGCCTCTAACCCTAGGAAGCTCTTTGCTACCTTCTCCTCCCTCCTGAATCCTCCTCCCCCTCCCCCCCCTCCTCCCTCTCTGCAGATGACTTCGTCAACCATTTTGAAAAGAAGGTTGACGATATCCGATCCTCGGTTGCTAAGTCAAACGACACCGCTGGTCCTGCTCACACTGCCCTACCCTGTGCTTTGACCTCTTTCTCCCCTCTCTCTCCAGATGAAATCTCGCGTCTTGTGACGGCCGGCCGCCCAACAACCTGCCCACTTGACCCTATCCCCTCCTCTCTTCTCCAGACCATTTCCGGAGACCTTCTCCCCTTCCTCACCTCGCTCATCAACTCATCCTTGATCGCTGGCTACGTCCCTTCCGTCTTCAAGAGAGCGAGAGTTGCACCCCTTCTGAAAAAACCTACACTCCGATGTCAACAACTACAGACCAGTATCCCTTCTTTCTTTTCTCTCCAAAACTCTTGAACGTGCCGTCCTTGGCCAGCTCTCCTGCTATCTCTCTCAGAATGACCTTCTTGATCCTAATCAGTCAGGTTTCAAGACTGGGCATTCAACTGAGACTGCTCTTCTCTGTGTCACGGAGGCTCTCCGCACTGCTAAAGCTAACTCTCTCTCCTCTCATCCTTCTAGACCTATCTGCTGCCTTTGATACTGTGAACCATCAGATCCTCCTCTCCACCCTCTCCGAGTTGGGCATCTCCGGCGCGGCCCACGCTTGGATTGCGTCCTACCTGACAGGTCGCTCCTACCAGGTGGCGTGGCGAGAATCTGTCTCCGCACCATGCGCTCTCACCACTGGTGTCCCCCAGGGCTCTGTTCTAGGCCCTCTCCTATTCTCGCTATACACCAAGTCACTTGGCTCTGTCATATCCTCACATGGTCTGTCCTATCATTGCTATGCAGACGACACACAATTAATCTTCTCCTTTCCCCCTTCTGATAACCAGGCGGCGAATCGCATCTCTGCATGTCTGTCAGACATATCAGTGTGGATGACGGATCACCACCTCAAGCTGAACCTCGGCAAGACGGAGCTGCTCTTCCTCCCGGGGAAGGACTGCCCGTTCCATGATCTCGCCATCACGGTTGACAACTCCCTTGTGTCCTCCTCCCAGAGTGCTAAGAACCTTGGCGTGATCCTGGACAACACCCTGTCGTTCTCCACTAACATCAAGGCGGTGACCCGATCCTGTAGGTTCATGCTCTACAACATTCACAGAGTACGACCCTGCCTCACACAGGAAGCGGCGCAGGTCCTAATCCAGGCACTTGTCATCTCCCGTCTGGATTACTGCAACTCGCTGTTGGCTGGGCTCCCTGCCTGTGCCATTAAACCCCTACAACTCATCCAGAACGCCGCAGCCCGTCTGGTGTTCAACCTTCCCAAGTTCTCTCACGTCACCCCGCTCCTCCGCTCTCTCCACTGGCTTCCAGTTGAAGCTCGCATCCGCTACAAGACCATGGTGATTGCCTACGGAGCTGTGAAGGGAACGGCACCGCCATACCTTCAGGCTCTGATCAGGCCCTACACCCAAACAAGGGCACTGCGTTCATCCACCTCTGGCCTGCTGGCCCCCCTACCTCTGAGGAAGCACAGTTCCCGCTCAGCCCAGTCAAAACTGTTCGCTGCTCTGGCACCCCAATGGTGGAACAAGCTCCCTCACGACGTCAGGACAGCGGAGTCAATCACCACCTTCCGGAGACACCTGAAACCCCACCTCTTTTTTATTTTATTTATTTATTTCACCTTTATTTAACCAGGTAGGCAAGTTGAGAACAAGTTCTCATTTACAATTGCGACCTGGCCAGGATAAAGCAAAGCAGTTAGACAACATACAAAAACACAGAGTTACACATGGAGTAAAACAACATACAATCAATGATGCAATAGAAGAAGAAAAAAAAAAAAAAAAAAACTATATACAATGTGAGATAAGGGAGGTAAAGGCAAAAAAATGCCATGGTGGCAAAGTAAATAAAGTATAGCAAGAAAAACACTGGAATGGTAGATTTGTAGTTTGAAGAAAGTTCAGAGATAAAATATAAATAATATGGTGCAAAGGAGCAAAATAAATAAATACAGTAGGGGAAGAGGTAGTAGTTTGGGCTAAATTATAGATGGGCTATGTACAGGTGCAGTGATCTGTGAGCTGCTCTGACAGCTGGTGCTTAAAGCTAGTGAGGGAGATAAGTGTTTCCAGTTTCAGAGATTTTTGTAGTTCGTTCCAGTCATTGGCAGCAGAGAACTGGAAGGAGAGACGACCAAAGGAGGAGTTGGCTTTAGGGGTGACCAGAGAGATATACCTGCTGGAGCGCGTGCTACAGGTGGGTGCTGCTATGGTGACCAGTGAGCGGAGATAAGGGGGGACTTTACCTAGCAAGGTCTTGTAGATGACCTGGAGCCAATCTGTTTGGCGACCATTATGAAGCGAAGGCCAGCCAACGAGAGCGTACAGGTCGCAGTGGTGGGTAGTATATGGGGCTTTGGTGACCAAACGGATGGCACTGTGATAGACTGCATCCAGCTTGTTGAGTAGGGTATTGGAAGCTATTTTGTAAATGACATCGCCGAAGTCGAGGATTGGTAGGATGGTCAGTTTTACGAGGGTATGTTTGGCAGCATGAGTGAAGGATGCTTTGTTGCGAAATAGGAAGCCAATTCGAGATTTCACTTTGGATTGGAGATGATTGATGTGAGTCTGGAAGGAGAGTTTACAGTCTAACCAGACACCTAGGTATTTGTAGTTGTCCACAAATTCTAAGTTAGAACCGTCCAGAGAAGTGATGCTGGACAGGCGGGCAGGTGCAGGCAGCGATCGGTTGAAGAGCATGCATTTAGTTTTACTTGTGTTTAGGAGCAGTTGGAGACCACGGAAGGAGAGTTGAATGGCATTGAAGCTCATCTGGAGGGTTGTTAACACAGTGTCCAAAGAAGGGCCAGAAGTGTACAGAATGGTGTCGTCTGCGTAGAGGTGGATCAGAGATTCACCAGCAGCAAGAGCGACATCATTTATGTATACAGAGAAAAGAGTTGGCCCAAGAATTGAACCCTGTGGTACCCCCATAGAGACTGCCAGAGGTCCAGACAGTAGGCCCTCCGATTTGACACACTGAACTCTGTCAGAGAAGTAGTTGGTGAACCAGGCGACGCAATCGTTTGAGAAACCAAGGCTACTGAGTCTGCCGATGAGGATGTGGTGATTAACAGAGTCAAAAGCTTTGACCAGGTCAATGAATACGGCAGCACAGTATTGTTTCTTATCTTTAAGGAATACCTAGGATAGGATAAAGTAATCCTTCTAACCCCCCCCCCCCCTTAAAAGATTTAGATGCACTATTGTAAAGTGGTTGTTCCACTGGATATCATAAGGTGAATGCACCAATTTGTAAGTCGCTCTGGATAAGAGCATCTGCTAAATGACTTAAATGTAAATGTATCAATATAATATTGCCCAAAATAATATTGCGATATAATTAAGCAATAAGGCCCGAGGGGGTGTGGTATACGGCCAATATACCACGGCTAATGGCTGTTCTTGGGCACGACGCAACGCGGCCCGTAGCCGTGGTATATTGGCAATATAGCACAAACCCCGAGGAGCCTTATTGCTATTATAAACTGATAACCAACGTAATTACCACAGTAAAAATAAGTTGTCATACCCGTGGTATACGGTCAATATATACCACTGCTGTCAGCCAATCAGCATTCAGGGTTTAAACCACCCAGTTTATAACACTGTATCAATCCCCCCAATCACTAATACACATGTTAACAGCAGTGTGTGTGTGTGTACCTCTGTGGTAGTCGTGTGGTGCGGTGGCAGTGCCCTGGTGGAGGTGGTAAGGCACCAGGCGGGTCAGAGTGTGTGTACCTCTGTGGTTGTCGTGTGGTGCGGTGGCAGTGCCCTGGTAGAGGTGGTAAGGCACAAGGCAGGTCAGTGTGTGTGTACCTCTGTGGTAGTCGTGTGGTGGGGTGGCAGTGCCCTGGTAGAGGTGGTAAGGCACAAGGCAGGTCAGTGTGTGTGTACCTCTGTGGTAGTCGTGTGGTGGGGTGGCAGTGCCCTGGTAGAGGTGGTAAGGCACCAGGCGGGTCAGTGTGTGTGTACCTCTGTGGTAGTCGTGTGGTGCGGTGGCAGTGCCCTGGTAGAGGTGGTAAGGCACCAGGCGGGTCATGGTGTGTGTACCTCTGTGGTAGTCGTGTGGTGGGGTGGCAGTGCCCTGGTAGAGGTGGTAAGGCATCAGGCGGGTCATGGTGTGTGTACCTCTGTGGTAGTCGTGTGGTGCGGTGGCAGTGCCCTGGTAGAGGTGGTAAGGCACCAGGCGGGTCAGGGTGTCTTCAAAGCACTGGAAGGAAGAGCTGTAGTCTGGGTGGAGGACTGAGCCCTGCTGCTTCCTCAGCTGCTCCAACATCCTACACACACACCACACAGGGTCGAGGAAGATGGGTCACAAGACTGAATTGCCATACTTTTAACAAGCGGTAGGACAACACTCACAAACCAACATAAACACATTGTTCCAGGAGAATGATACATACCTGGCTTCCTTGCTGGGTTTAGCCATTCTGAAAGGCATCGTCACAGCATCAGTCTGTCAGGTGAACAAGACATAGCATCCATGACCATCACACACCCAGATTGGTTAGACAGGTGATTAAATAGAGTCAGAAATGGAAGCCAGCAGGATTGGTTGCGGGTCTCCTGACCTGTGTTTGTAGAGAGGCCAGACCAGGGCTGAAAGTCTGCTGTGTAGAGGTCATCTGACCCAGACCTGACATGGACTCCACCCCTCCCACCTGGCAGAGGAAAGAGGGATAGTAAAAGAATACTATTGAACCTTTATTTATCCAGGTATATCAGTTAAGAACAAATTCAAATTTATTTCAATTTGATGGCCAATAAAGATTTTTGAATTTAAAGGAGTCAAAATGGTTGAGATGAGGGTTGAGCATCAGTAGGTGTTACCTACCTGCACAGCCTGGTGTACTGACTGTTGACCAGGCTGGTGTGTTGACTGCTGACCAGCCTGGTGTGTTGACTGGTTAAGGCTAGCTGGAGCCACGCCCCCCTGGGTCATGTGAGCTCCTGACAACACGTCATTGGATGCTAAAAAGAGAGAGGGGAGTCAGATCAGGAACACATTTCACAGTAGTAATGTTTCTTTCTGACCTGTGGCAGGAGTCTTGACCAGCACAGACGACTGAGGAGCAGGCACGTCTTGTTGTTGACCACGATGTTGTTGGGGCTGGCTTTGCTGCTGCCGTTTGGCCTGTAGTAGAATGTTCTGTTGGACCTGAGCGTGAATAAAGAGAGAAAATGGATTATTCGAATACTTTGATAAACACTCAGATAGCAGCAAGTCAAAACATCTGAGCAGTGAGAAGTGTGTTCCTTCACACCTGGTGTTTCTGTTGTGGAGAGGGCTGAGCACCAACCAGCTGCAGATGGTCTGCTGTTAAGACCTGGGTCTTCACCACCCCACCCCCGGGGTCCCCCACCTGGCTAGCAGTGAACTGGAGGCTCTGGGGGGGTTTGGGGGAGCGAGAGGGAGGGGGGACGTCCGGTTGGTAGAGGGCAGGCTGGGACGGGGGCCGGGGCTGGAGGTGTATCTGTTGTTGTTGTGGGGCAGGCTGGGAGGGGGGCCGGGGCTGGAGGTGTATCTGTTGTTGTTGTGGGGCAGGCTGGGAGGGGGGCCGGGGCTGGAGGTGTATCTGTTGTTGTTGTGGGGCAGGCTGGGACGGGGGCCGGGGCTGGAGGTGTATCTGTTGTTGTTGTGGGGCAGGCTGGGAGGGGCCTGGGATCTGGTTCTGGATAATGAACATTGGGGGAAGAGAGGAGGGGGTGCAGGATCGGGCGGGGGTCTGGGGTTGAGAAGGGGGCCAGGACTGGGGGGAATGCATGGGGAGGGGGGAGGGCTGGGGGCTGTCCGACAGAGGGAGGGCAGTGTGGGAGGCCAGGGGCTGGGAGGGGGACAGGCTCTGGAGCTTCAGTTGCTGCTGCTGACCACCCGCCTGGGGCATCTGGGGTTAGAGGTCAAAACAAACAGGAAACACGTCAGAAACCAACACAGAGGATACAAACATGATATTTGGGTTCCAAATAATACAAGTTATGCTAGAACATGTGGAACAGCATTTTAAACAGGCCAGGCAGCTATAGGACATCAAACAAAAAGTATTAATAGCAGTATTGATAGTAGTAGTAGTAGTAATATTGTTAGTAGTAGTAGTAGTAGTAGTAGTAGTAGTAATATTGTTAGTAGTAGTAGTAGTAGTAGTAGTAGTAGTAATAATAATATTTAAAGTGGTAGTAGTAAATAGTAATATTTAAAGTAGTAGTAGTAGTTAAAGTAATAGTAGCAGTAAATAGTAATATTTAAAGTAGTAGTAGTAGTAAATAGTAAAAGTAGTAGTAGTAATATTTAAAGTACTAGTAAATAGTCATATTTAAAGTAGTAGTAGCAGCAGTAAATAGTCATATTTAAAGTAGTAGTAGTAGTAAATAGTAATTTAAAGTAGTAGTAATATTTAAAGTAGTAGTAGTAGTAAATAGTCATATTTAAAGTAGTAGTAGTAGTAAATAGTAAAAGTAGTAGTAGTAGTAGTAGTAGTAGTAGTAGTAGTAGTAGTAAATAGTAATATTTAAAGTAGTAGTAAATAGTAATATTTAAAGTAGTAGTAGTAGTAGTAGTAGTAGTAGTAGTAATAATAATATTTAAAGTGGTAGTAGTAAATAATAATATTTAAAGTATTAGTAGTAGTTAAAGTAATAGTAGCAGTAAATAGTAATATTTAAAGTAGTAGTAGCAGTAGCAGTAAATAGTAATATTTAAAGTAGTAGTAGTAAATAATCATTTAAAGTAGTAGTAAATAGTCATATTTAAAGTAGTAGTAGTAATATTTAAAGTAGTAGTAGCAGCAGTAAATAGTCATATTTAAAGTAGTAATAGTAGTAAATAGTAATATTTAAAGTAGTAGTAGTAGTAAATAGTAATATTTAAAGTAGTAGTAGTAGTAGTAGTAGTAGTAGTAGTAGTAGTAGTAGTAGTAGTAGTAGTAGTAGTAGTAGTAGTAGTAGTAAATAGTAATATTTAAAGTAGTAGTAGTAAATAGTAATATTTAAAGTAGTTGTGGTACAGGTCTGCAGCAGGAGGGGGGGGTTATTGAAGCCTAGAATTTCGAATAGGGTCTGGCTCCAGCAGTTACCTAGTCAGTTACCTACTCACACCACAGACACTGAGACACGAGAGAGGACGGTGCGTCACTGTCACCAACAGCATGGGTGGTGAAAATGCATAAAATATTTGAATAGGGTAGCTAGTGTGTACTAGCCAACTACCTAGCGTGTACTAGCTAGCGTGTACTCGCTAGCTGCACAAGCAACAGTAGTTTACATAACTCCCTGGACCAGAGCCACTGGGCCAACTGGTGTGTGCGTAGCACCCTGACGCCATGGACCAGAGCTACTGGGCCAACTGGTGTGTGCGTAGCACCCTGACGCCCTGGACCAGAGCCACTGGGCCGACTGGTATGTGCGTAGCACCCTGACACCCTGGACCAGAGCTACTGACTCACACGATACACGAGACCAAGAAACGTCTACAGGTTGCACACGCACAGTCATTTGAAAGAATAACAAAAAACTTCAGCAAGACAACTCAAAAGGCGAAATCCAATAACGCCAAGATAATGGAATTTATTGCCCTTGACAATCAACCGTTCTCTGTCGTGGGTGATGTTGGCTTTCGCTGACTGGTCGAGCACCGGTACACACTACCAAGTACGCTATTTTTCAGATGTTGCCCTACCGGAGTTACACAGTAATAGCATCAATGCTATTAGCTTCACGACATACATACTACGGAACGCCGTTTGGGTCTTTGCGTGTCACAAAAGATACAGTAGCACTGTCAAAGCTGGACAAAAAAAGCAAACACTGGCAACGAATGATGTGTTTACAATATCGCGTTGGTAATAAAGCATAATTTGTTTGACCGCAACTTCTGGGGTAGCTAGCTTTAGCTTGGTACCTAGCTAGACCCAATACAACCAGCCTGAAAACAATGACCAGTAAAAACTGCAGTCATTTTCATTCTTCTTAGCAGTGATTTAGGAATTCTTGTGAGTATTAACTAGGTAGCCTCTAGTTTGTCACCTATTGAAATTGAACTTCAGCTCATGAAAATAAATAGCTAGCCAGCTACTTAACCCTGTTGCCCATAGCTAACATTACAAGCAGCCAGCTAGCTTCACCTGGCTAGTGAGGCTTAATAACCGGACCGGGTTATGTGTTGTGAAGCTAGCCACAATAGTGGAATTTGCAGTTTGCCTTCAAAATAAGTGGCATTGACAGTGATGCAAATGAATACAAACAGAATTATGCCATACTTTTATTTTGAAGGCTATTGTGGCTAATCCTTATTGTGGCTAGCTTCACAAACAGTTGAAATCGGAATTTTACATACACCTTAGCCAAATACATTTAAACTCAGTTTTTCACAATTCCTAACATTTAATCCAAGTAAAAATTCCCTGTCTCAGGTCAGTTAGGATCACCACTTTATTTTAAGAATGTGAAATGTCAGAATAATAGTAGAGAGAATGATTTATTTCAGCTTTTATTTATTTCATCACATTCCCAGTGGGTCAGAAGTTTACATACAATCAATTAGTATTTGGTAGCCTTGCCTTTAAATTGTTTAACTTGGGTCAAACGTTTCGGGTAGCCTTCCACAAGTTTCCCACAATAAGTTGGGTGAATTTTGGCCCATTCCTCCTGACAGAGCTGGTGTAACTGAGTCAGGTTTGGAGGCCTCCTTGCTCGCACACACTTTTTCAGTTCTGCACACAGACTTTCTATGGGATTCAAGTCAGGGCTTTGTGATGGCCACTCCAATACCTTGACTTTGTTGTCCTTAAGCCATTTTGCCACAACTTTGGAAGTATGCTTGGGGTCATTGTCCATTTGGAAGACCCATTTACGTCCAAGCTTTAACTTCCTGACTGATGTCTTGAGATGTTGCTTCAATATATCCACAATTTTCCTCCCTAATGATGCCATCTATTTTGTAAAGTGCACCAGTCCCTCCTGCAGAAAAGCACCCCCACAACATGATGCTGCCACCCCCGTGCTTCACAGTTGGGATGGTGTTCTTGGGCTTGCAAGTCTCCTTTTTCCTCCAAACATAATGGTGGTCATTATGGCCAAACAGTTCTATTTTTGTTTCATCAGACCAGAGGACATTTCTCCAAAAAGTACGATCTTTGTCCCCATGTGCAGTTGCAAACCGTAGTCTGGCTTTTTTAATGGTGGTTTTGGAGCAGTGGCTTCTTCCTTGCTGAGCGGCCTTTCAGGTTATGTCAGTATAGGACTCGTTTTACTGTGGATATAGATACTTTTGTACCCGTTTCCTACAGCATCTTCACAAGGTCCTTTGCTGATGTACTGGGATTGATTTGCACTTTTCGCACCAAAGTACGTTCATCTCTAGGAGACAGAACGCGTCTCCTTCCTGAGCGGTATGACGGCTGCGTGGTCCCATGGTGTTTATACTTGCGCACTATTATTTGTACAGATGAACGTGGAACCTTCATTATAACAAAATGTAGAAATAAAGGGTTGTGAATACTTTCTAAAGGCACTCATCATCATCATATCGTATGATGAACTGAGATGGATTGGCATGGTGATTTAGAGAGGAGACAGATGGACTGGCATGGTGATTTAGAGAGGAGACAGATGGATTGGCATGGTGATTTAGAGAGGAAACAGATGGATTGGCATGGTGATTTAGAGAGGAGACAGATGGATTGGCATGGTGATTTAGAGAGGAGACAGATGGACTGGCATGGTGATTTAGAGAGGAGACAGATGGACTGGCATGGTGATTTAGAGAGGAGACAGATGGACTGGCATGGTGATTTAGAGAGGAGACAGATGGACTGGCATGGTGATTTAGAGAGGAGACAGATGGATTGGCATGGTGATTTAGAGAGGAGACAGATGGACTGGCATGGTGATTTAGAGAGGAGACAGATGGACTGGCATGGTGATTTAGAGAGGAGACAGATGGATTGGCATGGTGATTTAGAGAGGAGACAGATGGATTGGCATGGTGATTTAGAGAGGAGACAGATGGATTGGCATGGTGATTTAGAGAGGAGACAGATGGATTGGCATGGTGATTTAGAGAGGAGACAGATGGACTGGCATGGTGATTTAGAGAGGAGACAGATGGACTGGCATGGTGATTTAGAGAGGAGACAGATGGACTGGCATGGTGATTTAGAGAGGAGACAGATGGATTGGCATGGTGATTTAGAGAGGAGACAGATGGATTGGCATGGTGATTTAGAGAGGAGACAGATGGATTGGCATGGTGATTTAGAGAGGAGACAACCACCAGGTCTATGATCAGGATGAACTGAGATGGAAGGTACAGATGAGAAACACACAGAGAGAGATCTAGCTGGCGAACGAGAGCGAGAGAAGCCTGCAGGTAAACAACGTCCTAACGCAGAGTGGCAGTAGCAGCAACAGGGGGTGGGGCTTAGCATAAAGGGGCTTGTTGTCTACCTGGTTTACCACTGCTGTCTCAGCTAATTGGCTGTCATGGCCCGAGGAGGCTTGGCCAAAGCTGCTGTTGCTGCTGACGATAACGGACGCTGGCACGCCCACTGACACGCCCACTGACACAGTGGGGACGGGGTCATTCTCTGTCTGTCGCTGGTCCTGACATGAGCACATTACCAAGTCAGGGAGGGAGGGAGGAGGTAAGGAGAGAGGAAAGGTGAGTAAAATAGTAAAAAAAAAAGATTGGACAGTTCAGACCAGGGGACCAAGGCATCAGTCTTATCTAGTTGGTCATTGTTAACTGTTCACTTCAGATCAACAACACAATGCCAGCAAAGACAGGAAGTAGAGAGAACAGAGAGGCAGAGAGAGAGAGGCAGGGGGCAGAGAGCAGAGGGTGGGACGGAGCGTGCAGAGGAGACGCGCGGTGGAGAAGAGATGCGCGGTGGAGAGGAAGAGACGTAGAGGCAGAGACGTAGAGGCAGAGACGTAGAGGCAGAGACGTAGAGGCAGAGACGTAGAGGCAGAGACGTAGAGGCAGAGACGTAGAGGCAGAGACGTTGAGGCAGAGAGGCAGAGAGAGGCAGGGGGCAGAGAGAGGCAGGGGGCAGAGAGAGGCAGGGGACAGAGAGCAGAGGGTGGGACGGAGCGTGCAGAGGAGACGCGCGGTGGAGAAGAGATGCGCGGTGGAGAGGAAGAGACGTAGAGGCAGAGACGTAGAGAGGAAGAGACGTAGAGGCAGAGACGTAGAGGCAGAGACGTAGAGGCAGAGACGTAGAGGCAGAGAGGCAGAGACGTAGAGGAAGAGACGTAGAGGAAGAGAGGCAGAGAGGCAGAGGCAGAGACGTAGAGGAAGAGACGTAGAGGCAGAGAGGAAGAGACGTAGAGGCAGAGACGTAGAGGCAGAGACGTAGAGGCAGAGACGTAGAGGCAGAGACGTAGAGGCAGAGACGTAGAGGCAGAGACGTAGAGGCAGAGAGGCAGAGGAAGAGACGTAGAGGCAGAGACGTAGAGGAAGAGACGTAGAGGAAGAGACGTAGAGGCAGAGAGGCAGAGAGGCAGAGAGGCAGAGAGGCAGAGACGTAGAGGAAGAGAGGTAGAGGCAGAGAGGAAGAGACGTAGACGTAGAGGCAGAGACGTAGAGGCAGAGACGTAGAGGCAGAGACGTAGAGGCAGAGACGTAGAGGCAGAGACGTAGAGGCAGAGACGTAGAGGCAGAGACGTAGAGGCAGAGAGGCAGAGGGGCAGAGAGGCAGAGGGGAAGAGAGGCAGAGGGGCAGAGACGTAGAGGCAGAGACGTAGAGGCAGAGACGTAGAGAGGAAGAGACGTAGAGAGGAAGAGACATAGGGGTAGAGAGGTAGCCGTAAAGTTAAGAGGAAGAAGTAGAGACGTAGAGGCAGAGACGTAGAGGCAGAGAGGCAGAGACGTAGAGGTAGAGAGGCAGAGAGGCAGAGACGTAGAGGTAGAGACGTAGAGGTAGAGAGGCAGAGACGTAGAGGTAGAGACGTAGAGGTAGAGAGGCAGAGACGTAGAGGCAGAGACGTAGAGACGTAGAGGCAGAGACGTAGAGGCAGAGACGTAGAGGCAGAGACGTAGAGGCAGAGAGGCAGAGACGTAGAGGTAGAGAGGCAGAGAGGCAGAGACGTAGAGGTAGAGACGTAGAGGTAGAGAGGCAGAGACGTAGAGGTAGAGACGTAGAGGTAGAGAGGCAGAGACGTAGAGGTAGAGAGGCAGAGACGTAGAGGCAGAGACGTAGAGGCAGAGACGTAGAGGCAGAGACGTAGAGGCAGAGAGGCAGAGACGTAGAGGTAGAGACGTAGAGGTAGAGAGGTAGAGGTAGAGAGGAAGAGACGTAGAGACGTAGGGGTAGAGAGGTAGAGACGGAAAAGTAGAGACCTAGAGGTAGACGTGTAGGGGCAGAGACGTAGGGGCAGAGACGTAGGGGCAGAGACGTAGGGGCAGAGACGTAGGGGCAGAGACGTAGAGGCAGAGACGTAGAGAGGAAGAGATGTAGAGAGGAAGAGATGTAGAGAGGAAGAGATGTAGAGAGGAAGAGACGTAGGGGTAGAGAGGTAGCCGTAAAGTTAAGAGGAAGAAGTAGAGACGTAGAGGCAGAGACGTAGAGGCAGAGACGTAGAGGCAGAGACGTAGAGGCAGAGAGGCAGAGACGTAGAGGTAGAGAGGCAGAGACGTAGAGGCAGAGACGTAGAGGCAGAGACGTAGAGGCAGAGACGTAGAGGCAGAGACGTAGAGGCAGAGGCAGAGAGGCAGAGAGGCAGAGAGGCAGAGAGGCAGAGACGTAGAGGCAGAGAGGCAGAGAGGTAGAGGCAGAGAGGCAGAGACGTAGAGGCAGAGACGTAGAGGTAGAGACGTAGAGGTAGAGAGGTAGAGAGGAAGAGACGTAGGGGCAGAGACGTAGGGGCAGAGACGTAGAGGCAGAGACGTAGGGGCAGAGACGTAGGGGCAGAGACGTAGGGGCAGAGACGTAGGGGCAGAGACGTAGGGGCAGAGACGTAGGGGCAGAGACGTAGGGGCAGAGACGTAGGGGCAGAGACGTAGGGGCAGAGACGTAGGGGCAGAGACGTAGGGGCAGAGACGTAGGGGCAGAGACGTAGGGGCAGAGACGTAGGGGCAGAGACGTAGGGGCAGAGACGTAGAGGCAGAGACGTAGAGGCAGAGACGTAGGGGTAGAGACGTAGAGACGTAGGGGTAGAGACGGAAAAGTAGAGACCTAGAGGTAGACGTGTAGAGTTAGAGACGTGTAGAGGTAGAGACGTGGGGGTAGAGACGTGGGGGTAGAGAGAAAGAGACGTAGAGGTACAGTGGGGGAAAAAAGTATTTGATCCCCTGCTGATTTTGTACGTTTGCCCACTGATAAAGAAAGGATCAGTCTATAATTTTAGTAGTAGGTTTATTTGAACAGTGAGAGACAGAATAACAACAAAAATATCCAGAAAAACACATGTCAAAAATGTTATAAATTGATTTGCATTTTAATGAGGGAAATAAGTATTTGACCCCCTCTCAATCAGAAAGATTTCTGGCTCCCAGGTGTCTTTTATACAGGTAACGAGCTGAGATTAGGAGCACAATCTTAAAGGGAGTGCTCCTAACCACAGCTTGTTACCTGTAAAAAAAAGACACCTGTCCACAGAAGCAATCAATCAATCAGATTCCAAACTCTCCACCATGGCCAAGACCAAAGAGCTCTCCAAGGATGTCAGGGACAAGATTGTAGACCTACACAAGGCTGGAATGGGCTACAAGACCATCGCCAAGCAGCTTGTTGAGAAGGTGACAACATTTGGTGCAATTATTCGCAAATGGAAGAAACACAAAAGAACTGTCAATCTCCCTCGGCCTGGGGCTCCATGCAAGATCTCACCTCGTGGAATTGCAGTGATCATGAGAACGGTGAGGAATCAGCCCAGAACTACACGGGAGGATCTTGTCAATGATCTCAAGGCAGCTGGGACCATAGTCACCAAGAAAACAATTGGTAACACACTACGCCGTGAAGGACTGAAATCCTGCAGCGCCCGCAAGGTCCCCCTGCTCAAGAATACATATACATGCCTGTCTAAAGTTTGCCAATGAACATCTGAATGACTCAGAGGACAACTGGTGAAAGTGATGTAGTCAGATGAGACCAAAATGGAGCTCTTTGACATCAACTCAACTTGCCGTGTTTGGAGGAGGAGGAATGCTGCCTATGACCCCAAGAACACCATCTCCACCATCAAACATGGAGGTGGAAACATTAAGCTTTGGGGGTGTTTTTCTGCTAAGGGGACAGGACAACTTCACCGCATCAAAGGGACGATGGACGGGGCCATGTACCGTTAAATCTTGGGTGAGAACCTCCTTCCCTCAGCCAGGGCATTGAAAATGGGTCGTGGATGGGTATTCCAGCATGACAATGACCCAAAACCCACGGCCAAGGCAACAAAGGAGTGGCTCAAGAAGAAGCACATTAAGGTCCTGGAGTGGCCTAGCCAGTCTCCAGACCTTAATCCCATAGAAAATCTGTGGAGGGAGCTGAAGGTTCGAGTTGCCAAACGTCAGCCTCGAAACCTTAATGACTTGGAGAAGATCTGCAAAGAGGAGTGGGACAAACTCCCTCCTAAGATGTGTGCAAACCTGGTGGCCAACTACAAGAAATGTTTGACCTCTGATTGCCAACAAGGGTTTTGCCACCAAGAACTAAGTCATGTTTTGCAGAGGGGTCAAATACTTATTTCCCTCATTAAAATGCAAATCAATTTCTAACATTTCTGACATGCATTTTTCTGGATTTTTTTGTTGTTATTCTGTCTCACTGTTCAAATAAACCTACCACTAAAATTATAGACTGATCATTTCTTTGTCAGTGGGCAAACGTACAAAATCAGCAGGGGATCAAATACTTTTTTCCCCACTGTAGAGACGTAGAAGTAGAGAGAAAGAGAGGCAGAGAGAGAGAGAGAGCGAGCGGGGAGAGGCAGAGAGAGAGAGAGAGCGAGCGGGGAGAGGCAGAGAGAGAGAGCGAGCGGGGAGAGGCAGAGAGAGAGAGCGAGCGGGGAGAGGCAGAGAGAGAGAGAGAGAGCGAGCGGGGAGAGGCAGAGAGAGAGAGAGAGAGCGAGCGGGGAGAGGCAGAGAGAGAGAGAGAGCGAGCGGGGAGAGGCAGAGAGAGAGAGAGAGCGAGCGGGGAGAGGCAGAGAGAGAGAGAGAGAGAGCGAGCGGGGAGAGGCAGAGAGAGAGAGCAAGCGGGGAGAGGCAGAGAGAGAGAGAGCGAGCGGGGAGAGGCAGAGAGAGAGAGCGAGCGGGGAGAGGCAGAGAGAGAGAGCGAGCGGGGAGAGGCAGAGAGAGAGAGCGAGCGGGGAGAGGCAGAGAGAGAGCGGGGAGGAATACTGACCTGCTGGAGGAACATCTGGAGTTGTTCTTGGCTGAGGATCATGCTGGAGCCCTGGTGGCCCGTGAAGAGCACCCTGCTCCCGGGGCTGTGCTGCTGGGCTAGGTGGGGGACCAGTGTGGTGGACACCGATAAGGACGGAGAGGAGGAGGGGACAGACATGGCCATGGAGACAGAGGGCACAGCCTGCATAGAGAGGATGGAGGAGGGCTGGGGGGCTTGTCCAGGGTGGGCTGCCTGGTCTGTAGAACTCCCCAGCATCGGCACACTCCCCCCGGGCTGGCCCTGTGCAATGGCAGCAGCCCCACCCACCCCGCTGCTGGGAACGCCCCCAGGCTGTGGCTGCAGAGCGGGCTGCAGGCTGACAGCAGGACTCAATCCTTCTACCTGGCTCAGCATGGCCAGGGAGTTGTGCAAGGGCATGCCCTGGATCACTGTGTGGGCCTGGTGGCCCGTGACCGGGTGGGTCTGGCTCTGGGAGAGGGTGACAGGCATCTGGAAGAGCTGATGTCCCACCCCCATCTGGCCCGGCTGCAGCTGGATGTGGCCCTGGAGCAGAGGGTGGCCCTGAGACGTCAGCACCTGGCCCAGGTTGATGTTCTGGTGCTGAGCCAGGATCTGGTTGGCTATCAGCTGGCCCCCAGGCCCCCGGGAAGTGATGATGTGGCCCCCAGGGTGCTGAGTGACGATCTGACCCCCAGCTAGCTGCTGCGGCAGGAGGAACTGGTGGTTCTGACCTCCCAGCATGATGCTGCCGGGCTGGTTGAGCAGGTGGACACTGAGCGCTTTCCCAGAGGGGTGGTGGGCTGTCTGCTGTTTGAACAGAGCCTGCTGGGGAACCCCTGCCTGGGAAGTCAGGACCACGTTAGAGCCAGGCTTCCCTGTGAGGAAGGCTACATTCTGGGCAGCGGAGACTGGGACCTGAGCCCCAAGAGCCTTGTTGGCATCGTTCTGGAGGGTGTGGGGCTGGGCCTGCTGCTGTTTGAACAGTTTGGGCTGGATGGCTGTGCCCCCCTGGGGGGGTTTGGGCTGGATGGGGGTTGGGGTTCGCTGGATGATCAGGTTCTGCATGACCTGTCCTTGGGGATGGTTTTGCCCCTGTTGACCCAAGCTTCCAGTAGCAGTTATGGTGCTACTGTTACTGTTAGTGCACAACGCTGGGCCGTTTAAAACTGGAGATCCCAGAGTAGCTTTGCCCCCTTGGATCAGAAGTCCCCCTCCCAGTACGCCCTGCCCACCTGCCCCCTGTGCCTCGGGGCCAGGCTGGTGCAGCTGGTATCCTCCCATAGCCTTGGCCAGGATGGGCTGTCCTGATTGGTTCATAGTCATCACAGTGGGCTGGCCCATCACCTGTATCTGCCCCAGTCCCAGGTGTCCTGACTGACAGCCGTTCGGTAGAGCCTGGAGGGAGGAGATTGGCTGAAGGGTGACGTTACCCAGGCCTGCCACCTGCTGCATAAACGGCTGCATACTGATGGCCTGGGCCTTGTTCATGACCTGGGGCCCAAACTCCAGGCCCTGTTGGGCCAGCACAGAGTCCAGCATGTCAGCTGTGGCCTGGGGAGGGGTGGCGGAGGAGCCTGGAGCTTCAGGGAAGATGGGGATCCCCACCCCCACAGCGGTCCCTCCAGGCCCAGTCAGGCTGTCTGTACAGGGAAGGGTCTGGACCACCTGAGTCAGGCCTGGCATGGTGAGGTGGAAGGAGCCCAGGTCCAGCTCTGCCTCGGCCTCCGCCAGGCTCTGCTCTGTAATGTTAGCCTCCGCCAGGCTCTGCTGCAGGATGTCACATGGCTCCATGGTGTTGCTACCGCTACCGCCCGGCGACCCGCCCAGGATGACATCATCTTCCAGGAAGTCCAGGTCCACACTGACCCGGGGCAAGACTGGCTGCTCATTGGACGGCAGATGGACTGGGGGCAGGACCTCTGGAACGTGGCACTATGAGAGAAGAGGGAGAAGGTCTGATATGGAGGACGAGAAGGAGAAGGTCTGATACGGAGGACGAGAAGGAGAGGGAGAAGGTCTGATATGGAGGACGAGAAGGAGAGGGGGAAGGTCTGATATGG
The DNA here is from genome assembly GCF_965601325.2 of Salmo salar. Classification (NCBI taxonomy): domain Eukaryota; kingdom Metazoa; phylum Chordata; class Actinopteri; order Salmoniformes; family Salmonidae; genus Salmo; species Salmo salar. The sequence goes on from NC_138310.1 coordinate 96,245,733, forward strand.
AGGACGAGAAGGAGAGGGGGAAGGTCTGATATGGAGGACGAGAAGGAGAGGGGGAAGGTCTGATATGGAGGACGAGAAGGAGAGGGGGGGTCTGATATGGAGGACGAGAAGGAGAGGGGAGGTCTGATATGGAGGACGAGAAGGAGAGGGGGGGTCTGATATGGAGGACGAGAAGGAGAGGGGAGGTCTGATATGGAGGACGAGAAGGAGAGGGGAGGTCTGATATGGAGGACGAGAAGGAGAGGGGAGGTCTGATATGGAGGACGAGAAGGAGAGGGGAGGTCTGATATGGAGGACGAGAAGGAGAGGGGAGGTCTGATATGGAGGACGAGAAGGAGAGGGGAGGTCTGATATGGAGGACGAGAAGGAGAGGGGAGGTCTGATATGGAGGACGAGAAGGAGAGGGGAGGTCTGATATGGAGGACGAGAAGGAGAGGGGAGGTCTGATATGGAGGACGAGAAGGAGAGGGGAGGTCTGATATGGAGGACGAGAAGGAGAGGGGAGGTCTGATATGGAGGACGAGAAGGAGAGGGAGAAGGTCTGATATGGAGGACGAGAAGGAGAGGGAGAAGGTCTGATATGGAGGACGAGAAGGAGAGGGGAGGTCTGATATGGAGGACGAGAAGGAGAGGGGAGGTCTGATATGGAGGACGAGAAGGAGAGGGGAGGTCTGATATGGAGGACGAGAAGGAGAGGGGAGGTCTGATATGGAGGACGAGAAGGAGAGGGGAGGTCTGATATGGAGGACGAGAAGGAGAGGGGAGGTCTGATATGGAGGACGAGAAGGAGAGGGGAGGTCTGATATGGAGGACGAGAAGGAGAGGGGAGGTCTGATATGGAGGACGAGAAGGAGAGGGGAGGTCTGATATGGAGGACGAGAAGGAGAGGGGAGGTCTGATATGGAGGACGAGAAGGAGAGGGGAGGTCTGATATGGAGGACGAGAAGGAGAGGGGAGGTCTGATATGGAGGACGAGAAGGAGAGGGGAGGTCTGATATGGAGGACGAGAAGGAGAGGGGAGGTCTGATATGGAGGACGAGAAGGAGAGAGAAGGTCTGATGGAGGACGAGAAGAGAGAGGTCTGATGGAGGACGAGAAGAGAGAGAGGAGGTCTGATATGGAGGACGAGAAGGAGAGGGGAGGTCTGATATGGAGGACGAGAAGGAGAGAGGAGGTCTGATGGAGGACGAGAAGAGAGAGAGGAGGTCTGATGGAGGACGAGAAGAGAGAGAGGAGGTCTGATGGAGGACGAGAAGAGAGAGAGGAGGTCTGATATGGAGGACGAGGGAGAAGGTCTGTGATGGAGGTCAAGAAGCAAAGGGATGAGAAGGAGAACTGAGTAGAGAAGGAAGGGGTTGACACAGGGTCCAATCGTGGAGATGTTGACCAGACAGGCCCTCCTAGAACAGTATAGTGTTAGGCCTCCCAGCCAGTAGGGGGAAGTGTGAGTTGACAATGGTGGGAGAGAGATGCATGCTACAGGAGGGTCAGAGGTTAGAGGGCCTTTACTCACCCCAGCGCTAGAGAAGAAAGAGCTGGAGGGATCGCTCGTGCCATCCAATAGGTCGTCAGTGTCCAGCTAGAGAGACATAACGACAGACAAAGCCAGGACAGAGGGGAAACAGAATGACAGACAAACAGGCCAGAGGGAGACACACCCCACAAGGATAGAGCGAGAGAGCCGGGCAGACAGACAGAGAGCCGGGCAGACAGACAGAGAGCCGGGCAGACAGACAGAGAGCCGGGCAGACAGACAGAGAGCCGGGCAGACAGACAGAGAGCCGGGCAGACCCACCAGTGACCCAGGGTTGAGGAGGGGCAGCAAAGTGGTTTAGAGGTGAGAGGGACAGAAAGGAAGGAAGAAACAGAATCAGAAGAGGGCTAGTGTTAGATTAGTACTGGTCATTGTGGATTAATAAAGTGAAAAGGCACAGCTGAAATCCTAAAGATCCCTCACAAATAGATCTCTCATAAAGCAAGAAACCACAAGCAGCAGCAAAGCCCATTGAAACAGAAACACACACATCCCTTTAGATAAGTGCACGAGATGTGTGTGCAGTAGCTAGTGATCTTGTTGAACTAAATGGTCACTTTGTCTCCATGCTCAACAGAATTAGAGGTCATCTGGTGCCAGTAAGTCAACCACGTCATCCACCCTCACTACGCCAGGTCAACCGCGTCGTCCGCCCACCCTCACTACGCCAGGTCAACCGCGTCGTCCGCCCACCCTCACTACGCCAGGTCAACCGCGTCGTCCGCCCACCCTCACTACGCCAGGTCAACCGCGTCGTCCGCCCACCCTCACTACGCCAGGTCAACCCCGTCGCCCGCCCACCCTCACTACGTCAGGTCAACCCCGTCGCCCGCCCACCCTCACTACGCCAGGTCAACCGCGTCGTCCGCCCACCCTCACTACGCCAGGTCAACCGCGTCGTCCGCCCACCCTCACTACGCCAGGTCAACCGCGTCGTCCGCCCACCCTCACTACGCCAGGTCAACCCCGTCGCCCGCCCACCCTCACTACGCCAGGTCAACCGCGTCGCCCGCCCACCCTCACTACGTCAGGTCAACCCCGTCGCCCGCCCACCCTCACTACGTCAGGTCAACCCCGTCGCCCGCCCACCCTCACTACGTCAGGTCAACCCCGTCGCCCGCCCACCCTCACTACGTCAGGTCAACCCCGTCGCCCGCCCACCCTCACTACGTCAGGTCCACCCCGTCGCCCGCCCACCCTCACTACGTCAGGTCCACCCCGTCGTCCGCCCACCCTCACTACGTCAGGTCAACCCCGTCGTCCACCCTCACTACGTCAGGTCAACTGCTATGAATTAATCCAGGTAACTCCTTAGCTTGGCAAGTACAATAGAGGCATCATAACCATGCTTGCAGTGAAATAGCAGCCACTTACATGGGTGTCTAATCCATGAAGAAAATCGTTGAGTGCTTCTGGGTCACTGTGAAGAGAGGAACATTGGTCAGACAAACATACTCACTGAGGTCACATCTACATTGCCTTCAGAAAGTATTCATATCACTTGACTTACACATTTTGTTGCGTTACAAGCTGATTTACAGAAGTATTCACACCCCTGAGTCAATACATGTAGAATCATCTTTGATTACAGCTGCGAGTCGTTCTGGGTCCGTCTCTAAGAGCTTACCACACCTGGACTGTACAATATTTACATTCACATTTGACATTTCAGTCATTTAACAGACGCTCTTAACCAGAGCAACTTACAGGAGCAATTAGTGTTAAATGCCTTGCTCAAGGGCACTCATCACCATGCTTGAAAATATGGTGGTCACATTTTGTATTCAGGACAAAAAGTGAATTGCTTTGCCACATATTTTGCAGTATTGCTTTGGTGCTTTGTTGCAAACAGGATGCATGTTTTGGAAGATTTTATTTTCTGTACAGGCTTCCTTCTTTTCACTTTGTCAATGAAGTTAGTGTTGTGAAGTAACTACAATGTTGTTGCTTGCTGTTTGGGGTTTTAGGCTGGGTTTCTGTACAGCACTTTGTGATATCAGCTGATGTAAGAAGGGTTATATAAATAAATTTGATTTGATTTGTTGATCCAGCCTCAGTTCTCTATCACAGCCGTTAAACTCTGCAACTCCGTAACCATTGGCCTCATGGTTAAATCCCTGAGTGGTTTCCTTACTCTCTGGTAACTGAGTTAGGAAGGACGCCTGTACCATTGCAGTGACTGGGTGCATTGATACACCATCCAAAGTGTAATTAATAACTTCACCATGCTCAAAGGAATATTCAATGTCTGCTATTTTTTAGGTGCCCTTCTTGGCAAGGCATTAGAAAACCTCCCTAGTCTTTGTGGTTGAATATGTGTTTGAAATTCACTGCTGGACTGAGGGACCTTCCAGATAATTGTATGTGTGGGGTACAGAGATGAGGTAGTCATTATTATTGCACACAGAGTCCATGCAACTTATTATGTGACTTAAGCACATGTTTCCTCCTGAAGTTATGTCGGCTTGCCCTAACAAAGGGGTTGAATACTAATTGAATCAAGATATTTCCACTTTTCATTTTTTATTAATTTGTAAAAAAATAAAAACAATTCCACTTTGACAAGATGGGGTACAGTGATAACGTCTCAATGTAATCCATTATAAAATTCAAAATGTGGAAAAAGTCAAGGGGTGTGAATACTTTCTGAAGTCAGTGTATTACCCTGTCCCAGTATCCACACACATATACATTTTGTTTTAACTAGGCAAGTCAGTTAAGAACAAACTCTTATTTTCAATGACGGCCTACCGGGGAACAGTGGGTTAACTGCCTTGTTCAGGGACAGAACAGATTTTTACCTTGTCAGCTCGGGGATTTGATCCAGCAACCTATCGGTGTGAACCAATGTCTTGGCCAGGTATACTAGATGGTGTGTAGTGTGGATATTAGAACATTATCAATACTTTGAAGAGGATAAACGTATGACAGCCTGGATATGAACTCACCAAATGACATCTAGCAGGCACCTGCCATCTTCATCGTCCATGTCAACTGAAAACACATTAACATCCAACAATATTTAGTTCATTATATCAATCATTATATTCGCCACCCGTATACAGAGGTTCTTCAAACAATTTCCTTCAGATGATCTATTCAGAGAGTGGGAAACAGACCGATGACAGTACTGCCTGTCTATTGGGGGACGGGGAAGTCACTGCAGTGTAACTCTGTGTAAAGTGCTAGGCTAAATATCATATCAAACAGCGTTTGTGTAATACTTTTGGTAAACAAACATAGTATCAAGAAGATGTGTATATGGGACACAAAGCTTCTATCAACTATCTATATAGCTAGCTTTAAGCAGTAAGAGCAGCTCACAGATCACTGCATCTGTACATAGCCCATCTGTAAATTGCCCATCCAACTACCTCACCCCCATACTGTATTTATTCATCTTGCTCCTTTGCACACCAGCATCTCTACTTGCACATTCATCTTGTGCACATCAATCACTCCAGTGTTTAATTGCTAAATTGTAATTACTTGACCACTATGGCCTATTTATTGCCTTACCTCCCTTATCCTACCTCACTTGCACACACTGTATATAGACTTTTTCTACTGTATGTTTGTTTACTCCATGTGTAACTCTGTTGTTTGTGCCGAACTGCTTTGCTTTATTCTTGGCCAGGTCGGCGTTGTAAATGAGAACTTGTTCTCAACTAGCCTGCCTGGTTAAATAAAATTGAAATAAACATTTACAAAATAAAAAATATATATATATATATATATATATATATATATATATATATATATAAAAATATATATATATATAAAAATATATATATATATATATAAAAATATATATATATATATATATATAAAAATATATATATATATAAAAATATATATAAAAATATATATAAAAATATATATATATATATATATATATATAAAATATATATATATATATATATATATATATATAAAAATATATATATATATATATATTTTTATATATATATATATATAAAAATATATATAAAAATATATAAATATATATATATATATATATATATATATATATATATATATATATAAATATATATATATATATATATATATATATATATATATATATATAAAAATATATATATATATATATATATATAAAAATATATATATATATATATATATATATAAAAATATATATATATATATATATATATATATATAAAATATATATATATAAAAATATATATATATAAAAATATATATATATATATATAAATAAATATAATGCAAATTAAAATGCAAATAATTTTATAACAGTTTTGACATGCGTTTTTCTGGATTTTTTTGTTGTTATTCTGTCTCTCACTGTTCAAATAAACCTACCATTAAAATTATAGACTGATCATTTCTTTGTCAGTGGGCAAACGTACCAAATCAGCAGGGGATCAAATACTTTTTTCCCCCTCACTGTGCAGACGACAGGGTGCACGCAGACGACAGGGTGCACGCAGACGACAGGGTGCACGCAGACGATAGGGTGCACCTCTGTCTAAGAAGAGAGCTGCATACTCTTATTTAATTACAAAGCAATCTGACAGAAACTCCCTCTATATGTAACATAATTCATTAAGATAAAAAACCTAAATTACCAAACCCGTTGACAGGAATGGATAACACTAGAGATCCCTCCAGTCTCCACAGATTTGGGAAAATCTGCATTTAGTTTTTTTGCCCCTAATTTGTGGAACAATCTGCAGAGTTCAAGGCAGTTAGATGGGCTGGTGTCACTCAGACAGTTTACATTATTGATTGAGGACCTCTATGTAGTTGAATGGGATTGCTATTATTAAATAGATACAGATCTAAATCCTTCTCAATGTGACTCCGTTTAAATAAAAGTTTAATAAAATACATATTTAAAATCATAGATAAATATAATAATAATATATATATAATATCAAGAGGTGTATCATGCTCACAGTTTCACTGCATCAATATCAAATGTATATCTTTCTCAGTGGGATATCAGTTCATAGAATCCAACCAGCTAGGCAGTGACTGGTTCTGGAAAACCCTTCACTGTAGGGTCGGCTTTTCAGCGGTTCGCTTCACCCATGGTTGGCTGCGTGTTTACTATAATTCCAATGCTGCATTTTAATGTTTAGAAATGTCAATAATCGCTTGCGAAATGGCTTTTCGAAACATATGTCCCTTATCTTTCCTATCAGCGAGAAAGAATCTTTCAAATAAAAATAAAACCACTTGCTGAAGCAGTTTAGCACAGATCCACAAGCTCCAGCTGAGCAGCATCACTTCCTTCCCAGTTAGATTAGACACAGGTGTTCAGAGCACGCTAGATAGATATTTAGCACAGGTATCTGCCTAGTTCTTCCTTAACCTGTTGGGGATAGGGGGTAGTATTTGCACGGCCGGATAAAAAAACGTACCCGATTTAATCTGGTTACTACTCCTGCCCAGTAACTAGAATATGCATATAATTGTTTGATTTGGATAGAAAACACCCTAAAGTTTCTAAAACTGTTTGAATGGTGTCTGTGAGTATAACAGAACTCATATGGCAGGCCAAAACCTGAGAAGATTCCAAACAGGAAGCGCCCTCTCTGACCATTTCTTGGCCTTCTTTGTCATCTCTATCCAAAACAAAGGATCTCTGCTGTAACGTGACACTTTCTACGGCTCCCATAGGCTCTCAGAAGGCGCCAGAACGTTGAATGATGACTCTTCAGTTACTGGCTGAAAAACAGTAGCGCATTTGGTAAGTGGTCGATCTGAGAACAATGAGATGGGCGCGCGTGCACGTGAAGTGTCCATTTTCTTCTTTGAGTCTTTGAATGAAAACAACTTCTCCCGGTCGGAATATTATCGCTTTTTTACGAGAAAAATGGCATAAAAATTGATTTTAAACAGCGGTTGACATGCTTCGAAGTACGGTAATGGAATATTTTGAATTTTTTTGTCACGAAACGCGTCGGGCTTATTTACCCTTCAGATAGTGTCTTGAACGCACGAACAAAACAGAGGATATTTGAACATAACTATGGATTATTTTGAACCAAACCAACATTTGTTATTGAAGTAGAAGTCCTGGGAGTGCATTCTGACGAAGAACAGCAAAGGTAATAACATTTTTCTTATAGTAAATCTGACTTTGGTGAGGGCTAAACTTGGTGGGTGTCAAAATAGCTAGCCCTGTGATGCCGGGCTATCGACTCAGAATATTGCAAAATGTGCTTTCACCGAAAAGCTATTTTAAAATCGGACATATCGAGTGCATAAAGGAGTTCTGTATCTATAATTCTTAAAATAATTGTTAGGCCAGGTAATCCCGATGCATGATCCTAGGGCTCAGGTCCTCAGAGAGAGAGAGAATTAGAGAGCATGCTTAAATTTACACAGGACACTGGATAAGACAGGAGAAATACTCCAGATATAACAGACTGACCCTAGCCCCCTGACACAAACTATTGCAGCATAAATACTGGAGGCTGAGACGAGGGGTCAGGAGACACTGTGGCCCCATTTGATGATACCCCTGGACAGTGCCAACCAGGCAGGATATAACCCCATCCACTTTGCCAAAGCACAGCCCCCACACTACTAGAGGGATACTTCAACCACCAACTTACCATCCTGAGACAAGGCTAAGTATAGCCCACGAAGATCTCCGCCACAGCACAACCCAAGGGGGGACGCCAACCCGGACAGGAAGATCACGTCAGTGACTCAACCGACGCACCCCTCCTAGGGTCGGCATGGAAGAGCACCAGTAAGCCAGTGACTCAGCCCCTGTAATAGGGTTTGAGGCAGAGATTCCCAGTGGAGAGAGGGGAACCGGCCAGGCAGAGACAGCAAGGGCGGTTCGTTGCTCCAGTGCCTTTCCGTTCACATTCACACCCCTGGGCCAGACTACACTCATTCATAGGACCTACTGAAGAGATGAGTCTTCAATAAAGACATAAAGGTTGGGACCGAGTCTGAATCTCTCACATGGATAGGCAGACCATTCTATAAAAATTGAGCTCTATAGGAGAAAGCCCTGCCTCCAGCTGTTTGAGAAATTCTAGGGACGGGAAGGAGGCCTGCGTCTTGTGACCGTAGCGTACGTGTAGGTATGTATGGCAGGACCAAATTGGAAAGATGGGTAGGAGCAAGCCCATGTAATGCTTTGTAGGTTAGCAGTAAAACCTTAAGTCAAGTCAATCTGGAAAGTAAATTTTTTTCCTGTCAATATTTCAACCGGTTGTTTCTTCAGGTGATTTTAATCAAGTTTTGCCTACTAGCCATGTTTCCCTAATGTTCTGCTCAGGTCTGTGGGTGGGCAATGTTTTGCCCAGGTCCGTGGGCAATTTTGATTCGATTTGTATGCTTTCAGATTAATTTCTTAAGGAAAAAAACGTTCTAATGTTGCAAACACAGCCTGCTTCCTGTTGTCACCCAGATTCAAATGTATTTTTCCCTAAGCATATTGTAGATACTTTACATCATGATTTTAAAGGCCCGTCGACTTGATGTTTAGTCTGCTTCATGTTTTCTGTTTTGGCATAGAAAATCAAGTTTAGTGGTATCGCGATGCTGTGTTTAGGTTCAGGATGCAATGAGGAACATGTAGCCTATGACCTTGGTGGAAGTCTGTTTCGGCCAGAACAGAAAATGGAGAGAAATACCACAACTTCCCCCTAAACGATTATCACACTTTTAGTGCAGCCAGTTGGGTTGTCTGTGGAGGGACAGGTTTCAGTTTTCCTAGAGTGTGACGGAGAGCCGTCTCCAAAGCATGTCACCGGCTAACCCATTCCTAGACGCTGACTACTTTTAGTGCCTATTGACAATATTATCTTCTGGCCGGGGGAGTTCTGTTGCAAGCCCCGACACTCATTCTGAAAGTTAAAACGCATGGCCTGTGTTATGGTGTTGGAAACATATCTTTCATATCAGCAAAACAAAACCGTAACATTACTACTTTATAAGGTTAGGTTAGTGTTCTCACACGGCCATACTTCTGTGTTACAGCGCTTGTTTAACCTCTCTGGGCTAGGTGGGACGTTTGACCCTAGCCAACAGCCAGTGGAATCCCGTGGCGTGATATTCAAATACCTTAGAAATGCTATTACTTCAATTTCTCAAACATGACTATTTTACACCATTTTAATGACAAGGCTTTACAACGAAAGCAAAACATTAGATTATGTCAGCAGAGTACCCAGCCAGAAATAATCAGACACCCATTTTTCAAGCTAGCATATAATGTCACAAAAAACAAAACCACAGCTAAATGCAGCACTAACCTTTGATGATCTTCATCAGATGACAACCCTAGGACATTATGTTATACAATGCATGCATGTTTTGTTCAATCAAGTTCATATTTATATCAAAAACCAGCTTTTTACATTAGCATGTGACGTTCAGAACTAGCATACCCCCGCAAACATCCGGTGAATTTACTAAATTACTCACGATAAACGTTCACAAAAAACATAACAATTATTTTAAGAATTATAGATACAGAACTCCTCTATGCACTCGATATGTCCGATTTTAAAATAGCTTTTCGGTGAAAGCACATTTTGCAATATTCTCAGTAGATAGCCCAACCATCACGGCTAGCCATTTAGACACCGACCAAGTTTAGCCCTGATCAAACTCCGATTTACTATTACAAAAGTTTCATTACCTTTGTTGTCTTCGTCAGAATGCACTCCCAGGACTGCTACTTCAATAATAAATGTTGGTTTGGTCCAAAATAATCCATCGTTATATCCGAATAGCGGCGTTTTGTTCGTGCGTTCCAGACACTATCCGAAATGGTAAAGAAGGGTCGTGCGCATGGCGCAATTTGTGACAAAATTCTAAATATTCCATTGCCGTACATCGAAGCATGTCAACCGCTGTTTAAAATAAATTTTTATGCCATTTTTCTCGTAGAAAAGCGATAATATTCCGACCGGGAATCTCCTTTTCGGCAAACAGAGGAAAAAAATCACAAAGACGGGGGCGACCAGGTCACGCGCCTAAGCCCACAGTCCCTTGATCGGCCACTTGAGAAAGGCGATATTGTGTTTCAGCCTGGGGCTGGGATGACGACATTCAGGTTTTTCCCGGGCTCTGAGCGCCTATGGATGACGTAGGAAGTGTCACGTTAGAGCAGAGATCCTTAGTAAAAGATAGAGATGGCAAAGAAGTTCCAGAAATGGTCAGACAGGCCACTTCCTGTAAAGGAATCTGTCAGGTTTTGACCTGCCATTTGAGTTCTGTTATACTCACAGACACCATTCAAACAGTTTTAGAAACGTCAGGGTGTTTTCTATCCATATATAATAAGTATATGCATATTCTAGTTACTGGGTAGGATTAGTAACCAGATAAAAATCGGGTACGTTTTTTATCCAGCCGTGAAAATACTGCCCCCTAGCCATAAGAGGTTAAGAGAGCCTTAAAATGGCATTGTCACCACAAAGCACCCCCACACCATCACACCTCCTCCTCCATGCTTCATGGTGGGAACCACACATGCGGAGATCATGGTTCTCCAACTCTGTGTCTCACAAACACACGGCGGTTGGAACCAAAAATATAAAATTTGGTCACATCAGACCAAAGGACAGATTTCCACTGGTCTAATGTCCATTGCTCGTGTTTCTTGGCACAAGCAAGTGTCTTCTTCGACCATGAAGGCCTGATTCATGCAGTCTCCTCTGAACAGTTGATGTTGAGATGTGTCTGCTACTGAAGCATTTATTTGTGCTGCAATTTCTGAGGCTGGTAACTCTAATGAAGTTATCCTCTGCAGCAGAGGTAATCCTGGGTCTTCCTTTCCTGTGGCGGTCATCCTGAGAGCCAGTTTCCTCATAGCGCTTGATGTTTTTTGCGACTGCACATGAAGAAACTTTCAAAGTTCTTGAAATGTTCCGTATTGACTTATCTTCATGTCTTAAAGTAATGATGGACTGTCGTTTCTCTTTGCTTATTTGAGCTGTTCTTGCCATAATATGGACTTGGTCTTCTACCAAATAGGGATATCTTCTGTATACCACCCCTACCTTGTCACAACACAACTGATTGGCTCAAACGCATTAAGAAGGAAAGAAATTGCACAAATTAACTTTTAACAAGGCACACCTGTTAATTGAAATGCATTCCAGGTGACTACCTCATGAAGCTGGTTGAGAGAATGCCAAGAGTGTGCAAAGTTGTCATCAAGGCAAAGGGTGGCTACTTTGAAGAATATAAAATATATTTTGATTTGTTTAACACTTTTTTGGTTACTACATGATTCCATGTGTGTTATTTCATAGCTTTGATATATTCACCATTATTCTACAATGTAGAAAATAGTAAAAATAAAGAAACCCTGGAATGAGTAAGTGTGTCCAAACTTTTGACTGGTATTGTACATTTAAAAACATCAAGGGAACATGCGGTGTGTATCTATCAGTTACACATGTCAGAACAGACACACAACAAGTAGGTCACGTTGTGCTTTATTTGTTTTCTGAAACCAGGTTTGCTGTTCACTTGCGCTATATAAGATGGGAGATCCATGCACTCATGGCTCTGTATAATACTGTACGTTTTCTTGAATTAGTTCTGGATTTGGGGACTGTGAAAAGACCCCTGGTGGCATGTCTGGTGGGATAAGTGTGTGTATGTCAGTGCTGTGCGTTAGTTGACTATGCAAACAATTTTGGAATTTCCAACATATTAATATTTCTTGCAAAAACAATAAGTGATGCAGTCAGTCTCTCCTCAACTCTTAGCCAAGAGAGACTGGCATACATAGTATTAATATCAGTCCTCTGATTATAATAAAGAGCAAGACATGTCGCTCTGTTCTGGGCCAGCTGCAGTTTAACTAGGTCTTTCTTTGCAGCATTTCACCATATGACTGGACAATAATCAAGATGAAACTAGAGCCTGCAGGACTTGCTTTGTTGAGTGTGGTGTCAAAAAAGCAAAGCATGTCTTTATTATGGACAGACCTCTCCCGATGTTTACAACCACTGAATCTATATGTTTTGATCATGAGTTAACAATCTAAGGTAAAACCAAGTAATTTACTCATCTCAACTTGTTCAACAACCACACAATATTACCAGATTCTAGAAGTCTATAATTTAGGGAATGATTTGTACCAAATACAATATGGCAGACGTTGAAAAACCATAACAAATCTGTTGTCAGCAACAGATTATAGATTAACGTCAAATACACTCGAGGTAAAACTGTGGGGTTCACACTCACTCCGTCATCATTCCTTTTATAGCTTTTTTTAATACAAGCAAAGAAAAGAAGCTCAACTCAGAATTGCCAAATATTGATGCAAGCTGTACAAAGATGTTGCTGAAACCAGCTGTTTTAAATATCTCTACTATGATCTTATCGAGTATTGATAAAAACAAGTCGAGTAGTAGCAAGCTAACGGTAGATGAGGTTGTGAGTGTAGGGAGGCGGACACTAGAGCAGCAGATTTACGCTGATAACACACCAGTGTCCTATATAAAGGGCAGAAAGGTCCATCTGCAGCTCTCCAGAACGTTGTTAGCAGGCTGAAGCGGTCAGAGCCATTGGTAACACCAGTGTCCTATATAAAGAGCAGAAAGGTCCATCTGCAGCTCTCCAGAACGTTGTTAGCAGGCTGAAGCGGTCAGAGCCATTGCACAGCCAGCAGGGCAGAGAAGAGCGGTGCACAGCATATGAAAGGAGAGACACTGCGAGACGCTAACTAGTGTTGAATGTATCTAATGTATTCACATGATAGTCGTTTTTCCCTAACTACAGTGTCCTCTAAAATAATTCGCATGTTCGTTTGATGCATGTAGCTAATTGTCTGAATTTGCTAACTATTTGAAGCTTTTGGTGCAGTTTCCTTTTCGTTAGCATTAGCTGCTAGGTAGCTACCTGACTATCAACATTCGTGTTAACAGATAACGACGTAGTATACATTTGACATTTAAAACATCACAAGCGGGTTTATTATCAACACATTTATGTTGCACTTCAGCTTGCATGACGCATTATTTCGTTTGCCTTAAATGCAATTGCGTAGCTATCTCCTTGCAAGCAAAATATGAGTTAATGTTGGAATAGTCTTGGACAAGGGGGTGTGCTTGGGAATTTGTTGGAAAATGAAACGCCTTGCCATGCAAGGACTACGGAATTTTGATCGAGGTTTGCAGTCTGCAAATGTTGCAGCTTTATTCTAGTTATTGAGATTAATAGAGAAATTGCTACATTGTCACAAACTCACCCAAGACGAGAGGTGCAGGCAGCGCGGGGTCTCCAGGACAGCCTCGCACGGGCTTCCATACAGGACCCAGCTCCAGCAGGAAACAGACGACTGTTCAGTTCGCCTGTTCAAATTCATTGTTGTGTTCAAACCACAAATCCCTCAACCTTCCATGAACCTTCAACCCACTTTATCCGTCAGAGTAACTCCTTTATCCCCGTGCAACAGGCAATGATCCAGTTTATACCATAGACGTAAAAAGGAATGCTCTGTCATACAGATAATTATATAGCCGCAAACAAAGTATATTGAAACATTGTGCAGTTTTGTAATGCGTTATTGTTGTTATAGCTTTATAAGCTTATATCCACTGTTAGAAACGAATGGAAACATTATCACTTCATTTAACTGGGTTGAGGTTATGCTATTTGCATGTTATGTCTGAGATTGTGGTAATAACCAGGGTATTGGGGTAAACAGGATTTAAATACCCCCATACTGAAGTTACAGGCAAATACACGGCTATCCTCCTTTGCCTCAGTCAGAGCTGCTTTCGTGATAAAGCTCTTTTATTTCTGATTAAATATAGCTTGTTATGTGATTGGCCGAAAGCTAAATATCCAGCAAATAAAAAGGCGGTGATCATTTAACTCATGACTAAGGTAAATTACCTCCAGCATACAGGGAAAGTTTAGGAAGTTTAAATATATACTTTCCCTGGGGGCGTGGTATGTTTTGTTGTTTACACTCAGTGATTGGTTGAATTTGAATGGGGACTAGAAATAATTGGCCAAATTGTGTGTCGTTACAGAAGGTTCTAGTTCATTTTGACGCTGGAGTCAAATCATATAGTATATAAAAATGAACACACATTGGCCTTTTCATAAAATACTATTCCTATGGAGTTGAATGAAGCATGCATTTAGAGGAAATGTAGAATATCTGACCAAAGGTCACATCGCTCAGCTTGCTGTGACTAGCGAAGGTATTTTTCGAGATATTTCCTTGATATCTATGCATGTTTAACCATGCATTTAGAGACGTTCGGTAATGCATAAAACATGGACAATGATGTATTCAGCTCTTCTGCGCCTCTATTTTACATACATTCTCCACTAGAGGGCGCAGACGGATCGATTTCAGCACCAAGTACATGTTTTGATTTATTTCCATACAGGATTTACCCGTGTTTTATCCAAAATTAAAGGCTCAGACTTTTCTGTTTCAGTTTACGCTGGCCAACATTCATGTCTCACTGGGCCATGGCTCCGGCAGACCTGCTCTCACTTAGGACCAAAGCCAGGCCACTGGTGTTTTCAGCCCGCGTTGACATAACAATGGCCCAAAGGCCGGCAGATGGAGTTAACATAACAATGGCTAACTGAACTTTAACACCTTCTCACAAAGCAATTGTTTGGTTGTTGATTCTGGTATTCACAAGTCCTCAGTGTCAGCCCTAGCTATGGAAACACAATTTCCTTAAATAATATACGGGTTGCATAGGGCGGCGAACAATTTTCCCAGCACCGTCCGGGTTAGGGGTAGGCCGTCATTGTAAAATAAGAATTTGTTCTTAATAAAGGTTCAATAAAAAAGGGTGTTTAGACGAGTGAAACACTGGGGCGGCAGGTAGCCTCGTGGTTAGAGTGTTGGACTTGTAACCAAAAGGTTGCAAGATCAAATCCCTGAGCTGACAAGATACAAATCTGTCATTCTGCCCCTGAACAAGGCAGTTAACCCACTGTTCCCCTGAACAAGGCAGTTAACCCACTGTTCCCCTGAACAAGGCAGTTAACCCACTGTTCCCCTGAACAAGGCAGTTAACCCGCTGTTCCCCTGAACAAGGCAGTTAACCCACTGTTCCCCTGAACAAGGCAGTTAACCCACTGTTCCCCTGAACAAGGCAGTTAACCCGCTGTTCCCCTGAACAAGGCAGTTAACCCACTGTTCCCCTGAACAAGGCAGTTAACCCACTGTTCCCCTGAACAAGGCAGTTAACCCACTGTTCCCCTGAACAAGGCAGTTAACCCACTGTTCCTAGGCTGTCATTGAAAATAAGAATTTGTTCTTAACTGACTTGCCCAGTTAAATAAAGGTAAAAAAAATACAGTTGAAAAGCTGCACCTGCTGCAGCAGAGCTGTGCTACAGTATCCAGACCAGAGCCTTCCTACAGTATCCAGACCAGAGCCTTCCTACAGTATCCAGACCAGAGCCTTCCTGCTGTCCTACAGTATCTAGACCAGAGCCTTCCTGCTGTGCTGTGCTACAGTATCCAGACCAGAGCCTTCCTGCTGTCCTACAGTATCTAGACCAGAGCCTTCCTGCTGTGCTGTGCTACAGTATCCAGACCAGAGCCTTCCTGCTGTGCTACAGTATCCAGACCAGAGCCTTCCTGCTGTCCTACAGTATCTAGACCAGAGCCTTCCTGCTGTGCTGTGCTACAGTATCCAGACCAGAGCCTTCCTGCTGTGCTACAGTATCCAGACCAGAGCCTTCCTGCTGTGCTACAGTATCTAGACCAGAGCCTTCCTGCTGTCCTACAGTATCCAGACCAGAGCCTTCCTGCTGTGCTACAGTATCTAGACCAGAGCCTTCCTGCTGTGCTGTGCTACAGTATCTAGACCAGAGCCTTCCTGCTGTGCTACAGTATCCAGACCAGAGCCTTCCTGCTGTGCTACAGTATCCAGACCAGAGCCTTCCTGCTGTGCTGTGCTACAGTATCCAGACCAGAGCCTTCCTGCTGTGCTGTGCTACAGTATCTAGACCAGAGCCTTCCTGCTGTGCTACAGTATCCAGACCAGAGCCTTCCTGCTGTGCTACAGTATCCAGACCAGAGCCTTCCTGCTGTGCTGTGCTACAGTATCCAGACCAGAGCCTTCCTGCTGTGCTGTGCTACAGTATCTAGACCAGAGCCTTCCTGCTGTGCTACAGTATCTAGACCAGAGCCTTCCTGCTGTGCTACAGTATCCAGACCAGAGCCTTCCTGCTGTGCTGTGCTACAGTATCCAGACCAGAGCCTTCCTGCTGTGCTACAGTATCCAGACCAGAGCCTTCCTGCTGTGCTGTGCTACAGTATCCAGACCAGAGCCTTCCTGCTGTGCTACAGTATCCAGACCAGAGCCTTCCTGCTGTGTTACAGTATCCAGACCAGAGCCTTCCTGCTGTGTTACAGTATCTAGACCAGAGCCTTCCTGCTGTGCTGTGCTACAGTATCCAGACCAGAGCCTTCCTGCTGTGCTGTGCTACAGTATCTAGACCAGAGCATTCCTGCTGTCCTGTGCTACAGTATCTAGACCAGAGCCTTCCTGCTGTGCTACAGTATCCAGACCAGAGCCTTCCTGCTGTCCTACAGTATCCAGACCAGAGCCTTCCTACAGTATCTAGACCAGAGCCTTCCTGCTGTGCTACAGTATCCAGACCAGAGCCTTCCTGCTGTGCTACAGTATCCAGACCAGAGCCTTCCTGCTGTGCTGTGCTACAGTATCCAGACCAGAGCCTTCCTGCTGTGCTGTGCTACAGTATCCAGACCAGAGCCTTCCTGCTGTACTGTGCTACAGTATCCAGACCAGAGCCTTCCTGCTGTGCTACAGTATCCAGACCAGAGCCTTCCTACAGTATCCAGACCAGAGCCTTCCTACAGTATCTAGACCAGAGCCTTCCTGCTGTGCTGTGCTACAGGATCCAGACCAGAGCCTTGCTGCTGTGCTGTGCTACAGTATCCAGACCAGAGCCTTCCTGCTGTGCTGTGCTACAGTATCTAGACCAGAGCCTTCCTGCTGTGCTGTGCTACAGTATCTAGACCAGAGCCTTCCTACAGTATCCAGACCAGAGCCTTCCTGCTGTGCTGTGCTACAGGATCCAGACCAGAGCCTTCCTGCTGTGCTACAGTATCCAGACCAGAGCCTTCCTACAGTATCCAGACCAGAGCCTTCCTGCTGTGCTGTGCTACAGTATCCAGACCAGAGCCTTCCTGCTGTGCTGTGCTACAGTATCCAGACCAGAGCCTTCCTGCTGTGCTGTGCTACAGTATCCAGACCAGAGCCTTCCTGCTGTGCTACAGTATCCAGACCAGAGCCTTCCTACAGTATCCAGACCAGAGCCTTCCTACAGTATCTAGACCAGAGCCTTCCTGCTGTGCTGTGCTACAGGATCCAGACCAGAGCCTTGCTGCTGTGCTGTGCTACAGTATCCAGACCAGAGCCTTCCTGCTGTGCTGTGCTACAGTATCTAGACCAGAGCCTTCCTGCTGTGCTGTGCTACAGTATCTAGACCAGAGCCTTCCTACAGTATCCAGACCAGAGCCTTCCTGCTGTGCTGTGCTACAGGATCCAGACCAGAGCCTTCCTGCTGTGCTACAGTATCCAGACCAGAGCCTTTCTGCTGTGCTACAGTATCCAGACCAGAGCCTTCCTGCTGTGCTACAGTATCTAGACCAGAGCCTTCCTGCTGTGCTACAGTATCTAGACCAGAGCCTTCCTGCTGTGCTGTGCTACAGTATCTAGACCAGAGCCTTCCTGCTGTGCTACAGTATCCAGACCAGAGCCTTCCTACAGTATCCAGAGCCTTTCTGCTGTGCTACAGTATCCAGACCAGAGCCTTCCTGCTGTGCTGTGCTACAGTATCCAGAGCCTTGCTGCTGTGCTGTGCTACAGTATCCAGACCAGAGCCTTCCTGCTGTGCTGTGCTACAGTATCTAGACCAGAGCCTTCCTGCTGTGCTGTGCTACAGTATCTAGACCAGAGCCTTCCTGCTGTGCTGTGCTACAGTATCCAGACCAGAGCCTTCCTGCTGTGCTACAGTATCTAGACCAGAGCCTTCCTGCTGTGTTACAGTATCCAGACCAGAGCCTTCCTGCTGTGCTGTGCTACAGTAGCTATATCAGTATGGTTACGTGCGCACTAATAACTAGATACCGATTATGGCATTAGTCACGTGAACACCTTACTCTACTTATCTTCCTCGGCGTAGGGTCATAATGGAAGTAAACAAACACCAGATTTTCTGTACTAATCTTTCAAATTATTAGGACATTTAAACACCTTAATCAGAGTTATAGCGGTGTATTTGATCTGCGCATGTGCTAGGACGAGCAGCGATAGCGTCCTTCTTTTGCGCAAGTGAGTTCGGAAAAACTGAAAGTATGCATTGTAGAAATATTTTTAACATGCAAACTTTATATGTCCGAACTCAGAATCAAATATGCTTATTAAAGATAACATGGTACTGTAGCTGTGGTAGAGCGCTGATGGCCTATTTTCTGCATTTATCAAAGTCCCATCAGGAAGCCTGATTTCAGATGTGTCCATATATTTGGTATTCATTAGGATCCCCATTAGCCGCTGCAAAAGCATCAGCTACTCTACCAGGGGTCCACATGAAACATGACATAATACATAGTACAGAACATTATTAGTCAAGGACTGAAATACATACGTTTAAAATGTCACACACAGCCTACATATCAGTACACACAATATCTACGTCTAATACATAGTACAGTGTAAATTACAATACAATATATATAAAATGGCTATGTCTCTTCAGTCCCTTTTGTGCAGTAAGGTGTTATTTTATGTTTTTCTTTCTGTTTTTATTGCTAGCTTGAGTTACCTGTGTTGGCAGAGAGTCCCATGTATTCATGGATCTATTTAAAGCATTTGCATTTCCCAGCCTCTGTTCTGGACCTGGGGACTGTGAAGATACTGGTTGCATGTCTTGTGTTGAACCGATGAGTGTCTGAACTGTGAAGATACTGGTTGCATGTCTTGTGTTGAACCGATGAGTGTCTGAACTGTGAAGATACTGGTTGCATGTCTTGTGTTGAACCGATGGGTGTCTGAACTGTGAAGATACTGGTTGCATGTCTTGTGTTGAACCGATGGGTGTCTGAACTGTGAAGATACTGGTTGCATGTCTTGTGTTGAACCGATGAGTGTCTGAACTGTGAAGATACTGGTTGCATGTCTTGTGTTGAACCGATGAGTGTCTGAACTGTGAAGATACTGGTTGCATGTCTTGTGTTGAACCGATGAGTGTCTGAACTGTGAAGATACTGGTTGCATGTCTTGTGTTGAACCGATGAGTGTCTGAACTGTGAAGATACTGGTTGCATGTCTTGTGTTGAACCGATGAGTGTCTGAACTGTGAAGATACTGGTTGCATGTCTTGTGTTGAACCGATGAGTGTCTGAACTGTGAAGATACTGGTTGCATGTCTTGTGTTGAACCGATGGGTGTCTGAACTGTGAAGATACTGGTTGAACAGGCAGTTCCTTCAACACGTCAATACCTCTCACAAAGACCAATAGTGATGCAGTCAATCTCTCCTCAACTTTAAAGCCAGCTTTAAAGCCAGCATGTTACTGACACTTTCCCTCCGTGTACACTACCGTTCAAAAGTTTGGGGTCACTTAGAAATGTCCTTGTTTTCGAAAGAAAAGCACCTTTTTTTGTCCATTAAAATAACATCAAATTTATCAGAAATACAGTGTAGACATTGTTCATGTTGTAAATGACTATTGTTGCTGGAAACGATAGATTTTTATGGAATATCTACATAGGTGTATAGAGGCCCATTATCAGCAACCATCACTCCTGTGTTCCAATGGCACGTTGTGTTAGCTAATCCAAGTTTATCATTTTAAAAGGCTAATTAATCGTTAGAAAACCCTTTTGCAATTATGTTAGCACAGCTGAAAACTGTTGGTCTGATTAAAGAAGCAATAAAACTTGCCTTCTGTAGACTAGTTGAGTATCTGGAGCATCAGCATTTGTGGGTACCATTACAGGCTCAAAATGGCCAGAAACAAAGAACTTTCTTCTGAAACTCGTCAGTCTATTCTTGTTCTGAGAAATGAAGGCTATTCCATGCGAGAAATTGCAAAGAAACTGAAGATCTCGTACAAGGCTGTGTACTTCTTCCTTCACAGTACTGCGCAAACTGGCTCTAACCAGAATAGAAAGAGGAGTGGGAGGCCCCAGTGCACAACTGAGCAAGAGGGCAAGTACATTAGAGTGTCTAGTTTGGGAAATAGATGCCTCACAAGTCCTCAACTGGCAGCTTCATTAAATAGTACCCGCAAATCACCAGTCTCAACGTCAACAGTGAAGAGGCGACTTCGGGATGTTAGTTTTCATGCCCACCACAGCACAGAGACAGCCTTAGTTAAAGTGGTAAATTATCTTGGAGCCAACACAGGCACCAAACAGCTCTCTGTCGTTGTACTCTTAGATTTAAGTGCTGCATTCGACACTGTTGACCACGATGTCCTTCTGGACTGTATGGAGTTCCCGAAGCAGATGGGGAGAACGTGCGGCAAGAGACCATCAAAGTCTGCCAAGCTATCCTACCTGTGGGGAAGGCTAAGCTAGCAGATGTTGTCGACACTGTACATCGCCTCGGCACGAGAAGGCAGGGTAACTCCAAGTCCAGAGGAGTCATTCTCCAGTTCACATCACGGATCTGCAGGGATGCCATTAGGAAAGCAGCCAAGAAATCTACTTTCCTACGTGACAACAATCTGCGGTTTGCTGAAGACCTCTTGAAAACAGACAGAAAAAGGAGAGGTCAGCTGTGGAAAAAGCACGAAAAGAAGGTGCTTCCTCTTGAGAACTGTTATAAGCTGTGCCTGGTGGTCAACATAGGCTACCTAGATAGCTACCTCTGATGGGAGCAGATCCCACTCCCGGCTCTACGGTGATTTAACCTTCGTTCTAACTGCACAGGACTACTGGAGAAATGGATGTTCACTATTGTATTTGTTCTCTCACTTCTGATATGTTTACCTGCAGTAATAGGCAGTGAGCAAGATCTTTGTTGTTTCTTGTTCTGGCAGTTAGCTTTGTTATGCTAAACTATTCTCACTCAATCATTTATATCTGGTATGCAACGCTGGTTTCCTTTCATTCTTTTTCGATTTGCGATTGTTGTTTAGCTCATAGTATTTTGTTCTATATTCCACTTTGTCGTTGTCTATAGTTTCACTCAATGCTAGGGGGTTAAGAAATAATGTAAAGCGCAAAGCATTATTTTTGTTTGCCAAACAGCTTAAAACAGATGTATGTTTTTTCAAAGAGTCTCATTCAGTTTCTACCGACGTCAACTTCTGGAGATCTCAGTGGGGTAATGTTGTATGTCTCTCTCATGGTTCTGAACGCTCTGCTGGAGTTACCACTCTAAAGAATAACTTCAATGGAAGTATTTTGCACTCCGACTGTGACCCTTCTGGTCACTTTCTTTGTCTTGTCATCAACTGTAACAACCGCATCATTATTATTCCCAACATTTATGGTTACAATTCCAAACTTGAAAATGATCACTTACTTGAATCTTTAGAAAAGCATATTCTCCATTGGCTAACCAAGTTCCCTAATGCTTTACATATAGTAGCTGGGGATTTTAATATTTTTCTGAATAATTTAATTGATAGATGGCCTCTGGGACAGTCCACTACTATGAATACAAGTTTGAGGCAGTTTATGGAAAGGTTTGATATTATAGATATTTGGAGAGTAAAGTTTCCTAATGACAAGTCTTTCACATGGAGTAATAAGGCACAATCCAGACAATCATTCATAGATTTTTGGCTGGTGTCTAAATGTTTTGATAAACAGGGTATTTCTGTTAACATCCTGGCCGCTCCCCTTACTGATCATAGAGCTGTTTATATTGACTACACAGTTTATCTCTGATAATGGCCTTGGCAGAGCATCCTACTGGAAGCTTAATAGCTCTATATTAAAACATGAGTTGGTCAAGATGGAGATAAACAATTTAATTACACACATTTGGAACAAAGCTATAAATGACAATTCATACAGTAATAACTGGGAGCTTTTTAAATATGAGGTTGGAAAATATTTAAGAACATATGGGAGTTTTCTTGCCAAGACGAGGAGAGCTGAAGAAGAAAGTATAATTACAAAGATCACCTCTCTTGTTCAAAAGACTGTTGAAAGTCTCAGAGGACAAATCTGTTCCGCTTGAGCTACAAAACAAGTTGGATGATATGTATAAACTGAAAGCAGATCTAGGAAGAAGTGGCTAGAGGAGGGTGAAAAAAAGTAATCTTATTTTTTCAGGTTAGAAAAATACCACTCTAAAAATAATATAATTCAACAATTAAATATTAATGGTCTCATCACAGATGATCCCAAATTAATCTCTAACTTTAGTTGCAACTTCTACAGGAATTGATATATAGTTCTAAGTATTGTGAGCTTTCCTCCACTCTTTTTTTGACTCTCTGGGGGGGTGAAATCAATTGGGGAGGCTGAGAGGGAACAGTGTGATGACCCTATTATAGTTGAAGAGATCATGTATTCTATTGAACACCTTCAAAATAATACATCTCCTGGGACTGATGCTGATCTGATCTGCTGAGTTTCACCAAACATTTTCTCAACAGTTGGCCCTATTTCTGTTGGAGGTCTTTTCTGAAAGCATTACAAATAATGCTCTCCCTCCCAGTTTGACTCAAGGTCTGATTACATTAATCCCTAAGCCCAAGACTTGCTTCTACTTGATAATTGGCGTCAAATCTGTCTGCTCAATAATGACTACAATATATTAGCCTCTATTTTTGCAAAAAGAATGAAGGCAGTATTGGACTCAATTATAGAAGAGACCCAATCTGGCTTCATGAGGAATAGACATATATCTAATAATATCCGACTGGTGTTAGACCTTATTGACTATTCTGATTTAATCTTCGAAGATAGACTTTTATAAAGCCTAAGAAGACAATAAAACTTTGATACAGTGGAACATGAGTTTCTATTTCTCTCCCTTGGGAAATTGGTTTTTGAAGAATTATTTTGTAGTACTATTAAAACTCTTTATATTAATGGGAACAGTTCAATTAAATTAAAGCATGGCACTTCTAGATTTGATTTGAAAAGAGGAATTAGGCAAGGTTGCCCAATTTCGCCTTACCTCTTCCTGCTTGCAACCCAACTTCTTACAAGTTCTGTTAAATCCAGCGATAGAAAAGGGATCTCGATTGCTGACAGAGATATTATCATCAGTCAACTTGCAGATGACACCACCCTCTTTTTGAAAGATGCTGACCAGATTCCTAGAGCAGTCGATGTGATAAATATATTTTCCAAAGCATCTGGTCTTTGCCTAAACCTTAATAAGTGTTAATTGTTTGCTGTTAAAGACTGTGTCATACCCTATATATGCAATATTCCAGTCAAGGAAAAAGTAACATACCTTGGGATTACCATATCTAAGGATCAACAGGAAAGATTATCATTACATTTTATACCTATTATTGAAAAAAAAAAAGAAGTTGAACCATTGATTGCAGAGGGATTTATCCTTGAAAGGTCGAGTATTGCTTTCTAAAGCTGAAGTTATCTCCAGACTTACTATGCAGCCCAGGCCCTATATCTTGACAACAAAATAGGTAAAGCGGTTGACCAGGTGCTTTTCAACTTCATCTGGAAAAATTGTACACATTATATTAGGAAATCTGCCATTATGGTGGTCTCAATTTTTTTTATTTTCCTACTTTGAATAATACTTTTAAGATAAATTGGGCTAAACATTTTTTAAAGAATCCAACTTCAATTTGGAATTTCATTCCTCATTATATCTTCTCCCGTTTTGGTGGTGTCACGGCTGTCGTAGTGATGAGACCAAGGCGCAGCGGGTTGCGTGCTCAACATATTATTTATTAAAGATGTGAACACGAAAAAACAAGAAAATACAGAAACACGACAGGAACAGTTTTGCATGCTAACAAAACGCAGTGCAAAAACAACTACCCACAACTAAACAGGTGAAAACAAGCACTTTAAATATGACTCCCAATCAGGAACAACTCCCAATCAGTTCCATCTGGAAATCTCATGTGGTTTAGAGGTGTAGCCAGACCTCACCTTGTTGACCTACCCTCGCTTAATCCAGTTGACTCTCCAATAGGGAAAATATGTTCCTCCTTGCTCCCTCAGAACAACAGATCTATACGTGCTTTATTTCAATGGGATATTGTATCCATTTCTTATGTCATAAGTTACTGGAATACATTGGTCACTAATATCTGTTGGTAAAAAGTCTGGTTATTACCACACAAATACCTGCTTGTTAACAAGGTGAAAGAGGTCTCTTTCAGAATGATCCATAAGTGTTACCCTGCGAATCATTACCTGAAGAAACTCAAAAAATACATTAACATTGATTGTACTTTTTGTGTTGAGCATACAAAAACAGTTTCTCATTTATTTTGGCATTGTCTACATGTAAAACAATTATGGAAAGACATTCACAGTTTTATAATTGTTAATATTCTTGATGACTTTTGTGTGTTATGGGAGAATGTGCTGCTCGGTTTCCTTAACTATAATAAGGATAAAGAAAAACACATTGACCTCATAAATGTAATTGTACTAATGGCAACATTTCATATTCATAAATGTAAATTCACGAATAAAAAAACACTCCTCTGTGTTTTCTATAAAGAATTCGAGCAGTACATTAAGACCATTCAACATTCTCCTAATAAGAAAGCTGTTAAAACAATCAATATGTGTGTTTCTTTTAAAGTCTTTGTATAATCTGTAATTTGATGTACCCCCTAGCATATGTTATCATTGTCTATTTGTGTACTTCTTGTATGTATACAGACTATTCTACATTATTATAAATAAAAAATAAATAAAACATTGCTCGCCTGAGGTAGAGTACCTTATGATAAGTTGTCAACCACATTATCTACCAAGAGAGTTATTATCTGTATTATTCGTAGCCATCTATTTACCACCACAAAGCTAAGCTGGCACTAAGACAGCTCTCAACCAACTCTGTAAGGCCATAAGCAAACAACAAAATGCTCTTCCAGAAGCGGCATTCCTAGTGGCCGTGGACTTTAATGCAGGCAAACTTAAATCAGTTTTACCAAATTTTTACCAGCATGTCACATGTGCAAAGAGGGCGGAATCCTAGACCACCTTTACTCCACACACAGAGATGCATACAAAGCTCTCCCTCGCCCTCCATTTGGCAAATATGACCACAATTCTATCATCCTGATTCCTGCTTACAAGCAAAAACTATGCCCTCAGACGAACCATCAAACAAGCAAAGCATCAATACAGGATTAAGATTGAATCCTACTACACTGGCTCTGATGCTCATCAGATGTGGCAGGGCTTGAAAACTATTACGGACTAGAAAGGGAAACCCAGACGCGAGCTGCCCAATGACACGAGCCTACAAGACAAGCTAAATGCCTTTTATGCTCGCTTCGAGGCAAGCAACACTGAAGCATGCACAAGAGCATCAGCTGTTCTGCATGACTGTGATAACGCTCTCGGTAGCCGATGTGAACAAAACCTTTAAACAGGTTAACATTCACAAAGCCGCTGGGCCAAACGGATTACCAGGACGTGTACTCAAAGCATGCACGGACCAACTGTCAAGTGTCTTCACTGACATTTTCAACCTCTCCCTTAACGAGCCTGTAATACCTACATGTTTCAAGCAGACCAAAATAGTCCCTGCACCAAAGGATGCGAAAATAACCTGCCTAAATGATTACCGCCCCGTGGCACTCACGTCTGTAGCCATGAAGTGCTTTGAAAGGCTGGTCATGGCTCAGATCAACAGCACCCTCCCGGACACCCTAGACCCACTCCAATTTGCATACCGCCCCAACAGATCCACAGATGACGCAATCTCAATCACACTCCACACCGCCTTTTCTCACCTGGACAAAAGGAACACCTATGTGAGAATGCTGTTCATCGACTACAGCTCAGCGTTCAACACCATAGTGCCCACGAAGCTCATCACTAAGCTAAGGACTCTGGGACTAAACAACTTGATCCTGGACTTCCTGACAGGTTGCCCCCAGGGGGTAAGAGTAGGCAACAATACATCTGCCACGCTGATCATTAACACTGGGGCCCCTCAAGGGTGTGTACTTAATCTCCTCCTGTATTTCCTGTTCACCCACGACTGTGTGGCCAAACATGACTCCAACACCATCATTAAGTTTGCTGACGACACAACAGTTGTAGGCCTGATCACCGACAACAATGAGACGGCCTATAGGGAGGAGGACAGAGAACTGGCAGTGTGGTGCCAGGACAACAACCTCTCCCTCAATGTGAGCAAGACAAAGAAGCTGATCGTGGACTACAGGAAAAGGTGGGCCGAACAGGCCCCCATTAACATCGACAGGGCTGTAGTGGAGCAGGTCAAGAGTTTCAAGTTCCTTGGTGTCCACATCACCAATGAACTATCATGGTCCAAACATACCAAGACAGTCGTGAAGAGGGCAAAACAAAACCTTTTAATTTGGCATGGGCCCCCAGATCCTCAAAAGGTTCTACAGCTGCACCATCGAGAGCATCCTGATCGGTTGCATCACCGCCTGGTATGGCAACTGCTCGGCATATGATCGTAAGGCGCTACAGAGGGTAGTGCAAATGGCCCAGTACATCACTGGGGCCAAGCTTCCTGCCATCCAGGACCTATATAATAGGTGGTGTCAGAGGAAAGCCCATAAAATTGTCAGAGACTCCGGTCACCCAAGTTATAAACTGTTTTCTCTGCTACTGCACGGCAAGCGGTACCGGAGCGCCAAGTCTAGGACCAAAAGGTTCCTCAACAAGTTCTACCCCCAAGCCATTAGACTGCTGAACAATTCATAAAAATCGCCACCGGACAATTTACATTGACCCCCGCTTGTACACTGCTGCTACCCTATGCATAGTCACTTCGCCCCCACCTACATGTACAGATTACCTCAATAGCCTGTACCCCTACACACTGACTCAGTACCGGTGCCCCCTGTATATAGCCTCCACACTGACTCGGTACCGGTGCCCCCTGTATATAGCCTCGTTATTGTTATTCATATTGTGTTACTTTTTATTATGACTTTTTATTTTAGCCTACTTGGTAAATATTTTCTTCTTCTTGAACTGCACTGTTGGTTAAGGGCTTGTAAGTAAGCATTTCACGGTAAAGTCTACACTTGTTGTATTCGGCGCATGTGGCAAATAAAGTTTGATTTGATTTTGATTTGATTTGACAGACTGGAGAAGTGGGTTGGCCTCTCCGGCCCAGGAGAGGTGGGTTGGCCTCTCCGGTCCAGAAGAAGTGGGTTGACCTCTCCAGTCCAGGAGAAGTGGGTTGACCTCTCCGGTCCAGGAGAAGTGGGTTGGCCTCTCCGGCCCAGGAGAAGTGGGTTGGCCTCTCTGGCCCAGGAGAAGTGGGTTGGCCTCTCCGGTACAGGAGCCTAAATGATAATTGTTGCCTAATCTAATGCACACCTTCAAACTTATATTATAACGGTAGTTTTAGCCAATACAGTCAGTGATATACACTGCTCCAAAAATAAAGGGAACACTTAAACAACACATCCTAGATCTGAATGAAAGAAATAATCTTATTAAATACTTTTTTCTTTACATAGTTGAATGTGCTGACAACAAAATCACACAAAAATAATCAATGGAAATCCAATTTATCACCCATGGAGGTCTGGATTTGGAGTCACACTCAAAATTAAAGTGGAAAACCACACTACAGGCTGATCCAACTTTGATGTAATGTCCTTAAAACAAGTCAAAATGAGGCTCAGTAGTGTGTGTGGCCTCCACGTGCCTGTATGACCTCCCTACAATGCCTGGGCATGCTCCTGATGAGGTGGCGGATGGTCTCCTGAGGGATCTCCTCCCAGACCTGGACTAAAGCATCCGCCAACTCCTGGACAGTCTGTGGTGCAAAATGGCGTTGGTGGATGGAGCGAGACATGATGTCCCAGATGTGCTCAATTGGATTCAGGTCTGGGGAACGGGCAGGCCAGTCCATAGCATCAATGCCTTCCTCTTGCAGGAACTGCTGACACACTCCAGCCACATGAGGTCTAGCATTGTCTTGCAATAGGAGGAACCCAGGGCCAACCGCACCAGCATATGGTCTCACAAGGGGTCTGAGGATCTCATCTCAGTACCTAATGGCAGTCAGGCTACCTCTGGCGAGCACATGGAGGGCTGTGCGGCCTCCCAAAGAAATGCCACCCCACACCATGACTGACCCACCGCCAAACCAGTCATGCTGGAGGATGTTGCATGCAGCAGTACGTTCTCCACGGCGTCTCCAGACTCTGTCACGTCTGTCACGTGCTCAGTGTGAACCTGCTTTCATCTGTGAAGAGCACAGGGCGCCAGTGGCGAATTTGCCAATCTTGGTGTTCTCTGGCAAATGCCAAACGTCCTGCACGGTGTTGGGCTGTAAGCACAACCCCCCCTGCTGACGTCGGGCCCTCATACCACCCTCATGGAGTCTGTTTCTGACCGTTTGAGCAGACACATGCACATTTGTGGCCTGCTGGAGGTCATTTTGCAGGGCTCTGGCAGTGCTCCTCCTGCTCCTCCTTGCACAAAGGCAGAGGTAGCGGTCCTGCTGCTGGGTTGTTGCCCTCCTACGGCCTCCTCCACATCTCCTGATGTACTGGCCTGTCTCCTGGTAGCGCCTCCATGCTCTGGACACTACACTGACAGACACAGCAAACCTTCTTGCCACAGCTCGCATTGATGTGCCATCCTGGATGAGCTGCACTACCTGAGCCACTTGTATGGGTTGTAGACTCCGTCTCATGCTACCACTAGAGTGAAAGCACCGCCAGCATTCAAAAGTGACCAAAACATCAGCCAGGAAGCATAGGAACTGAGAAGTGGTCTGTGGTCTCCACCTTCAGAACCACTCCTTTATTGGGGGTGTCTTGCTTATTGCCTATAATTTCCACCTGTTGTCTATTCCATTTGCACAACAGCATGTGAAATTTATTGTCAATCAGTGTTGCTTCCTAAGTGGACAGTTTGATTTCACAGAAGTGTGATTGACTTGGAGTAACATTGTGTTGTTTAAGTGTTCCCTTTATTTTTTTGAGCAGTATACTTTACAATATTGAAACAAAGCCTATACCATATGACTGTTCCTACACTGTGTTACTAATCCTGATACCACCTGTTTAGCGCCACTGGCTCACAGTTACTATTATTCTGTTGACGCAGAGGTTCATCCAAGATGGAGGCGGCCTGTGATATTTACGCCAGGGCTGCCAACATGTACAAGATGGCAAAGAACTGGTGTGGTGAGAACACTGTCTTGTAACCATGTAGAACTGGTGTGGTGAGAACACTGTCCTGTAACCATATAGAACTGGTGTGGTGAGAACACTGTCTTGTAACCATATAGTACTGGTGTGATGAGAACACTGTCTTGTAACTATATACAACTGGTGTGGTGCGAACACTGTCTTGTAACCACAGTTGAAGTCTGAAGTTTACATATACCTTAGCCAAATACATTTAAAAACTGTTTTTAACAATTCCTGACATTTAATCCAAGTCAAAATTCCCTGTCTTAGGTCAGTTAGGATCACCACTTTATTTTAACAATGTGAAATGTCAGAATAATAGTAGAGAGAATGATTTATTTCAGCTTTTATTTATTTCATCACCTTCCCAGTGGGTCAGAAGTTTACATACACTCAATTAGTATTTGGTAGCATTGCCTTTAAATTGTGTAACGTGGGTCAAATGTTTTGGGTAGCCTTCCACAAGCTTCCCACAATAAGTTGGGTGAATTTTGACCCATTCATCCTGACAAAGCTGGTGTAACTGAGTCAGGTTTGTAGGCCTCCTTGCTCGCACACACTTTTTCAGTTCTGCCCACAAATTTTCTATAGGATTGAGGTCAGGGCTTTGTGATGGCAACACCAATACCTTGACTTTGTTGTCCGTAAGCCATTTTGCCACAACTTTGGAAGTATGCTTGGGGTCATTGTCCATTTGGAAGACCCATTTGCGACCAAGCTTTAACTTCCTGACTGACGTCTTGAGATGTTGCTTCAATATATCCACATCATTTTCCTCCCTCATAATGCCGTCTATTTTGTGAAGTGCCCCAGTCCCTCCTGCAGAAAAGCACCCCCACAACATGATGCTGCCACCCCCGTGCTTCATGGTTGGGATGGTGTTCTTCGGCTTGCAAGTCTCACCCTTTTTTCTTCCAAACTCAACGATGGTCATTATGGCCAAACAGTTCTATTTTTTTTTCATCAGACCAGAGGACATTTCTTCAAAAAGTATGATCTTTGTCCCCATGTGCAGTTGCAAACCGTAGTCTGACTTTTTTATGGCGGTTTTGGAGCAGTGGCTTCTTCCTTGCTGAGCGGCCTTTCAGGTTATGTCGATATAGGACTCGTTTTACTGTGGATATAGATACTTTTGTACCTGTTTCCTCCAGCATCTTCACAAGGTCCTTTGCTGTTTTTCTGGGATTGATTTGCACTTTTGCACCAAAGTACATTCATTTCTAGGAGACAGAACACGTCTCCTTCCTGAGCGGTATGACGGTTGCGTGGTCCCATGGTGTTTATACTTGCGTACTATTATTTGTACAGATGAATGTGGTACCTTCAGGCATTTGTAAATTGCTCCAAAGGATGAACCAGAGTTGTGGAGGTCTACAATATTTTTTCTGAGGTCTTGGCTGACTTCTTTTGATTTTCCCCACGATGTGAAGCAAAGAGGCACTGAGTTGGAAGGTAGGCCTTGAAATACATCCACAGGTACATCTCCAATTGACAAATTATGTAAATTAGCCTATCAGGAGCTTCCAAAGCAATGAAATCATTTTCTGGAATTTTCCAAGCTGTTTAAAGGCACAGTCAACTTGTGATACAGTGAATTATAAATGAAATAATCTGTCTGTAAACAATTATTGGAAAAATTACTTGTGTCATGCACAAAGTAGATGTCCTAACTGACTTGCCAAAACTATAGTTTGTTAACAAGAAAAACGAGTGAAAAACGAGTTTTAATTACTCCAACCTAAGTGTATGTAAACTTCCGACTTCAATTGTATATACACATACCTATATAAATATACATACTTAAAAAAAATATATTATTATTATTATTATTTGAATTATTATTCCCCCGCAAACCCTACCACCCTTCCCCCAATTGGAGTAAACTAATAAACAATAACACTTAGGCTTCTACCTTCAGTTTACACATCTTATACACAGTTTACAGACACTGTATTTTACAATAGTTATATTTTGTTTGCTTTTAGTCCTTCCTCTATTTCTGATGTCCATCCAGTTTGATTTCTATTTGTAACTGTGCTATTTCACAACAGTGTCTGAACCTATATACATGTAACAGACCCTGGATGTTTTACATTGGTTATCTTGTTATTAGTCCCGCCCTTCAGCTCCATTCAACCCCTCCCATCTATCTCTCAACATCATCCATTTTGGATTTCTATTTGCCATATATTTTTCAACTGTGCTGTGATGCTTCACAAAAGTACTGAACCTTTCTTTTCTCATAGCTTCTACAGATTGTAAATTAAAAATAAACATTTTTGCTAAAATAATTATTTTATTGATTGATTGACTATGGCTTTTCAAATCACCCAGTATTGCTATCTGCAGCGTTAGTTCTAGGGAAATGTTGCAATTCTTCAGCCATTCCTGGACCTGTGACCAAAAACGAGCAACATATGGACAATACCAAAATAAATGATCTAATGACTATGCCTCCTCACAGCAAAATCTGCAGAGCTGGGAAGATTGTTTCCCCCATATATAACATTCTATTGGTTGCAAGAATTTTGTATAGTAATTTAAATTGAAAAATGTGAAGTTTTGAATCCGGCGTTGTTTTGTGTATTAATTCATAAACCATGTGCCATGGAATGGGTACATCAAAAATCTCTTCCCAACTACTTTGCAATTTATATGGCACATCTGTCCGTTTTTTAGTCCTTAAATGAAATTGGTATATGTTTTTATTTATCACACTTTTCTTTAACCATTTATGTTCTTTAATGCAGGGCCGACATACAAGTTCCTTACTTTTTTCCCCTTCTACTTGCCTCTTCCATTTTTGTGGTAACGCTGCAATTAGTTGGTTGTCGTTTTGGGTAGAGCAGACATTTCCATATGACTGTGTTAGCTGCATGTGTGACATCACTCCACTTATGATATTCACTAAAATTATACCTTTTTTTAAAACATCTCTTAGATTATTTTTTGGGATTTTTATCAATTAGTATATTTGAGTTTAACCACAATATTTGTTGTATTATTTGTTCTGTCTTTTCAGGTGGTTTAAACTGAAATTGCAATCAACTTTCTGAGGCTTGTTTAAAAAAAAGAAAAAATATCTGGGAGATTATTTCCTTTTCAAACAACCAAAAGTGAGCAGGTGTAATCTGAATAAAGGGAAAAAGGCCATTCTTGAACATAGGATGAGACATTCCTACCAATTTACTAGAGAAGCAGTTTGGATTTAAGTATAACTTTTGTATGACTGATGCCTTTAGTGAGGGGTCTAATGCTTTAATATTTAACAATTTCTGCCCTCCAATTTCATATTCGTTATATAAATAGGCCATTTTAATTTTGTCTGGCTTGCCATTCCTAATTAAATAGAATATTTTTTGTTCATATAATTTAAAAAGCAGGTCACGAGGTGTAGGCAAAACCATAAGCAAATAGGTAAACTGTGATATGACTAAAGAGTTAATCAGGATGATTTTTCCACAAATAGACAGGTATTTTCCTTTCCATGGTAGCAAGATCTTATCTATTTTTGCTAACTTTCTATAAACATTTATTGGAGTGAGATAATTTCTTTCTTTTGGGATTTGTATACCAAGAATGTCCACATCGTCCAGACCATTTCATTGGTAAACTACACGGTAATGTAAAATTTGCATTTTTTAGTGATCCAA
Source organism: Salmo salar (assembly GCF_965601325.2). Classification (NCBI taxonomy): domain Eukaryota; kingdom Metazoa; phylum Chordata; class Actinopteri; order Salmoniformes; family Salmonidae; genus Salmo; species Salmo salar. The sequence goes on from NC_138310.1 coordinate 96,279,246, forward strand.
TACGTAATACACTTATCATAATTTGGTTTTAATCCAGAGAGGATAGCAAAAGTATCTAGATCCTCTATGAGGCCATGGAGAGATTCTAATTATGGTTTTAAAAGAAAACATGACTCATCAGCGTACAATGACACACTCGTTTTTAAGCCACAGATTTCTAATCCCTTAATATTATTGTTTGATCTAATTTTAACAGCTAATATTTCGATGGCAATAATTAGATATGCCGATAGTGGACAACCTTGTTTTACTCCTCTAGATAGTTGAAAACTTTCTGAGATGTAACCGTTGTTTACTATTTTACACCTAGGGTTACTATACATAACTTTAACCCATTTTATAAGAGATTCCCCAAAATTGAAATATTCTAGGCATTTATATATAAACTCCAGTCATACTTTATCAAAAGCCTTTTCAAAATCAGCTATGAAAACCAGGCCTGGTGTCCCCGATATTTCATAGTATTCTATTGTTTCCAGTACTTGTCTTATATTATCTCCAATGTGTCGTCCATGTAAAACACCTGTCTGATTAGGATGAATAATATCTGACAATACTTTTTTAATTCTATGCACCAAGCATTTTGCTACGATTTTTACATCACAACACTGAAGTGTACTTGTTTAAATGGACTGGATCTTTATATATACCACTTGGGTCCTGTTTCAGTAATAATGATATCAGACATTCTTGTTGCATGCCCGAAAAGTTTACCATTTTATATAGGAGTGGTTAAAACATGCTCATAATGGTCCTCTGAATATATCAAAAAAAGTTTGGTATATCTCCACTGGTATGCTATCCAGCTCTGGAGTTTGCCTGGACTTAAAGGCTTTAATTGCATCAAGAAATTCCTCCTCTGTAATTTGGCCTTCACGTGAGTCTTTCTGTACAGATGTTAATTTTACATTATTTTAAGGAAAAAAATCTCTACAATTAGCTTCGGTTAGTGGAGATGGAGATTGAAACGAAACATATTCTTAAAGTACTTTACTTCCTCTTTCACAATATAATTCAGTGAATCATGCATGACTCCATCATTTGTAACAAGTTTCAATAAAAAAAATTTGGTAGCATTTCTATATTGAAGATTGAAAAAGAATTGCATTTTATCCCATATTCCATCCAGTTCGCTTTATTTTTATAATACATTACACTGGATCTTTCTTGAATAAGTTTCTCCATTTCTTTTTGTTTTTCCTCTAACTTATTCTGTGCCTCTATGGTACAGTTTTCATTGCTATCTAACTGTACTGTTAGTCCTTCAATTTCCTTTGTTAATATGGACTCGATCTAAATTGCTTTTGTTTTATAGATGAGTACTGAATTGCATGGCCTCTAAAGGCACATTTAAAAGTGTCCCATACAATAAGGGGATCTGCTGTACCTATGTTATAAATTCTTCTGTCCAAGTTCTAAACAATTTATCATCTAGTAGGCTTTGATTCAATTTCCAATATCCTCGCCCACGTGGAAATTCTGTAAGAGTAATAAATATATGACAATTATGTGATGATCCGATCACATTCTGTCCCCTATCAACACTTATTAAACTTTTGTTGCCAGAGAGAATGGCATAAGAAAGTAGTCAAGAAGACTAGCTTGATTAAGCCTCCGCCATGTATATCTCACTAGGTCAGGGTATTTAAGCCTCCACATATCCACTAATTCCAATATATCTATGACGTTCATGATTTCCTTAAGGGTGATAGTTTGTAGTGTGATTTCCTATTTAAGACCATATTAAAATCTCCCACCATAATAATAGAGTGTAGTGTTGCTTGTAGAGTTGATCAATTCTTATATATATAGATGGCGTAGCAGTCAGACGTCTTTGTCCTGTCGTGTCCCTTGTATATATCTTTTTATATCTTTTTCTTCGCATATCTTTTAAAATATTTTCCTAAACCTCAACTTCAAAATACTCTCCTGCAACCCGCCTCACCCAATGTGGCGTGGATCTGTTTTTTTCTAAAGTATTTCTATTTACTTCTGATCTGGAATCCCTCAACTGAAGCTATTCAGCTAACTAGCTACCAGCTATCAGTCAGCAAACCACTGCTAGCGGTCATCAGCTAGCCTTTAGCTCGGAAAGCTCTCGCCAGTTCGTACAACGTGACTCAAACCAGAGCATAACGGACCTAGTTTTTCTCTCCATATCCCCGGATTCCTACCGCAAACTCTGAACATTTTCATCTGGATCTTCGCAACTAGCTAACCGCAATCCCGGGTGACTACTCCTGGCTAGCGTTTCCATCCTGGAGCAAGCACCAATTAGCCTGAAGCTAGCCCGGCTAGGGTTCCTGGGCTACCAACGAAGCCCACTCCTGGGCTACAATATCCGGACCCCTTCTACTGCCGGTACGGGGCACAGAACCCCGCCGATCCTCTACGACTGGAATACCGACATAATCTGCCTGAGGATTCCAACAGGCCCCTCAGGCACGATGTCCGCTGAAGGCCCATTCTGCTAACCGCGGCCTGTTGGCTACCTAGAACTACTTGGAAACCTACTAATCCATGACTGGTCTACCGACGTCACCGCACGAAGAGGCAAAAACAGACTTACCTCCATCGCGACCTCCCCCAAAGGCCCTTCTGCTAACTTGCTAACCCCGGTCTGCTAACTGCTAGCTTGCTAGCCCCGGTCTGCTAACTGCTAGCTTGTTAGCCCCGGCCTGCTAACTGCTAGCTTATTAGCCCCGGCCTGCTAACTGTCTGAATCCATGTGTCCGCAGCCAGCACAACCACTCACTGGACCCATATGATCACTTGGCTACGCATGCTTCTCTCTAATATCAATATGCCTTGTCCAGTACTGTCCTGGTTAGTGATAACTGTCTTATTTCACTGTATAGCCTCTAGCCCTGCTCAATATGCCTTAACCAACCATGTTGTTCCACCTCCTACATACGCGATGACATCACCTGGTTTAAACGTCTCTAGAGAATATAGCTCTCTCATCATTACTCAATGGCTAGGTTTACCTCCAATGTACTCACATCCTACCATACCATTGTCTGTACACTATGCCTTGAATCTATGCTATTGTGCCCAGAAACCTGCTCCTTTTACTCTCTGTTCCAAAAGTGCTAGACGGCCAGTTCATATAGCCTTTAGCCGTACCCTTATCCTACTTCTCCTCTGTTCCTCTGGTGATGTAGAGGTTAATCCAGGTCCTGCAGTGCCTAGCTCCACTCCCACTCCCCAGGTGCTCTAATTTGGTGACTTCTGTAACCGTAAAAGCCTTGGTTTCATGCATGTTAACATTAGAAGCCTACTCCCTAAATTTGTTTTACTCACTGCTTTAGCACACTCTGCCAACCCGAATGTCTTAGCCGTGTCTGAATCCTGGCTTCGGAAAATCACCAAAAACCCTGAAATTTCCATCCCTAACTATAACATTTTCCGCCAAGATAGAACTGCCAAAGGGGGCGGTGTTGCAATCTACTGCAGAGATAGCCTGCAGAGTTCTGTCTTACTATTCAGGTCTGTACCCAAACAATTCGAGCTTCTACTTCTAAAAATGCACCTTTCCAGAAACAAGTCTCTCACTGTTGCCGCTTGCTATAGACCACCCTCTGCCCCCAGCTGTGCCCTCAACACCATATGTGAATTGATTGCCCCCCAGCTATCTTCTGAGCTCGTGCTACTAGGTGACCTAAACTGGGACATGCTTAACACCCCGGCCACTTTACAATCTAAGCTTGATGCCCTCAATCTCACACAAATTATCAATGAACCTACCAGGTACAACCCCAAATCCGTAAACACGGGCACCCTCATAGATTTCATCCTAACTAACTCGCCCTCCAAATACACCTCTGCTGTTTTCAACCAAGATCTCAGCCTCATTGCCTGCATCCGTAATGGGTCTGCAATCAAACGACCACCCCTCATCACTGTCAAACGCTCCCTAAAACACTTCTGCGATCAGGCCTTTCTAATCGATCTGGCCTGGGTATCCTGGAATGATATTGACCTCATCCCTCCAGACCTGTCTGCCCTTGACCAGCACAAAAACATCCTATGGCGTTCTGCATTAGCATCGAATAGACCCCGTGATATGCAACTTTTCAGGGAAGTTAGGAACAAATATACACAGGAAGTTAGGAAAGCTAAGGCTAGCTTTTTCAAACAGAAATTTGCATCCTGTAGTACAAAATCAAAAAAGTTCTGGGACACTGTAAAGTCCATGGAGAATAAGAGCACGTCCTCCCAGCTGCCCACTGCTCTGAGGCTAGGAAACACTGTTACCACTGATAAATCCACTATAATTGAGAATTTCAATAAGCATATCTCTACGGCCGGCCATGCTTTCCACCTGGCTACCCCTACCCCGGTCAACTGCCCGGCACCCTCCACAGCAACCCGCCAAAGCCCCCACCATTTCTCCTTCACCCAAATCCAGATAGCTGATGTTCTGAAAGAGCTGCAAAATCTGGACCCCTACAAATCTGCCGGGCTAGACAATCTGGACCCTCTCTTTCTAAAATTATCTGCCGAAATTGTTGCAACCCCTATTTTTAGCCTGTTCAACCTCTCTTTCATATTGTCTGAGAATCCCAAAGATTGGAAATCTGCCGCGGTCATCCCCCTCTTCAAAGGGGGTGACACTCTAGACCCAAACTGCTACAAACCTATATCTATCCTACCCTGTCTTTCTAAGGTCTTCGAAAGCCAAGTTAACAAACAGATTACCGACCATTTCGAATCCCACCGTACCTTCTCCGCTCGCTATGCAATCTGGTTTCAGAGCTGGTCATGGGTGCACCTCAGCCACGCTCAAGGTCCTAATCAACATCATAACCGCCATCGATAAGAGATATTACTGTGCAGCCGTATTCATCGACCTTTAAGGCTTTCGACTCTGTCAATCACCACATTCTTATTGGCAGACTCGACAGCCTTGGTTTCTGAAATGATTGCCTCGTCTGGTTTACCAACTACTTCTCTGATAGAGTTCAGTATGTCAAATCGGAGGGCCTGTTGTCCGGACTTCTGGCAGTCTCTATGGGTGTGCCACAGGGTTCAATTCTCGGGCCGACTCTCTTCTCTGTATACATCAATGATGTTGCTCTTGCTGCTGGTGATTCTCTGATCCACCTCTATGCAGACGACACCATTCTGTATACTTCTGGCCCTTCTTTGGACACTGTGTTAACTAACTTCCAGACGAGCTTCAATGCCATACAACTCTCCTTCCGTGGCCTCCAACTGCTCTTAACCCCTGTGCGGCGACATCCAGCGAAAAATCATATCGCCATTAGCATAACAAAATGTAATAATTTTTTATTTTATTTTATTTTTTCAAATTATATCGTTTTATAGATACACCTCTCCTGAATTGAACCACGTTGTCCGATTTCAAAAAGGCTTTACAGCAAAAGCAAAACATTAGATTATGTTAGAGGAGTATATCGTAAAAGTAGCCACATAGCCATTTTCCGACCAACCACATGCATCACAAATAACCAAAAAACAGCTAAATGCAGCACTAACCTTTGACAATCTTCATCAGATGACACACCTAGGACATCATGTTACACAATACATGCATTTTTTTGTTCGATAAAGTTCATATTTATATATAAAAACAGCATTTTACATTGGTGCGTAACGTTGACTAACTATTTTCCCTCAAATGCATCCGATGAAACAGAGCTACACTTACTAAATTACTATTCGAAAACATTTTTAAAATGTAATATTGTCATTCTAATATTTATAGATGAATATCTCTTGAAAGCACCTGTAATGCCAGATTTAAAATTAACTTTACTGGGTAATCATACTTTGCGATGAAAGGGGATGCGATACTCTGAAAAATAGGCTAACGTTACAGGTCAGCGCCATCTTGGAACAATCGCATATCACATCTAGTCTTGTATACTATTGTCAATAATCTCTTACCTTTGGTTGTCTTCATCAGAAAGCACTTCCAGGGATCCCAGGTCCACAACAAATGTATTTTCGTTCGAAAAAAATACTCCTTTATGTTCCAAGAGCTTGTTCTTGTTAGCGCGTCTGAAGGCTGCTCCAAAACTTCCGTCGGCCACAGGACAGCCATTTCGAGAAAATGCATTTTTTTCCCATTTAGGTTCGTTCAAACATGTCAAACGTTGTATAACATAAATCTTCAGGGCGTTTTTCAACAAGAGAGCCAATAAGATTCGAGGGGGACGATTGCATTGTGTTTCAAAACGTTTCGAAAGGGGAGGGTAACCAGGGGCGTCGGCGTCATAATGGTGATGGCCCTCTCCGTGTGACCACGTTCCACAGCGTCTCATTCATTCAGTTTTAACAGTAGGAGACTCAAACCACTTTGTAAAGACTGGGGACATCTAGTGGAAGCAATAGGAAGTGCTCAATGAACCATAGCTCACCGTGTGATTAATAGGCAACGTGATGAAGTTGAGTTCGCAATTCAGAATTCCACTTCCTGTTTCGATCTGTCTCGGGGTTTTGACTGCCATATGAGTTCTGTTATACTCACAGACACCATTCAAACAGTTTTAGAAACTTTAGGGTGTTTTCTATCCACAATTATTAATTATATGCATATCCTAGCTTCTGAGTTTGAGTAGGAGGCCGTTTAAAATGGGCACGACTTTTTTTCAAAAATCGCTTTAGCGCCCCCTATCCTAGGGGAACGCCAAGAGGTTAAACGCAAGTAAAACTAAATGTATGCTATTCAATCGATCACTGCAAGCACCTGCTCGCCCGTCCAGCATCACTACTCTGGATGGCTCTGATTTAGAATATGTGGACAACAACAAATACCTGGGTTTCTGGTTAGACTGTAAACTCTCCTTCCAGACTCGCATCTTCAATCCAAAATTAAATCTAGAATCGGCTTCCTATATCGCAACAAAGCATCCTTCACTCATGCTGCCAAACATACCCTCGTAAATCTGACCATCCTACCGATCCTTGACTTCGGTGATGTCATCTATAAAATAGCCTTCAACACTCTACTCCACAAACTGGATGCAGTCTATCACAGTGCCATCCGTTTTGTCACCAAAGCCCTATACACTACCCACCATTGCGACCTGTACGCTCTCGTTGGTTGGCCCTCGCTTCATACTCGTCACCAAACCCACTGGCTACAGGTTATCTACAAGTCTCTGCTAGGTAAAGCCCTGCCTTATCTCAGCTCACTGGTCACCATAGCAGCACCCACTCGTAACACGCGCTCCAGAAGGTATATCTCACCAATTCCTCCTTTGGTCATCTTTCCTTCCAGTTCTCTGCTGCCAATGACTGGAACGAACTGCAAAAATCTCTGAAGCTGGAGACTCATCTCTCCCTCACTAGCTTTAAGAACCAGCTGTCAGAGCAGCTCACAGATCACTGCACCTGTACATAGCCCATCTGTAAACAGCCCATCCATCTACCTCATCCCCATACTGTATTTATTTATTTATCTTCCTCCTTTGCACTCCAGTATCTACTTGCACATTCATCTTCTGCACATCGACCATTCCAGTGTTTAATTGCTATATTGTAATTACTTCGCCACCATGGCCTATTTATTGCCTTAACTTACCTCATTTGCACTCACTGTATATAGACTTTTTGTTTTCTTTTGTTCTACTGTATTATTGACTGTATGTTTGTTTATTCCATGTGTAACTCTGTGTTGTTGTATGTGTCAAATTGCTATGCTTTATCTTGGCCAGGTCGCAGTTGCAAATGAGAACTTGTTCTCAACTAGCCTACCTGGTTAAATAAAGGTGAAATAAAAAAATACAAATAAAATCATAAATGTGAAAAGGAACAGTGAGAACAAAAAAAAACAGACAACCGAAACCTACCGTCAAACACTTTAGGTTATTTTTCAAACACGGTAATGGGGGTGGGGGGGCTGAGCTGGACCCAAGGAAAGAACTAATAAATATGCAAAAAAAAAAAAAGCTAGTCTAAACTGCTTCAAGAACAGCTAGCTAACTAACCAATAAAATACAGTAGGTGGTCCGCCCAGTTCTAACTAGGGTACTTAGACAAAGTTTTCCTACAGGTAATGTATGCCCATGGGCAACTTGGCTTGGTATCCCCTTTTCCCACCAACAAACAAACAGCCATACACCACAGCAATACATAGTCACATGATAACGGACAATGTGAGATGTAGGCGCAAAAACAAAAGAGAGATAGCTCAAGAGACAACTGATTGGGTTTCTTTTAAACCAAGGGAAAGGGGATGTGATTGGGTACGGGAAAAAGAGCAGGTGTGTCTTCAGATTGGCGACTGATTGGCGACTGATGACTGCCACCTGTGACTAGGGCAGAAGGAGAGAAAACAAATACACACAGGATACCTGTATCTGTAACTGTTACGGGAATTAATTTATCAATGTTCTGAACCTGTTTGGGATAGGGGGCAGTATTTTCACGGCCGGATAAAAAAACATACCCGATTTAATCTGGTTACTACTCCTACCCAGAAACGAGAATATGCATATAATTAGTAGATTTTGATAGAAAACACTCTAAAGTTTCTAAAACTGTTTGAATGGTGTCTGTGAGTATAACAGAACTCATATGGCAGGCCAAAACCTGAGAAGATTCAATACAGGAATTGCCCTGTCTGACAATTTGTTCTCCTTCTAGGGCATCTCTATCAAAAATACAGCATCTCTGCTGTAACATGACATTTTCTAAGGCTTTCATTGGCTCACAGAAGGCGCCAGAAAGTGGAATGAGAGCTCTCCAGTCTCTGGGCGAAAAACAGCAGGAGTTTTTGTGAGTGGTCATGCTGAGAACAATGACACTGGTGCGCGCTTGCACGAGATGACTCCATGTTTTTCTTTCAGTGTTTGAATGAATACAACGTCGCCCGGTTGGAATATTATCGCTATTTTACGAGAAAAATCGCATAAAAATTGATTTTAAACAGCGTTTGACATGCTTCGAAGTACGGTAATGGAATATTTTGAATTTTTTTGTCACGAAATGCGCCCGCGCATCACCCTTCTTGCAGTGGATAACGTGGACCCAAGTGACTCTCTCAGCTTTTCTAATGGCGAAGGCAGTGGTTTAACAGAACCTGGTATGGGCCTTCACAACGGGGCTGCTTCCAGTTTTTTCTCCTCAGGGACTGGATCCACACCCAGTCTTCTGGTTGGATTGAGTGAATCACCTTCTCCTGTAATTCACATGTTGGACACAAAATCTTGGACATATGGGTTTGGTTAACAAACAGTCTTCTCATGTGTCTGTTAGTATATCTTCAACTTCTATGTCTACCTGTTCTGGTCTCTCTAACCTCTGGCATTCTAATTGTTCTACCTGATTAGCTAACCTCTCTAGGTGAGGTGGGACGAAATCGTCCCACACTATTCAACGGCCAGTGAAAAATCAGAGCGCCAAATTTAAAACCACAAAATGTCATAATTCAAAGTTCTCAAACATAGGACTATTTTACACCATTTTATAGATACACTTCTCCTGAATCGAACCACGTTATCTGATTTCCAAAAGGCTTTACAGCGAAAGCCAAACATTAGATCATGTTAGGAGAGTACATAGACACAAAAAAAACACACAGCCATTTCCAAGCAACTAGCATGCATCACAAATACCCAAAACACAGCTAAATGCAGCACTAACCTTTGATGATCTTCATCAGATGACACTCCTAGGACATTATGTTATACAATACATGCATGTTTTGTTCAATCAAGTTCATATTTATATCAAAAACCAGCTTTTTACATTAGCATGTGATGTTCAGAACTAGCATACCCACCGAAAACTTCCGGTGAATTTACTAAATTACTCATGATAAACGTTGACAAAATACATAACAACTATTTTAAGAATTATAGATACAGAACTCCTTTATGCAATCGCTATGTCAGATTTTAAAATAACTTTTCGGCGAAAGCACATTTTGCAATATTCTGAGTAGATAGCCCGGCCATCACGGCTAGCTATTTTGACATCCGCCAACTTCAGGGTCACCTAGACTCAGAATTACTATTAGAAAAATTGGATTACCTTTGCTGTTCTTCATCAGAATGCACTCCCAGGAATTCTACTTCAACAACAAATGTTGTTTTGCTTCCAAATTATCCATAGTTATATCCAAATACCTTTTTGTTCATGTGTTCAGGTCACTATCCGAAGGGTAACGCGCGAGCGCATTTCGAAATATTCCATTACCGTACTTAGAAGCATGTCAAATGCTGTTTAAAATAAATTTTTATGCTACTTTTCTCGTAAAATAGTGATAATATTCCAACCGGGCAATGTTGTATTCATTCAAAGACTGAAAGAAAAAAATAGAGAAGTCTCGTTAACGCGCATCTCCAGTCTCACTGTCCCCAGGCTGACCACTTACAAACTCTGCTGCTGTACTTTGCCCAGAGACAGCAGACACCCCATTCCACTTTCTGGCAGCTTTAGAGAGCCAATGGAAGCCTTAGAAAGTGTCACGTTACAGCACAGATGCTGTATTTTTGATAGAGATGCAACAGAAGGACAACAAATTGTCAGACAGGGCACTTCCTGCATGGAATCTTCTCAGGTTGTGGTATGCCATATGAGTTCTGTTATACTCACAGACACCATTCATACTAATGACAGGATGACATAAACTGTATCTTGGAAAGTCGACACATTCTAGTTATCAGATTCACATGGAATTGTTGTGCAATTTAAATGTTTAAATATGAAACTATTTGTGAAAAGATTAAATGTAATTTTAGCTTCTTAAATGAGAGAACAGTTTGTCGTGGAGAAACTCTGCTCACTCAAAGGCCCCGCCCAAGTGAACAGACATTGGTTGTAAACTATGAAACACGCCCTTCTTTCACCACTATATAAACCCGTTGATGGAAATTCAACTTTCTGTTCCAAGGACGAGAGGATGGCGGTCCTCATGTTAAAAGGACAAGCTCACCAACAGAACTAAGCCAACCTCAGCGTGAGCTCTGGTTGAACGACAAGAACCTAACGAAATTAGCATCGAATGGCAACGTGAAGATGACGATCAACACGCCGAAAGGATGAATTTCGACTATACTAGCCAGAATATAGCATGAGCTTAAAGTATGGCAACTTGGTATGAATTTTGAACTGTTATTCACTAAAGAAGTGATACCTCCTAGCCATTGCGTTAGCAACTGCAGCTGTAAACGTGGCTAGGAGAGAACGGACAGAGTATCCATTCTACCACGCTCCAGTTCACCACTAGACATTCTTCAGAGGACCAGAGATCCATGCTGGACAACCCGGCCTTCTATCTACGACCAATCTACCGAAGCGCAGCTCAGAGTAAATATTTATTGCATTTTCCTTTTTCAAATGTGCGGTTATTTAGAATGCATAAGATACTGTATTTACGATAGCATAGCTGCCTATGGCCCGATAGAGACACAAAATATTTTTGTTCCTCAGTCTTCCCGCTTTTTCACTCAAAACCCAGCCCCCTTTCTTTGTGTAACCAGCCATCATATCTGTTCCATCCCCCAGGGACGTTTTCCTTTCTGTCACGACCGTCTAGGACCAGTGGAGATGTGGAATCAGGAGCAGGAGACAGAGGGCCGGAGCAACTATGTTTTAATAATAATAGTAACACGCAATAGCCGTAGGGCACCAGGCGCGTGGCGAAGTCTGCCAGGGGAAAACACCTTCCCAAAATAAGCGCACTGGAAAAAAAAGCGCACGGGGCGCAGCCCGGCAATATAATAGACAATAACAGTTTACAATCACAACTGTCCTGAGTGGACAATAAACAATCCCGCACGAGAACCCCAACTGAAAATACACACTAAATAACCCCCCACTAATGACAAACACAAAACAGGTGCGAGATAGACAGACAAAACCAAAAGACACAGAAACAACGATCGGTGGCAGCTAATAGGCCGGCGACGACGAGCGCCGAGCGCTGCCCGACCGAGGAGGGGCGCCACCTTCGTTAGATACTGTGACACTTTCTGACATAATTTGTAATCAATGTATGATCCATTCTGTGTAGATGTAATTCTGTGTGATTATTTAGGTATTTAGTAAATAAATAATTAAACAAAATGTTGTATTGCTGATTCAACTTGTTAGCCAGGGTTCGTGAAGATAACCAAGCATTTACAACTTTCAGATGAGACTGAATAAGGTGAGGATTAAATATTTACTGCTACTGATGTAAAAGATTACCAGGTCTTTAAGAGTTTGTTCGGAAGATAACAGCTCTGTAAACATTCTTTCGTGGTGCCCCGACTTTCTAGTTAATTACATTTACTTGATTAGCTTAATCAGGTAATATTAATTACAGAGAAATTATTTTTATAGAATAGCATGTCATATCACTTAATCCGGCATAGCCAAAGACACGACAGAGGGGTGCCCAATTTGAGTGGGTTGAGTCACTGACGTGATCTTCCTGTCCGGGTTGGCGCCCCCCCTTGGGTTCGTGCTGTGGGTGAGATCTTCGTGGGCTATACTCGGTCTAGTCTCAGGATAGTAAGTTGGTGGTTGAAGATATCCCTCTAGTGGTGTGGGAGCTGTGCTTTTGCAAAGTGGGTGGGGTTATATCCTGCCTGTTTGGCCCTGTCCGGGGGTTTTATCGGATGGGGCCACAGTGTCTCCTGACCCCTCCTGTCTCAGCCTCCAGTATTTATGCTGCAGTAGTTTGTGTCTGGGGACTAGGGTCAGTCTGTTATATTTGGAGTATTTCTCCTGTCTCATCCAGTGTCCTGTGTGAATTTAAGTATGCTCCCTCTAATTCTCTCTCTCTTTTCTCTCTCTCTCTCTCTCTCTCGGAGGACCTGAGCCCTAGGACCATGCCTCAGGACTACCTGGCCTGATTACTCCTTGCTGTCCCCAGTCCACCTGGTCGTGCTGCTGCTCTAGTTTCAACTTTTCTGCCTGTGGCTATGGAACCCTGACCTGTTCACCGGACGTGCTAACTTGTCCCAGACCTGCTGTTTTCAACTGTCATGGGCTTCGTCGGAAGGAGTGGACCAACGCAGCGTGGTAAGTGTTCATGAGTTTTATTACTCAATGAAACCACTCAAACAAAAATAACGACACAAAAAGTCCACAGTTCTGTCAGGTAAGACTACAAAACAGAAAACAACTACCCACAAACACAGGTGGGAAAAGGCTGCCTAAGTATGATTCCCAATCAGAGACAACGATAAACAGCTGTCTCTGATTAGGAACCATACTCGGCCAAAACAAAGAAATACATGACATAGAATGCCCACCCCACCCCACACCCTGACCTAACCAAATAGAGAAATAACACGGCTCTCTAAGGTCAGGGTGTGACATCAACCCTCTAGAGACAACAGGAGTGGTAGAGATACTCTGAATGATCAGCTATGAAAAGCCAACTGACATTTTCTCCTGAGGTGCTGACCTGTTGCACCATCTACAACTACTGTGGTTATTATTTGACCCTGCTGGTCATCTATGAACATTTCAACATCTTGGCCATGTTCTGTTATAATAAATAAAAAAATAGCCACGTGCTTCTACACCTGCATTGCTTGCTGTTTGGGGTTTTAGGCTGGGTTTCTGGACAGCACTTTGTGACATCAGCTGATGTAAGAAGGGCTTTATAAATACATTTGATTGATAGATGGGTCAGGACATGGCGCAGGGGTGGAGGGACCAGGACAGTGGGTGGAGGGACCAGGACAGTGGGTGGAGGGGCCAGGACAGTGGGTGGAGGGGCTAGGACAGGGGGTAGAGGGGTCAGGTCAGAGAACAGGAGGTAGAGGGGCAGAAGGTAGAGGAGTTAGGACAGGGGGCAGAGGGGTCAGGACATGGGACGGGGTAGAGGGGTCAGGTCTGGGGGTAGAGGGTTCAGCACAGAGGAGAGGGGTCAGGACAGGGGGTAGAGGGTTCAGCACAGAGGAGAGGGGTCAGGACAGGGGGTAGAGGGTTCAGCACAGAGGAGAGGGGTCAGGACAGGGGGTAGAGGGTTCAGCACAGAGGAGAGGGGTCAGGACAGGGGGTAGAGGGTTCAGCACAGAGGAGAGGGGTCAGGACAGGGGGGTAGAGGGTTCAGCACAGAGGAGAGGGGTCAGGACAGGGGGTAGAGGGTTCAGCACAGAGGAGAGGGGGTCAAGGACAGGGGGGTAGAGGGTTCAGCACAGAGGAGAGGGGTCAGGACAGGGGGGTAGAGGGTTCAGCACAGAGGAGAGGGGGTCAGGACAGGGGGTAGAGGGTTCAGCACAGAGGAGAGGGGTCAGGACAGAGGACAGGGGGTAGAGGGTTCAGCACAGAGGAGAGGGGTCAGGACAGGGGGTAGAGGGTTCAGCACAGAGGAGAGGGGTCAGGACAGGGGGTAGAGGGTTCAGCACAGAGGAGAGGGGTCAGGACAGGGGGTAGAGGGTTCAGCACAGAGGAGAGGGGTCAGGACAGGGGGTAGAGGGTTCAGCACAGAGGAGAGGGGTCAGGACAGGGGGTAGAGGGTTCAGGTCTGGGGTAAAGGGGGCAGGGCTGGGGGTAAAGGGGTCAGGACAGAGAACAGGCGGTAGAGGGGTCAGGACATGGGACGGGTAGAGGAGTCAGGTTTGGGGTATTTAACAAGAGATCGTCTCTAAGCTTTACAGGAATGTGGTTCTGAATATAGACAACACGTCCCCGTTGGCATTTCTGTATTTTCGGTAGAGGGGTGAGGACAGGGGGTAGAGGGGTGAGGACAGGGGTAGAGGGGTGAGGACCGGGGGTAGAGGGGTGAGGACAGGGGTAGAGGGGTAGAGGGGTGAGGACAGGGGGTAGAGGGGTGAGGACAGGGGTAGAGGGGTAGAGGGGTGAGGACAGGGGTAGAGGGGTAGAGGGGTGAGGACAGGGGGTAGAGGGGTGAGGACAGGGGTAGAGGGGTGAGGACAGGGGGTAGAGGGGTGAGGACCGGGGGTAGAGGGGTCAGGACAGAGGACAGGGGGTAGAGGGGTCAGGAATTGGGGTAGAGTGCTCAGGACAGGAGGAGAGTGGTCAGGACAGGGCAGGAGGAAGAGGGGTCAAGGCAAGGGCAGGAGCAGAGGGGTCAGAACATGGGGGAGAGGGGTCAGAACAGAGGACAGGGGGTAGAGGGGTGAGGACAGGGGTAGAGGGGTAGAGGGGTCAGGACAGGGGGTAGAGGGGTGAAGACCGGGGGTATTTAACAAGAGACCGTCTCAACTTTACAGGAATGTGGTTAAGAGGGTTAAGGACATGGGACAGGGGGTATGTGGCTATGGAACCCTGACCTGTTCACCGATCGTGCTACCGTGTCACGGACCTGCTGTTTTGACCCTCTCTAACCCTCACCCGCTCTCCCTCTCGCTCTCTTTCTCTTGCTTTACTGCACCTGCTGTCTCGACCTCTGAATGCTCAGCTATGAAAATCCAACTGACATTTACTCCTGAGGTGCTGACCTGTTGCACCTTATATAACCACTGTGATTATTATTTGACCCTGCTGATCATCTATGAACATCTTGAAGAATGATCTCGGCTAAATGGCCAGGTGCTTCTACATCTGCATTGCTTGCTGTTTGGGGCTCTAGGCAGGGATTCTGTATAGCGCTTTGTGACATCTGCTGATGTAAAAATGGCTTTCTAAATACATTTGATTGATTGAAGGGGATGATGAGACGTATTGTGTTGAGAAGGATAGTCCACATGTCCAATGAAAAAGGATCACTCCATGGGGGATTTGAACTTATGCCACAAGTGGGGAACATTTTCAGAAACTAGGCATCTAACACTGTAAGCTAATTGTCAAGACACATTTGTGCATGTGATGCAGTTAATTAAAGTTTAAGAACATGCTGGTGGACTACTGGTTATGGTTAGTGATGCAGTTAATTAAAGTTTAAGAACATGCTGGTGGACTTCTGGTTAGGGTTAGTGATGCAGTTAATTAAAGTTTCAGAATGTGCCATCGGACTTCTGGTTAGGGTTAGCGATGTAGTAGTTAAATACATTTTCAGAACGTGCCAGTGGACTTATGGTAAGAATGCTTTAGTGAAAAAGTGTTGGATAGACAGCATTTTGTTACCGGATATAATTATCTGCTCAGCTGGTTGGCCCCAGCATCGTGGATAAATATTTCAGGTTGGCCTATGGGAAAAGCTATCAGCCTTAGCTATTTTAGACCACAGGGTATAAACCATGTTTTAAACAAAAGTTCACAAGTATGGCTGCAAAGCATTGCTGTTCCTAAAAGGATGTATTTGGGGGTTTTTGGAACCTTTGTTCATGTTGTGATACACTGTAATGCACTGTTTTATTTTGTTTTATTTTACAGTAATGCACTGTCGCCCCACTTTTATTTTATTTATTTTGTATGTAAGTCCTGCTCAGGCATTTGGATATTTTGTGTGCAAGTCCTGATCAGGCATTTTTTTTATGTGAAATAATTGTGATAATACTATTTTGCTTATTGTTGTAAATTGCACTTGTGTAAAAAATTCAAACATAAAATTGGTCCTACGGTGCCAAAATCAAAATGACCATTGGAGCTTTGAACCACAACTAATGTTCCGTCATTTGCACACACTGTACAAAGATTTTTCTATTGTGTTATTGACTGTACGTTTGTTTGTGTAACTCTATGTTTTTGTCGCACTGCTTTGCTTTATCTTGGCCAGGACGCAGTCGTAAATGAGAGCTTGTTCTCAACTGGCCTACCTGGTTAAATAAAGGTAAAATAAAAAATAAATTGCTAGCTACTGTTATTAGCGATATAGCTAAATTGGCTAATAACTAATATCCACATTTGTAGGTTGTGGATAACAAAAACTAAGAAGTACCAAAAGTAAGTTTGACAATATTTTGCAGTTTGAGTAAAAAAATTGAAAGAATGTTTGTTTATCAAAACTGCTCGCTAAGTGAACATTTTAATAGCCGCAATCATGCACATTTTAGTTTGGGCATGATGTGCTTCTTGTGTACCAAACGTAAATTCACATTTTTCTCACATACAATATAATTGTAATGAAATTTGGGTATATCTGTTTTCACACATGCATATGAATAGACGCGGGTACAAATACAAGCACACACCAAATTGTTATTATTTTTAAATAATCATCTCTGTAATTTGACTATATTTTACCTTCTATTTTGAAATGGCAAAAAGCAAGTAAACATTGCATTTTCTGTACAAATATGTAATTCTTAAAATGTACAGTGCACAGAGTAGAGCGGTCAGGACATGGGGCAGGGGTAGAGGGGGTAAGAAGTAGGACAAGGTGTAGAAGGGGTAAGTGGTAGGACATGGGGCAGGACAGGGGGTAGAGGGGGGTAAGGGACATGGGGTAGAGGGGAGTAAGGGATAGGGGGTAGGACAGGGGGTAGAGGGGTAATGGAGAGGGGGTAAGGGACATGGGGTAGAGGGGTCAGGACATAAGACAGGAGGTAGACGGGGGTAATGGGCAGGCGTAGAGGGGGTAAGGGGTAGAACATGGGGTAGGAGGTACGGTCTCACTGTAGCTCAGTTGGTAGAGCATGGCGCTTGCAACGCCAGGGTTGTGGGTTCGATTCCCATGGGGGACCAGTACTTAAAAAAAAAATGTTATAAAATGTATGCACTCTACTGTAAATCGCTCTGTATAAGAGTGTCTACTAAAATGTAAAAGGAGGTAGAGGGGTCATGGATGGGGCAAGGGGTAGGACATGGGGTAAGGGGCATATCCACACACTACAATCTGGTCAGGTGTATCTTCTTTACCTGCTCCACCCTCTCTAAACCTATAGCTAACCTCCACACGTTACAATCTGTCCAGGTTTATCTTCTGCAGATCTCTGCCCCCTGGAGGTTGATTCGCACTGTTTCCCCCTGTTACTTGCAGCCTCTGTGATAATTCTGTATGGCCTAATAATGAGCTAGTATAGGTAATATATACAAAACAGTAAAGGCTGTTGTTTTATTCTGAATTATCATGAAATGACAGGCAGCTACAGTGGATGTAACATTTGGCAAATTCCAATCTGTTACGTCATTGTAGACTACACATTCTTTCAGTTTCACTTCTTTAAAAAATAACATCCCAAAAAATCTGCTTATTTCTGGGAAAACCTAGTCTCAATAATTTAGATAATTATTGTTATTTTATTTTTTAAATTAGGACAACTCTGGTACCCCAGTCAGTTCACACTTTAGGGAAGCGATTGAAAACTGACCCCGGATCTGGCCTCATTGGAAAAGTATAGCAAAAAAAGACAGTACAGTATGAAGATAAGCTTAAACTGCTTCTCCAATAGAATCCCCTGATCACATTTGTAGGCGTTTTTATGGTGACGTTGGCTAGCGAAATTCATGCGTAGATACGTCGCCCGGTCGTCTCGCAACAAACTGCGCATGAGCAAACCGTCAAAAATCAAAGGCACTCGTTCGATAGTTGTTTTTGACGAAAATGAAAACGTGTCAGTTTGTCACTCACGATGATGTAATAATAACATGTTCAACTACTTGGCTGCATTGACTCGAATCTAGGTTGTGCCTTAAGATTTTGAGAAAATTAACAACCAAGGAATCATTTTTACTTGTCAAACCCCAACCTGGTCTGTTTCGTTAGCGTTCCCGGAAGTCTCGTGGTGTAGCACCTCTGGGTTTAGAAACTCTGTGTACAGTTTGAGACCATAGGACTGCAGCGTACGCCCTTTGCGACTATACTGTCAATGGCGAACGATACGGCAACGTCCGCAAGGGGTAGAAGGGAGAAGATGGCGGAGGAAGATACAAATGCAGAGAAATTCAAGGAGAAAGCGAATACTTACTTTAAAGGTAACTTTACATGGTTGAAATCCTATCTTTCAATATGGACAAAGTCTGTAATGATCCAAATCCAGTGCCCTTCATATGGACAACAACAGTGGATTTTTCTAGCACACATGAGACGGTTGCTATGCTAACGTTAAGTAGCTAACTAGCCGAACGGCGCATTGATTTTAATGGACAGTTGCGGTATGCTATGCTAGCCAACGCTTGTGAAAAAGTACCTCAGAGTTGTGTGGTGGCGTTGTCGTCAGCTCGGGTCTTGTAAAAAAACACGATCCATTCATATTCCATGTAATATTTATAATTGTGTGAAATGATATGATCATCCAGTATATCGTAGTTTATCTTGATGACACCAACCAGAATTTTCTAGCTAACGGTATGTGTTGTATCAGAAACTTTTATCACACTGGCGCGTGCACACATATCAAGTCATTCATTCCCAACGTTAGCTACTGTAGCTAGCACTGTTTTGGTTTTCATTTTGGAATTTGACACCCGTCAAAATATCTTTGCCCTTTGAAAACAAAACCTGTCTCACCCGAGAAATCATTAACTTTGCACGTAATAGCTTAAATCACAACAAATGGTTACTAGTGGTAGCTTGGCACATAGCTTATCTCCCGCATAATGATCGGCTAACGTTGGCTAGCTCGCTGCCTTTACTTCTGTAGCTAACAGGAGGATAAGCTCTGGTATTTATCTAGCAAATTAAGTAATACAAGTAACGCTGTTCTCTTGCAGTGTGTTCAGAGTAACTCGGGATACCACGTCAATAGGTTGAAGTGAATGGCTAGATCATGGTTTATGTTAAAGGCAAATCAGAGTTTCCAAAACATTAAAGTGCACTGATTGAAATAGCTAACTAGCTACATGGCCATAACTTGATATGCAAGTGTCTGCACATTTGTCATATCAACCATCTAAGTTTATTGGTAAATAGATGAGAAAATATGTAAAGCTAGACAAGCTGGTCCACTACAGTACACTGGTACACTACAGTTCCCTGTTATGGTACCCTGAAACAGTACAGTGTCCTGCTTTACTACACTGGTATGCTAGAGTACCCTGCTACAGTACACAGGTGCACTACATTACCCTGCTACACAACAGTACCCCGCTATACTACACTGGTACGCTACAGTACACAGTAGAGGTCGACCGATTATGATTTTTCAACGCCGTTACCGATTATTGGAGGACCAAAAAAAGCCGATACCGATTAATCTGCCAATATTTTATTTTTAATTTATTTATTTGTAATAATGACAATTACAACAATACTGAATTAACACTTATTTTAACTTAATACATCAATAAAATCAATTTAGCCTCAAATAAATAATGAAACATGTTCAATTTGGTTTAAATAATGCAAAACAAAGTATTGGAGAAGAAAGTAAAAGTGCAATATGTGCCATGTAAGAAAGCTAACGTTTAAGTGCCTTGCTCTGAACATGGGAACATATGAAAGCTGGTGGTTCCTTTTAACATGAGTCTTCAATATTCCCTGGTAAGACGTTTTAGGTTGTAGTTATTATAGGAATTATAGGACTGTTTCTCTCTATACGATTTGTATTTCATATACCTTTGGCTATTTGATGTTCTTATAGGTACTTTAGTATTGCCAGTGTAACAGTATAGTTTCCGTCCCTCTCCTCGCTCCTACCTGGGCTCGAACCAGGAACACATCGACAACAGCCACCCTCGAAGCAGCGTTACCCATGCAGAGCAAGGGGAACAACTACTCCAAGTCTCAGAGCGAGTGACGTTTGAAACGCTATTAGCGCACACCCCGCTAACTAGCTAGCCATTTCACATCGGTTACACCAGCCTAATCTCGGGAGTTGATAGGCTTGAAGTCATAAACAGCTCAATGCTTGAAGCACAGCGACGAGCTGCTGGCAAACTAATGAAAGTGCTGTTTGAATGAATACTTACGAGCCTGCTGCAGCCTACCACCGCTCAGTCAGACTGCTCTATCAAATCATAGACTTAATTATAACATAATAACACAGAAATACGAGCCTTAGGTCATTAATATGGTCAATTCCGGAAACTATCATTTCGAAAACAAAACGTTTATTCTTTCAGTGAAATACGGAACCGTTCCGTATTTTATCTAACGGGTGGCATCCTAAGTCTAAATATTGCTGTTACATTGCACAACCTTCAATGTTATGTCATAATTACGTAAAATTCTGGCAAATTAATTACGGTCTTTGTTAGGAATAAATGGTCGTCACACAGTTTGCAACGAGCCAGGCGGCCCAAACTGCTGCATATACCCTGACTCTGCTTGCACGGAACGCAAGAGAAGTGACACAGTTTCCCTAGTTAAAAGAAATTCATGTTAGCAGGCCATATTAACTAAATATGCATGTTTAAAAATGTATACAGTGAGGGGGGGAAAGTATTTTTGACCCCTGCTGATTTTGTACGTTTGCCCACTGACAAAGAAATGATCAGTCTATAATTTTAATGGTAGGTTTATTTGAACAGTGAGAAATAGAATAACAACAAAAAATCCAGAAACGCATGTCAAAAATGTTATAAAATGATTTGCATTTTAATGAGGGAAATCACTGTACTTGAGTATTGATTATAAGGAAAGGCATTGATGTTTATGGTTAGGTACACATTGGTGCAACGACAGTGATATTTTCGCGAATGTGCTCGTTAAATCATCACCCGTTTGGCGAAGTAGGCAGTGATTCGATGAGAAATTAACTGGCACCGCATCGATTATATGCAAAGCAGGAAAAGCTAGATAAACTAGTAATATCATCAACCATGTGTAGTTAACTTGTGATTATGTTAAGATTGATAGTTTTTTATAAGATAAGTTTAATGCTAGCGTGCAACTTACCTTGGCTTCTTGCTGCACTCGCGTAACAGGTAGTCAGCCTGCCACGCAGTCTCCTCGTGGAGTTCAGTGTAATCGGCCACAATTGGTGTCCAAAAATGCCGATTACCGATTGTTATATAAACCTGAAATCGGCCCTAATTAATCGGCCATTCCGGCTAATCGGTTGACCTCTCGTTGATTGTCAAGGGCAATGAATTCCATGATCTTGGCGTTAATGGATTTCGCCTTTTGAGTTGTCTTGCTTAAATTTTCTTACTCTTTCAAATGACTGCTCGACTTGACTGCTCGATCCACACAGCAGACATTGTGGGCTAGGTTAGGAATGCTGTGTTGCACGTGTAGTGCAAAATCTTACATGGCGTAATTACGTCATGTACCTACGTTATTTAAACTCAGCAAAAAAGAAACGTCCTCTCACTGTCAACTGCGTTTATTTTCAGCAAACTTAACATGTGTAAATATTTGTATGACCATAACAAGATTCGACAACTGAGACATAAACTGAACAAGTTCCACAGACATGTGGCTAACAGAAGTGGAGTAATGTGTCCCTGAACAAAGGGTGGGTCAAAATCAAAAGTAAGTCTATCTGGTGTGGCATCCATCTGCATTAAGTACTGCAGTGCATCTCCTCCTCATGGACTGCACCAGATTTGCCATCTCTTGCTGTGAGATGTTACCCCACTCTTCAACTAAGGCACCTGCAAGTTCCCGGACATGTACCACATGAGGTACCACATGAGGGAGGAGGAGGTCTTCCCTGTAACGCACAGCATTGAGATTGCCTGCAATGACAACAAGCTCAGTCCGATGATGCTGTGACACACCGCCCCAGACCACGACGGACCCTCCACTTCCAAATCGATCCCGCTCCAGAGTACAGGCCTCGGTGTAACGCTCATTCTTTCAACGATAAATGCGTATCCGACCATCACCCCTGGTGAGACAAAACCGCTACTCGTCAGTGAAGACCACTTTTTGCCAGTCCTGTCTGGTCCTGCGACGGTGGGTTTGTTCCCATAGGCTACCTTGTTGCCGGTGATGTCTGGTGAAGACCTGCCTTACAACAGGCCTACAAGCCCTCAGTTCAGCCTCTCTCAGCCTATGGTGGACAGTCTGAGCACTGATGGAGGGATTGTGCGTTCCTGGTGTAACTCGGGCAGCTGTTGTTGCTATCCTGTACCTGTCCCGCAGTTGTGATGTTCGGATGTACCGATCCTGTGCAGGTGCTGTTACACGTAGTCTGCCACTGCGAGGACGATCAGCTGTCCGTCCTGTCTCCCTGTAGCGCTGTCTTAGGCGTCTCACAGTACGGACATTGCAATTTATTGCCCTGGCCACATCTGCAGTCCTCATGCCTCCTTGCATCATGCCTAAGGCACGTTCACGCAGATGTTCAGGGACCCTGGGCATCTTTCTTTTGGTGTTTTTCAGAGTCAGTAGAAAGGCCTCTTTTTAGTGTCCTAAGTTTTCATAACTGTGACCTTAATTGCCTACCGTCTGTATGCTGTTAGTGTCTTAACGACCGTTCCACAGGTGCATGTTCATTAATTGTTTATGGTTCATTGAACAAGCATGGGAAACAGTGTTTAAACCCTTTACAATGAAGATCTGAAGTTATTTGGATTATCTTTGAAGTTTCTTTTTTTGCTGAGTTTAGGTATGCATGTATGCTTTGACATTGGTTTTTCACATGGGCATTAAACTAGACATCGGGCCGATACCGATGTTGGCCATTTGAGCTAATATCACCTGATTCCGATATGTTCACCGATATATTGTGCATCCCTACTTCCTACTGTGGGTATGTGTCTCGCAGTGGTATACATTACAATGCAACCTTTGAACCCTTTTCTAGAGAAAGAGTATGAGAATGAATGTGATGTTGTTTTCTAGAGAGAGACTATGAGAATGAATGTGATGTTGTTTTCTAGAGAGAGACTATGAGAATGAATGTGATGTTGTTTTCTAGAGAGAGACTATGAGAATGAATGTGATGTTGTTTTCTAGAGAGAGACTATGAGAATGAATGTGATGTTGTTTTCTAGAGAGAGACTATGAGAATGCGATCAAATACTACACGGAGGCGTTGGAGCTCAACCCGTCCAGCGCCATCTACTTCTCCAACCGCAGCCTGGCGTACCTGCGGACAGAGTGCTATGGCTACGCCCTGGCCGACGCCACCAAGTGTCTGGAGATTGACCAGAACTACATCAAGGGTTACTACCGCCGAGCCACGTCCAACATGGCCCTGGGAAAGTTCAAGGCTGCACTCAAAGACTACGAGACGGTAAGACAGGACAAGGTTAGACGAGACAGTAGAGTTAAAGTTAGACTCAGGAGAGGAGGCTTAAAGGTACTACTTCAAGATGACATTATTGAGTATGTTTACCTGCACACTAATAATGAGATATTAAACTGAATTATTAGGACATGTAAACACATTCGTCAGAGTTATAGCAGTGTTTTTGAACTGCGCATGCTAGGACGAGCAGCGTATTGATGTAGTATTAGAGACTTTATGTAATACTGTCATAGTGTTAATGAGACTGACCTTTAATACTGCCATAGTGTTAATGAGACTGACCTTTAATACTGCCATAGTGGTTTATGAGACTGACCTTTATGTAATACTGTCATAGTGGTTATGAGACTAACCTTTAATACTGTCATAGTGGTTTATGAGACTGACCTTTATGTAATACTGTCATAGTGGTTATGAGACTGACCTTTATGTAATACTGTCATAGTGTTAATGAGACTGACCTTTATGTAATACTGTCATAGTGGTTATGAGACTGACCTTTATGTAATACTGTCATAGTGGTTATGAGACTGACCTTTATGTAATACTGTCATAGTGGTTATGAGACTAACCTTTAATACTGTCATAGTGGTTTATGAGACTGACCTTTATGTACTACTGTCATAGTGGTTGTGAGACTGACCTTTATGTAATACTGTCATAGTGGTTATGAGACTGACCTTTATGTAATACTGCCATAGTGGTTTATGTGAGACTGACCTTTATGTAATACTGTCATAGTGGTTATGAGACTAACCTTTAATACTGTCATAGTGGTTTATGAGACTGACCTTTATGTAATACTGTCATAGTGGTTATGAGACTGACCTTTATGTAATACTGTCATAGTGGTTGTGAGACTGACCTTTATGTAATACTGTCATAGTGGTTTATGAGACTGACCTTTATGTAATACTGTCATAGTGGTTATGTGAGACTGACCTTTATGTAATACTGTCATAGTGGTTATGAGACTAACCTTTATGTAATACTGTCATAGTGGTTATGAGACTGACCTTTAATACTGTCATAGTGTTAATGAGACTGACCTTTATGTAATACTGTCATAGTGGTTATGAGACTAACCTTTATGTAATACTGTCATAGTGGTTATGAGACTGACCTTTAATACTGTCATAGTGTTAATGAGACTGACCTTTATGTAATACTGTCATAGTGGTTATGAGACTGACCTTTATGTAATACTGTCATAGTGGTTATGTGAGACTGACCTTTATGTAATACTGTCATAGTGGTTATGAGACTGACCTTTATGTAATACTGTCATAGTGGTTATGAGACTGACCTTTATGTAATACTGTCATAGTGGTTATGAGACTGACCTTTATGTAATACTGTCATAGTGGTTGTGAGACTGACCTTTATGTAATACTGTCATAGTGGTTATGAGACTGACCTTTATGTAATACTGCCATAGTGGTTTATGTGAGACTGACCTTTATGTAATACTGTCATAGTGGTTATGAGACTAACCTTTAATACTGTCATAGTGGTTTATGAGACTGACCTTTATGTAATACTGTCATAGTGGTTATGAGACTGACCTTTATGTAATACTGTCATAGTGGTTGTGAGACTGACCTTTATGTAATACTGTCATAGTGGTTTATGAGACTGACCTTTATGTAATACTGTCATAGTGGTTATGTGAGACTGACCTTTATGTAATACTGTCATAGTGGTTATGAGACTAACCTTTATGTAATACTGTCATAGTGGTTATGAGACTGACCTTTAATACTGTCATAGTGTTAATGAGACTGACCTTTATGTAATACTGTCATAGTGGTTATGAGACTAACCTTTATGTAATACTGTCATAGTGGTTATGAGACTGACCTTTAATACTGTCATAGTGTTAATGAGACTGACCTTTATGTAATACTGTCATAGTGGTTATGAGACTGACCTTTATGTAATACTGTCATAGTGGTTATGTGAGACTGACCTTTATGTAATACTGTCATAGTGGTTATGAGACTGACCTTTATGTAATACTGTCATAGTGGTTATGAGACTGACCTTTATGTAATACTGTCATAGTGGTTATGAGACTGACCTTTATGTAATACTGTCATAGTGGTTATGAGACTGACCTTTATGTAATACTGTCATAGTGGTTATGAGACTGACCTTTATGTAATACTGTCATAGTGGTTATGAGACTAACCTTTAATACTGTCATAGTGGTTATGAGACTGACCTTTATGTAATACTGTCATAGTGTTAATGAGACTAACCTTTATGTAATACTGTCATAGTGGTTATGACTTTATGTAATACTGTGTATGAGACTGACCTTTATGTAATACTGTCTGTATGAGACTGACCTTTATGTAATACTGTCTGTATGAGACTAACCTTTATGTAATACTGTCATAGTGTTTATGACTTTATGTAATACTGTGTATGAGACTGACCTTTATGTAATACTGTCTGTATGAGACTGACCTTTATGTAATACTGTCTGTATGAGACTGACCTTTATGTAATACTCTCTGTATGAGACTAACCTTTATGTAATACTGTCTGTATGAGACTAACCTTATGTAATACTGTCATAGTGTTAATGAGACTAACCTTTATGTAATACTGTTTATGTGTGAGACTGACCTTTAATACTGTCATAGTGTTTATGTGAGACTGACCTTTATGTAATACTGTCTATATGAGACTGACCTTATGTTATACTGTCATAGTGTTTATGTGAGACTAACCTTTATGTAATACTGTCTATATGAGACTGACCTTATGTTATACTGTCATAGTGTTTATGTGAGACTAACCTTTATGTAATACTGTCTATATGAGACTGACCTTATGTTATACTGTCATAGTGTTTATGTGAGACTAACCTTTATGTAATACTGTCTATATGAGACTGACCTTATGTTATACTGTCATAGTGTTTATGTGAGACTAACCTTTATGTAATACTGTCTATATGAGACTGACCTTATGTTATACTGTCATAGTGTTTATGTGAGACTAACCTTTATGTAATACTGTCTATATGAGACTGACCTTATGTTATACTGTCATAGTGTTTATGTGAGACTAACCTTTATGTAATACTGTCTATATGAGACTGACCTTATGTTATACTGTTTATGTGTGAGACTGCCCTTTTATGTAGTAGTGCTTTTACCCTTATTTTTACCAGGTAAGTTGACTGGGAACCCATTTTCATTTATAGCAACGATGTGGGGAATAGCTATGGGGAGGGGGGGGATGAATGAGCCAATTATAAGCTGTGGATGATTAGGTGACCATGATGGTATGAGGTTCAGATTAGGAGTTTAGCCAGGACACCGGGTTTAACACCCCTACTCTTATGAAAAGTGCCATGGATCTTTAGTGACCACAGAGACTCAGGACACCCGTTTAATGTCCCATCCGAAAGATGGCACCCTACACAGGGCAATGTCCCCAATTGCTGCCCTGGGGCATTGGGATATTCTTTTAGACCAGAGGAATGGGTGCCTTCTACTGGCCCTCCAACACCACTTCCAGCAGCATCTGGTTTCCCATCCAGGACCAACCCTGCTTAGCTTCAGAAGCAAGCCAGCAGTGGGATGCAGGGTGTTATGCTGCTGTGTGAGAGACTGACTAATTCTGCTCCTCACCCTGTCCCTGTGTGTCTGACTGTTGGTGTGGGGTTAGGTAGTGCGTGTGCGGCCCAACGATAAGGACGCTAAGATGAAGTACCAGGAGTGCAACAAGATCGTGAAACAGAAAGCCTTCGAGAGAGCCATTGCTAGCGACGAGATGAAGAGATCAGTCGTAGACTCCCTAGACATTGAAAACATGAGTGAGTGGTTTCTTATCTCATATTTTATGATTAATTACTTTTGTAAAATATTTGTTGTCGTAACTCTTGTAAAACTATATATTATCCACCAGTCATTTTAATGTCTAGAAATAATGGGCTACTGCCTGTATACATGGTGCTTAATCGACCCTTCGAGGCTAAGTTACTGTAAAGCTCTTAGTGACAAATGTTGCTTTAAAATTGGCTATATACATTTGATGGTTTGATTGATTGTGCCACCATGCAGTGATTGAGGACCAGTACACAGGACCGAAGCTGGAAGAAGGGAAGGTGACAATGAGGTTCATGAAAGAGATGATGGAGTGCTTCAAAGACCAGAAGAAACTGCACAGAAAGTGTGCTTATCAGGTACACATACAGTACCTTCAGAAAGTATTCTCACCCCTTGACCTTTTCCACATTTTGTTGTGTTATAGCCTGAATTTAAAATTGATTCAATTGAGATTTTGTGTCACTTACCTACACACAAGTCCCCATAATGTCAAAGTGGAATTATGTTTTTAGAAATGTTTCCAAATTAATAAAAAATGAGAGAGAGATATACAGTTAAGATCACAGGACACCAGATAAGACAGGAGAAATACATCATTCACAAGTGATGGGCTAATATTGTCAGACTTGTTAATTTTAATGTTGTCTTTACATTTGCTAAATAATATAGAGTGCATTTGGAAAGTATTCAGAGACCTTCCCCTTTTCCACATTTTGTTACGTTACAGCCGTATTCTAAAATGTATTAGATAAATGTTTTTCCTCATCAATCTACACACAATACCCCATAATGACAAAGCGAAAACATTTTTCAGAATGATTCATACCCTTTGGTATGAGACTTGAAATGGAGCCCAGGTCCATCCTGTTTCCATTGATCATACTTGAGATGTTTCTACAACTTGATTGGGGTCCACCTTTGGTAAATTCAATTGATTGGACATGATTTGGAAAGGCACACACCTGTCTATATAAGGTCCCAAAGTTGATAGTGCATGTCAGCGCAAAAACCAAGCCATGAGGTCGAAGGAATTGTCCATAGAGCTTCAAGACAGGTTTGTGTCAAGGCACAGATCTGGGGAAAGGTACCAAAACATTTCTGTCCCCAAGAACACAGTGGCCTCCATCATTCTTAAATGGATGAAGTTTGGAACCACCAAATACTCTTCCTAGAGCTGGCCGCCCGTCCTAACTGGGCAATCGAGGGAGAAGGACTTTGTTCAGGGAGGTGACCAAGGACCCCGATGGTCACTCTGACAGAGCTCTAGAGATGGGAGAACCTTCCAGAAGGACAACCATCTCTGCAGCACTCCACCAATCAGGCTTTTATGGTAGAGTGGCCAGATGGAAGCCACTCCTCAGTGAAAGGCACGACAAACCACTTGGAGTTTTCCAAAAGGCACCTAAAGAACTCTCAGATCATGAGAAACAAGATTCTCTGGTCTGTTGAAACCAAAATTGAACTCTTTAGCCTGAATGCCAAGCGTCGCTTCTGGAGGAAACCTGGCACCATCTCTACGGTGAAGCATGGTGGTGGCAGCATCATGCTGTGGGGATGTTTTTCAGCGGCAGGGACGTGGAGACTAGTCAGGATCGAGGGAAAGATGAACGGAGCAAAGTACAGAGAGATCCTTGATGAAAACCTGCTCCATACCTCTCTGGACCTCAGACTGGGGCCAAGGTTCACCTTCCAACAGGACAACAACCCTAAGCACACAGCCAAGAGAAAGCAGGATTGGCTTCGGGAAAAGTCTCTGAATGGCCCAGCCAGAGCCCGGACTTGAACCCGATCGAACGTCTCTGGAGAGACGTGAAAATAGCTGTGCAGCAACACTCCCCTTCCAACCTGACAGAGCTTGAGAGGATCTGCAGAGAATACAAGTGTTCCAAGCTTGTAGCGTCATACCCAAGAAGACTCGAGGCTGTAATCGCTGCCAAAGGTGCTAAAACAAAGTACTGAAAAAAGGGTCTGAATACTTATTAAAATGTAATATTTCCGTATTTTTTTGTATACATTTTCTAAAATTCCTAAAAAGTGTTTTTGCTTTGTCTTTATGGGGTATTGTGTGTAGACTGAGGCCAATTGTACGCCGCCTCATGGGTCTCCCGTTGACAGCTGGCTGTGACACAGTCTGGGATCAAACCCGTGTCTGTAGTGACACCTCAAGCACTGTCGATGCAGTGCCTTATACCACTGCGCCACTCGGGAGGCCCCTAGTTTACTAAACTTACGCATTGCCCTAAACCTTATGAAATAAAAATCCTTCTATAAAACATGTAATCCTGTATTTGTGTTTCCTAATAAAATGTATCCTTTCAGATTCTGATCCAAGTCAAAGAACTCTTATCCAAACTACCCAGTCTAATTGAGATCACATTAAAAGAGGTGAGACATCCATGATATATGTTGACTTCCTGGTATTGCTCTGCCTCCTCTCCTGTCCTCCAATTGTCAAGATGATTATCCCTTCAGCAGATGAACTGTCCCTGTGTCTAAACCTGTCCTCTGTTTTCTCCCCAACAGACAGAAAAGATAACCATTTGTGGTGACACACATGGACAGTTCTACGATCTTATAAACATCTTTGAGCTGAACGGCTTACCCTCTGAGACCAACCCCTATGTATCCTGTTCAGTCACAGTGACATGTGCAGTAAAACTGTGTGTGTTAGTATTCATTGAAATGTACATTATAACACTTAACAATAAAACACAGCTATTTAATGGAGACTTTGTGGACCGTGGTTCGTTCTCCCTAGAGGTAATCCTGACTCTGTTTGGCTTCAAGCTGCTCCTCCCTGACTCCTTCTACCTCCTCAGAGGTCAGTATTTTGATTTTTGGTATTCATTAGGATCCCCATTAGCCGCTGCAAAAGCATCAGCTACTCTACCAGGGGTCCACATGAGGCATGACATAATACATAGTACAGAACATTATTAGTCAAGGACTGAAATACATACATTTAAAATGTCACACACAGCCTACATATCAGTACACACAATATCTAGGTCTAATACATGGTACAGTGTAAATTACAACACAATATACACTACTGTTCAAAAGTTTGGTGTCACTTGTTTTTGAAAGAAAAGTAAATTCGACTGGCAGCTTCATTAAATAGTACCTGCAAAACACCAATCTCAACATCAACAATGAAGAGGTGACTCCGGGATGCTGGCCTTCTATGCAGAGTTGCAAAGAAAAAGCCATATCTCAGACTGGCCAATAAAAAAGAAAAGATTAAGATGGGCAAAAGAACACAGACACTGGACGGAGGAACTCTGCCTAGAAGGCCAGCATCCTGGAGTCGCCTCTTCACTGTTGACGTTGAGACTGGTGTTTTGCGGGTACTAATTAATGAAGCTGCCAGTTGAGGACTTGTGAGGCGTCTGTTTCTCAAACTAGACACTCTAATGTACTTGTCCTCTCGCTCAGTTGTACATCGGGGCCTCTCACTCCTCTTTCTATTCTGGTTTGAGCCAGTTTGTTCTGTTCTGTGAAGGGAGTAGTACACAGCATTGTGTGAGATCTTCAGTTCCTTGGCAATTTATCGCATGAAATAGCCTTCATTTCTCAGAACAAGAATAGACTGATGAGTTTCAGAAGAAAGTTCTTTGTTCCTGGCCATTTTCAGCCTGAAATCGAACCCACAAATGCTGATGCTCCAGATACTCAACTAGTCTAAAGAAGGACAGTTTTATTGCTTCTTCAAATTTTATTTGTCACATACACATGGTTAGCAGGTGTTAATGCGAGTGTAGCGAAATGCTTGTGCTTCTAGTTCCGACTATGCAGTAATATCTAACAAGTAATCTACCAATTCCACAACAACTACCTTGTACACACAAGTGTAAAGGAATGAATACGAATATGTACATAAAAATATATAAATGAGTGATGGCCGAACGGCATAGGCAAGATGTAATAGATGGTATGGAGTACAGTATATACATATGAGATGAGTAATGTAGGTTATGAAAACATTATATGAAGTGGCATTGTTTAGTGGCTAATGATACATCTAATTACATCAAGATGGCAAGATGCAGTAGATGGTATGGTGTACAGTATATACATATGAGATGAATAATGTAGGTTATGTAAACATTATCTAATATAAAGTGGCAAGTGAAATTGATTACATCAATTTATTTATCAATATTAAAGTGGCTTGAGTTGAGTCAGTATGTTGGCAGCAGCCACTCAATGTTAGTGATGGCTGTTTAACAGTCTGATGGCCTTGAGATAGAAGCTGTTTTTCAGTCTCTCGGTCCCAGCTTTGATGCACCTGTATTGACCTCGCCTTCTGGATGATAGCGGGGTGAACAGGCAGTGGCTCGGGTGGTTGCTGTCCTTGATGATCTTTTTGGCCTTCCTGTGACATCGGGTGGTGTAGGTGTCCTGGAGGGCAGGTAGTTTGCCCCCGGTGATGTGTTGGGCAGACCTCACCACCCTCTGGAGAGCCTTCCGGTTATGGGCGGAGCAGCTGCCGTACCAGGCGGTGATACAGCCCGACAGGATGCTCTCGGTTGTGCATCTGTAAAAGTTTGTGTGTTTTTGGTGACAAGCCGAATTTCTTCAGCCTCCTGAGGTTGAAGAGGCGCCACGCTGTCTGTGTGTGTGGACCATTTCAGTTTGTCCGTGATGTGTACGCCGAGGAACTTAACTCTCCACCCTCTCCACTACTGTCCCGTCAATGTAGATGGGGGGCTGCTCCCTCTGCTGTTTCCTGAAGTCCACGATAATCTCTTGTTTTGTTGACATTGAGTGCGAGGTTATTTTCCTGACACCACACTCCGAGCGCCCTCACCTCCTCCCTGTAGGCCGTCTCGTCGTTGTTGGTAATCAAGCCTACCACTGTAGTGTCGTCTGCAAACTTGATGATTGAGTTGAAGGTGTGCATGGCCACGCAGTCGTGGGTGAACAGGGAGTACAGAAGAGGGCTGAGAACGCACCCTTGTGGGGACCCAGTGTTGAGGATCAGCGGGTTGGAGATGTTGTTACCTACCCTCACCACCTGGGGGCTGCCCGTCAGGAAGTCCAGGACCCAGTTGCACAGGGTGGGGTCAAGACCCAGGGTCTCGAGCTTAATGACGAGTTTGGAGGGTACTATGGTGTTAAATGCTGAGCTGTAATCGATGAACAGCATTCTTACATATGTATTCCTCTTGTCCAGATGGGTTAGGGCAGTGTGATGGAGATTGCGTCGTCTGTGGACCTATTGGGTCGGTAAGCAAATTGGAGTGGGTCTAGGGTGTCAGGTAGGGTGGAGGTGATATGATTTAATTAGAACAACAGTTTTCAATGCTAACATAATTGCAAAAGGGTTTTCTAATGATCAATTAGCCTTTTTAAAATGATAAACTTGGATTTGCTAACACAACATGCCATTGGAACACAGGAGTGATGGTTGCTGATAATGGGCCTCTACGCCTATGTAGATATTCCATAAAAAATCTGCCGTTTCCAGCTGCAATAGTCATTTATAACATTAACAATGTCAGCACTGTTATTTTTGATCAATTTGATGTTATTTTAATGGACAACATTTTTTAAATGTCCTTGTTTTTGAAAGAAAAGCAAAGTGACCCCAAACTTTTGAACGATAGTGAATATA
The DNA here is from genome assembly GCF_965601325.2 of Salmo salar. Lineage (NCBI taxonomy): Eukaryota > Metazoa > Chordata > Actinopteri > Salmoniformes > Salmonidae > Salmo > Salmo salar. The sequence continues at coordinate 96,312,608 of NC_138310.1, forward strand.
AAATGGCTGTCTCTCTAAAGTCCCCTTTGTGCCGTAAGGTGTTCTTTTATCAGTTTTTTTTTATCTGTTTTTATTGCTAGCTTGCGTTACCTGGGCTGGCAGAGTTCCATATATTCATGGCTCTATTTAAAAATGGTGCATTTCCCAGCCTCTGTTCTGAACCTGGCGACTGTGAAGAGACATCTGGTTGTATGTCTTGTTGTACCGATTAGTGTCAAAACTACAGTACCAGTCAAAAGTTTGGACACACCTATTCATTTAGATTCTTCAAAGTTGCCACTCTTTGCCTTGATGACAGCTTTGCACACTCTTGGCATTCTCTCAACCAGTTTCAAAAAGTTAATTTGTGCAATTTCTTTCCTTCTTAATGTGTTTGAGCCAATCAGTTGTGTTGTGACAAGGTAGGGGTGGTATACAGAAGATATCCCTATTTGGTAAAATACCAAGTACATATTATGGCAAGAACAGCTCAAATAAGCAAAGAGAAACGACAGTCCATCATTACGTTAAGGTCAGTTAATCTGGACAATTTCAAGAACTTTGAACGTTTCTTGAAGTTCAGTCGCAAAAACCATCAAGCGCTATGATGAAACTGGCTCTCATGAGGACCGCCATAGGAAAGGAAGACACAGAATTACCTCTGCTGCAGAGGATAAGTTCTTTAGAGTTACCAGCCTCAGAAATTGCAGCCAAAATAAATGCTTCATAGAGTTCAAGTAACGGACACATCTCAACTTCAACTGTTCGGAGAAGACTGCGTGAATCAGGCCTTCATGGTCGAGTTGCTGCAAAGAAACCACTACTAAAGGACCCCAATTAGAAGAGACTTGCTTGGGCCAAGAAACACGAGACCAGTGGAAATCTGTCCTTTGGTTTGATGAGTCCAAATTAGAGATTTTTGGTTCCAACCTGCGTGTGTTTGTGAGAGTAGGTGAACAGATGATCTCTGCATGTGTGGTTCCCACCGTGAAGCATGGAGGAGGTGTGATGGTGTGGGGGTGTTTTGTGGTGACACTGTCAGTGATTTAAAAAAAAAACAAATACAATTTTTTTTTATTCAAGGCTCTCTTAACCAGCATGGCTACCACAGCATTCTGCAGCGATACATCATCCCATCAGGTTTGCGCTTAGTGGGACTATAATTTGTTTTTCAACAGGACAGTGACCAGACACACCTCTAAGCTGTGTAAGCGCTATTTGACCAAGAGAGTGATGGAGTGCTTTATCAGATGACCTGGAATCCACAATCACCCGACCTCAACCCATTTGAGATGGTTTGGGATGAGTTGGAAAGCAAAGTGAAGGAAAAGCAGCCAACAAGTGCTCAGCATATGTGGAAACTCCTTCAAGACTGTTGGAAAAGCATTCCTCATGAAGCTGGTTGAGAGAATGCCAAGAGTGTGCGACGCTGTCATCAAGGCAAAGGGTGGCATCTTTGAAGAATCTAAAATATATTTAGATTTGTTTAACTTTTTTTTTAGTTACTACATGATTCCATGTGTTATTTCATAGTTTTGATGTCTTCACTATTATTCTACAATATAGAAAATAGTACAAATAAAGAAGAACCCTTGAATGAGTAGGTGTGTCCAAACCTTTGACTGGTACTGTATGTGCCAATTGCGTGAACAGACAGTTCGGTACCTTTAGATACATCAATACCTCGCACAAAGACCAATAGTGATGCAGTCAATCTGTCCTCAACTTTAAAGCCAGCAGAGACTGACATGCATGTTACTTTCCCTCTGTGTGCATCTAAGTGTGATAGGTGCTGCTTTATTCTGGACCAACTGCAATTTACCTATGTCCTTCTTTCCCATTTTAGCCACCATTGAGTCTATATGTTTTGACAATGACAGCTTGCTATCTAGGATTACACCCAGCAGTATAGTCTCCTCAACTTGATCAATCACCACATTATTCAATAATAGATCTAAACGAGGTTTAGTGTTGCGCGAGTGATTTGTCCCAAACATTATACTTTTCGTTTGAGATATTTAGCACCAATCAAATGTATTTATAAAGCCCTTTTTACATCAGCCGATGTCACAAAGTGCTATACAGAAACCCAGCCTAAATCCCCAAACGGCAAGCAATGCAGGTGTAGAAGCACGGTGGCTAGGAAAAACTCCCATGAAAGGCTGGAACCTAGGAGGAAACCTAGAGAGGAACCAGGCTCTGAGGGGTGGCCAGTCCTCTTCTGGCTGTGCCGGGTGGAGATTATAACAGTACATGGCCAAGATGTTCAAATGTTCATAGAGGACCAGCAGGGTCAAATAATAATAATCACAGTGGTTGTATAGGGTGCAACAGGTCAGCACCTCAGGAGTAAATGTCAGTTGGCTTTTCATAGATGATCATTCAGAGTTAGAGACAGCAGGTGCGGTAGAGAGAGTGAGTCGAAAACAGCAGATCCAGGACAAAGTACCAGGTCAGGGTTCCATAGCTGCAGGCAGGACAGTTGAAACTGGAGCAGCAGCACGACCAGGTGGACTGGGGACAGCGAGGAGTCATCAGGCCAGGTAGTCCTGAGGCATGGTCCTAGGGCTCAGGTCCTCTGAAAGAGAGCGAGAGAGAGAATTAGCAGGAGCATACTTAAATTCACACAGGACACTGGATAAGACAGGAAAAATACTCCAGATATAACAGACTGACCCTAGCCCCCCGACACATAAACTATTGCAGCATAAATACTGGAGGCTGAGACAGGAGGTGTCGGGAGACACTGTGGCCCTGTTCGACGATACCCTTGGACAGTGCCAACCAGGCAGGATATAAATATAACCCCACCCACTTTGCCAAAGCACAGCCCCCACACCACTAGAGGGATATCTTCAACCTCCAACTTACTACCCTGAGACAAGGCCGAGTATAGCCCATGAAGATATCCGCCCCGGCACAACCCAAGGGGGGGCGCCAACCCGGACAGGAAGATCACGTCAGTGACTCAACCCACTCAAGTGACGCACCCCTCCTAGGGACGGCATGGAAGAACACCAGTAAGCCAGTGACTCAGCCCCCATAATAGGGTTAGAGGCAGAGAATCCCAGTGGAGAGAGGGGAACAGGGCTTCACCATGTTTCATCGAAAAGTATAGCTGTGTATCGTCCGCACAGCAGTGAAAGTTAATATTATGTTTCCGAATGACATCACTAAGAGGTAAAATATATAGTGAAAACAATAGTGGTCCTAAAACGGAACCTTGAGGAACACCGAAATTTAAAGTTAATTTCTCAGAGGCTCATCAGAGGCAAACATCTTTTTTTTCACCTTTTCTTTAACCAGTTAGGCCAGTTGAGAACAAGTTCTCATTTACAACTGCGACCTTCCGATAGATAAGATCTAAACCAGGCCAGATCTTGTCCGTGTAGACCAATTTGGGTTTCCAATATCTCCAAAAGAATGTGTTGATGGATGGTATCACTAAGCAGCACTAAGGTCTGGGAGCACGAGGACAGATGCAGAGCTTTGATCTGATGCCATTAAAAGGTAATTGACCACCTTCACGAGTGCAGTCTCAGTGCTATAATGGGTCTAAAACCAGACTGAAGCGTTTTTATACATTGTTTGTCTTCAGGAAGGCAGTGAGTTGCTGCTCAACAGCTTTTTCAAAAAAAAGTTCAGAGTAATGGGAGATTCGATACAGGCGGATGTATTATTTATTATTATTTTTTAATATTTTCTGTGTCAAGGTTTGGCTTTTTCAAGTGAGGCTTTATTAATACCACTTCTGGTGAGTTTGCTACACATCTGGCCTATTGCTAGGTACCCATTCTAAAATGGACTGGAGCTCTATGTTAAGTGTCTGTTTATTTGACTGTTGCAGCCAACGTGTATACTGTTGAGTCATCAGCGTACATAAACACACAGGCTTTATTCAAGGTCAGTGGAAGGTCATTAATAAAAATAGAAAAAAAAATAATGGCCCTAACCAGCTGCCCTGCGGTACACCACACTCAAATTTCCATGAGAGAGGCTTCCATTAAACAAAACCCTCAGTGTTCTATTAGATGGGTAACTCGCAATCCATAACACCTAAAAACAAAATTCAGCAATAGCTTATGATCAATGACCTCAAAAACTGCACTGAAGTCTAACAGAACAGCTCCCCTATCTTCTATACATTTCTTTCACCCAATCATCAGTCATTTGTGTCAGTGCCGAGCATGTGGAGTGCCCTTCCCTATAAGCATGCTGAAAGTGTTATTATTTTGTTTTCTGTAAAATAACTTTATTTGATCAAACACAATTATTTCCAAAAGTTTACTAAGCAATTGTAACAGGCTGATTGGTCGGCTGTTTGAACCATTAAAGGGTGCTCCTCCCTGATTCCTTCTACCTCCTCGGTGGTCAGTATGCTGCTCCCTGATTCCTTCTACCTCCTCAGTGGTCAGTATGCTGCTCCCTGACTCCTTCTACCTGCTCAGTGGTCAGTATGCTGCTCCCTGATCCCTTCTACCTCCTCAGTGGTCAGTATGCTGCTCCCTGATTCCTTCTACCTGCTCAGTGGTCAGTGTGCTGCTCCCTGACTCCTTATACCTTGCTGCTCCCTGATTCCTTCTACCTGCTCAGTGGTCAGTATGCTGCTCCCTGACTCCTTCTACCTGCTCAGTGGTCAGTGTGCTGCTCCCTGATTCCTTCTACCTTGCTGCTCCCTGATTCCTTCTACCTGCTCAGTGGTCAGTATGCTGCTCCCTGAATCCTTCTACCTCCTCAGTGGTCAGTATGCTGCTCCCTGACTCCTTCTACCTTGCTGCTCCCTGACTCCTTCTACCTTGCTTCTCCCTGACTCCTACCTTGCTGCTCCCTGACTCCTTCTACCTGCTCAGTGGTCAGTATGCTGCTCCCTGACTCCTCCTACCTCCTCAGTGGTCAGTATGCTGCTCCCTGACTCCTTCTACCTGCTCAGTGGTCAGTATGCTGCTCCCTGACTCCTTCTACCTTGCTGCTCCCTGACTCCTTCTACCTTGCTTCTCCCTGACTCCTACCTTGCTGCTCCCTGACTCCTTCTACCTCCTCAGTGGTCAGTATGCTGCTCCCTGACTCCTCTACCTTGCTGCTCCCTGACTCCTTCTACCTTGCTTCTCCCTGACTCCTAACTTGCTGCTCCCTGACTCCTTCTACCTCCTCAGTGGTCAGTATGCTGCTCCCTGACTCCTCTACCTTGCTGCTCCCTGACTCCTTCTACCTTGCTTCTCCCTGACTCCTACCTTGCTGCTCCCTGACTCCTTCTACCTGCTCAGTGGTCAGTATGCTGCTCCCTGACTCCTCCTACCTCCTCAGTGGTCAGTATACTGCTCCCTGACTCATTCTACCTGCTCTTACATTAAAGTTGATAAAAAGTGTTGTATGTCAGTGTCCAGTCTTCTATTCCCATGTGTAATTGACCCTTCCCTAAGCCCTGCCCCCCTTGGTTACTGTTGCAACCTTGGTCAACATTTTCCCAGGAAACCCAATTCCCCTTTCAAACCACTGGAGAAAACCCCTCACAATGATCTCAAATGGTGTTTTTAATACACAATGAAATGAAACACAGATTACCCCTTGCCGATCAGGAGACTCTTGGGTATGTTGTGGTGGACTGTCATTACAATTACTTCACGGGAACCTGGTCAAATTAAGTTTGTAGTGTGGCTAGCCACTGGATGGCTCAATGCACTGCAGTCAAACGACTAACTCATTTTGGAGCTTCTCTTAAATTGTTTGTCCATGTCGACAGCAGATGAAAGTTCTATTCCTAATAAAGCCAATTTAGCTAGCTAACATGCATTTGGAGAAAAACAAGTTATATTAACTATGGCTAGCTAGCTACTAGCACTGGCATTGTTTTCAGTGAGAGCTAGCTGACCAGCTAGCTAACAAACAATTCAACAGTATCATTTAGGATTAAAAAAAAACGCTTCAACAGGCTGTATTTTATGTATTTAACTATATGCACTGTTCAATTATTTAGCCATTTTTAAACCATTTATTTTGGGATGAAAACTCTGTTTTTGCCCTCCTGTGCTTCCAAGGGTTTGAAATGTGAGCTTGTCTGAGGTGTCGGACTCGACGACAGTTGGTATCCATCAGAGCATTGCCATTTTTAATTTTGCCCAAAATTCTGGGGCGGGGCTTAGAGAAGGGTAAATTGTATTTTTAACTAATGTCCATATGTTCCTGTGTAACTAGGTAACCACGAGACTGACAACATGAACCAGATGTATGGTTTTGAGGGGGAGGTGAAGGCCAAGTACACCGCTCAGATGTTCACGCTCTTCAGTGAGGTCTTCCAGTGGCTGCCTCTAGCCCAGTGCATCAATGGCAAAGTCCTGGTAGGTAACCCTGACCTGTGACCCCTAATCTCTAGCCCAGTGCATCAACGGCAAGTCCTGGTAGGTGATGCTGCGTTCATAACCAAGTGGGAATGTCGGAAATACGAGTTGGTACATTCACGTTTTCAACTGGGAAATAGGGTTGGGCCATATTACGATATCGGATATCGAAGATGACTGTCCGATATCGTGATGTGACAGACGGTGTATAGCGTATTTCAACTTGTCTGGCACCGCACATTAAAGAGCTGGCCAGGCAGCCCACAGCAGGGCCATGTCAAGTGGCTTATTCCTTTGCTATAACCTGCATAACCTATTTGAATAAATATGGCGTAAGTCTTTTACAGAATTCCGGAGAACAATGTAGGCGGAGCTAAACTGTTCCCTAAAGCAGAGCAGAATGCCCAGTCAGAAGTCTTTTTCTATGATGTCGGATGATCTCGGACAGATACATTTATTTTTTTTTGCTGATGTGTTATTATTTTAAACGCTACATTTTGTATTTTCTCTCCATTTGATATGAATATGAGGGAAGTTTTTATGCATGCCGGCAAACAATTTTTCTAATAGACTTTTGGGCTCTTTAGTTGAAGTTGTTTTTGAATAACCTAAAAACATGATAGGCCTAAGGTAATAATGAGGGGTACAACAAACAATAGCAAGATAGAAAAATCGAACGAGTAGTTTGAACAAACCTTACAGTTAATCATGCATCCCTCCTCCTCCACCCTAACCCTAACCAAACGGCCAAAAGCCAAATCGTGCTAATTTTAAATGGCCTATCAAAAGCATTAAGACAAGTTAAAGGTATTTTCCTAAAGTTGCCGCTTTCAAATAGGAACAATTCTGAAAGTCAGTCTTTTGGCAAGCCTCTCTCACAGCTTTATTTTGAATTACAAATATTACAGGTAACAAGAAGTGAAATTGAGCAAACAATATGAAGACATCTGGAATGATTTGTCCAAAGAACTTAAAGCTGAGCAAAGCTTATGAAGGAACAACGTGTATAGTAGGCCTATTTCCATTATTAACAATGTAGGCTACAACCTACCTACAACATACAGATGCCTAGGCCTAATAAGAGAGGAAGATTAGATAAAAATGCATATCATTGAATAATGATCCAGTTCTGGGGACAGCAGAGTTGTGTGCTCTGCAGCCGGGCCCTTGATGATTTACAACCCATCACTCAACGCACAGCCAGTGAGGCCACTTGCGCAAATAAACAGATTTGGCTCCAAAATATATTTTGTCATGATTCCTCTCGTCCCTCCCATAGCAGGCAAGCTTACGATAGCGCTCCTTTTTAGCTGTCTCCTTTTGACATCTTTTTAAAAACAACATTTTAAAAAGGGGCCGATACCATGGTATTTCAGTGTTTTTATGGGTACTTTATTGCCATAGAGCCAAGGTTGACAACCCTCATTTTATTTTTTTATTTAACCTTTATTTAACTAGGCAAGTCAGTTAAGAACAAATTCTTATTTACAATGATGGCCTAACCCGGACGACACTGGGACAATTGTGCGCCGCCCTATGGGACTCCCAATCACGGGAGGATGTGATACAGCCTGGATTCTAACCAGGGACTGTAGTGACGCCTCTTGCACTGAGATGCAGTGCCTTAGACCGCTGCGCCACTCGGGAGCCCGGGGAAATACTGTCAAACATGAAGGCTTGTGATTGTTTTGCTTGTTTTTTACAATTCATTAATTAATTTCACCTTTATTTAACCAGGTAGGCCAGTTGAGAACAAGTTCTCATTTACAACTGCAACCTGGCCAAGATAAAGCAGAGCAGTGCGACAAAAACAACACAGAGTTACACATAAACAAACGGACAGTCAATAACACAATAGAACAATCTATGTACAGTGTGTGCAAATGTAGAAGAGTAGGGAGGTAAGGCATTAAATAATTACAATTTAGCTTTAACCATAAGTATATCTCAAGCTGCTTTCTAAATCAGAAGAAAGAAATAACAATAAATGTATCAACCATCTGTATTTTGTTCTTACCATAAACAACTGCTGAAGATGCCACCATGCTTGCTGTCTTTTTTGTTGACAAATGACATCGAAGAGCTGCAAGTAGTAAACTTGTTGGATGATAGGAGTTTCTCACTAGTAATCACCAGTTGGAGGGCCGTTCAAGTGGATTTTTCCCAGTCGTATGCTGGTATTTACGAGATGTTGTGAAAGCAGCATTACCCTGACCTTTAACCTCTGACCCCTAACCTTTGGCACAATGCATCAATGGCAAAGTCCTGGGCCTTTTCTCATTTGGGCAAAGGTCCGTCCGTCTCTCCTCCGTGACCCGGAAACAAATAGTAGTCCAATAGTCAAGAAGAGTGTCAATTTGTTAGTAGGCGAAGGGCAGAAGTCCTCCCCTCATCGAGGATAGGAGTCCTTCACAGAAGTTTTGATAACTGTCACACCCCCTTTGAAGCAGTTGTTTTCTCACAAGTCCTGGGAAGAATCTCAATTGCATACTCCTCGCATCCTCTCTACTCGCCTCCTCCTCAAAACCCATTAGATGAGAAAGCCAGTGGTCCCTCTGAACCTCTCTATTGAAAAGGAGGTGAGGAGTATGCAGTTGAGATTCTCCCCTGGTAGGTAACCTTGACCTCTAACCTCCGACACCTGATCTCTGGCACAGTGTAACAACAACAACAGTCATGGAAGGTTCCCTGTTAGGCTTCCAGTGGTACAACTGGACATGGTAGGTTCCCTGTTAGGCTTCCAGTGGTACAACTGGACATGGTAGGTTCCCTGTTAGGCTTCCAGTGGTACAACTGGACATGGTAGGTTCCCTGTTAGGCTTCCAGTGGTACAACTGGACATGGTAGGTTCCCTGTTAGGCTTCCAGTGGTACAACTGGACATGGTAGGTTCCCTGTTAGGCTTCCAGTGGTACAACTGGACATGGTAGGTTCCCTGTTAGGCTTCCAGTGGTACAACTGGACATGGTAGGTTCCCTGTTAGGCTTCCAGTGGTACAACAGGACATGGTAGGTTCCCTGTTAGGCTTCCAGTGGTACAACTGGACATGGTAGGTTCCCTGTTAGGCTTCCAATGGTACAACTGGACATGGTAGGTTCCCTGTTAGGCTTCCAGTGGTACAACTAGACATGGTAGGTTCCCTGTTAGGCTTCCAATGGTACAACTGGACATGGTAGGTTCCCTGTTAGGCTTCCAGTGGTACAACTGGACATGGTAGGTTCCCTGTTAGGCTTCCAGTGGTACACCTGGACATGGTAGGTTCCCTGTTAGGCTTCCAGTGGTACACCTGGACATGGTAGGTTCCCTGTTAGGCTTCCAGTGGTACACCTGGACATGGTAGGTTCCCTGTTAGGCTTCCAGTGGTATACCTGGACATGGTAGGTTCCCTGTTAGGCTTCCAGTGGTATACCTGGACATGGTAGGTTCCCTGTTAGGCTTCCAGTGGTACACCTGGACATGGTAGGTTCCCTGTTAGGCTTCCAGTGGTACAACTGGACATGGTAGGTTCCCTGTTAGGCTTCCAGTGGTACAACTGGACATGGTAGGTTCCCTGTTAGGCTTCCAGTGGTACACCTGGACATGGTAGGTTCCCTGTTAGGCTTCCAGTGGTACACCTGGACATGGTAGGTTCCCTGTTAGGCTTCCAGTGGTACACCTGGACATGGTAGGTTCCCTGTTAGGCTTCCAGTGGTACAACTGGACATGGTAGGTTCCCTGTTAGGCTTCCAGTGGTATACCTGGACATGGTAGGTTCCCTGTTAGGCTTCCAGTGGTATACCTGGACATGGTAGGTTCCCTGTTAGGCTTCCAGTGGTATACCTGGACATGGTAGGTTCCCTGTTAGGCTTCCAGTGGTACACCTGGACATGGTAGGTTCCCTGTTAGGCTTCCAGTGGTACACCTGGACATGGTAGGTTCCCTGTTAGGCTTCCAGTGGTATACCTGGACATGGTAGGTTCCCTGTTAGGCTTCCAATGGTACACCTGGACATGGTAGGTTCCCTGTTAGGCTTCCAGTGGTACACCTGGACATGGTAGGTTCCCTGTTAGGCTTCCAGTGGTACACCTGGACATGGTAGGTTCCCTGTTAGGCTTCCAGTGGTACACCTGGACATGGTAGGTTCCCTGTTAGGCTTCCAGTGGTACACCTGGACATGGTAGGTTCCCTGTTAGGCTTCCAGTGGTATACCTGGACATGGTAGGTTCTATAGTTGTGTTGTCTGTGCCAGGTGATGCACGGGGGGCTCTTCAGTGAGGACGGCGTGACGTTGGATGATCTGAGGAAGATCGACAGGAACAGACAGCCCCCAGACTCTGGTAAAATCAATCAATGAATCAATATCTTTATCAATATCTTTATTGTCCTGTACCTAGGAATAAGCTTGTTTGTTGTTTTCTTCAGGTCCTATGTGTGATCTTCTCTGGTCAGATCCACAGCCACAGGTTTGGTGTCCAGCACCACACTCGAAATACACTGTCATCAACAATAATCTGCTTCAAATAGATGACATCATGCAGTACAGTTATCTACTTAAATGATAATCCTGAATATTTTCTCTCCTCCCCTCCATCTGTCTCAGAATGGCCGGTGTGTCTCTAAGCGAGGTGTGAGCTGTCAGTTTGGGCCTGACGTCACCGAGCGGTTCCTAGACCAGAACAATCTGGATTATATCGTCCGCAGTCACGAGGTCAAGGCAGAGGGTTATGAGGTCACACACTCAGGGAAGTGCATCACAGTCTTCTCAGCGCCCAACTACTGGTAACTATGGCAACAGACTCACTATTCAATCCAACTTTAGTGATTCCATCTGCATTGCCATATTTAAAATAATAACATGTATTGTAAGACTTTCAAATGTCACCCCCCTCTAAAGCCTTAGTTTAAGATGACAGTAACAGTATTCTCTTCCTCCTCTCTCTTCCTCTCTTCCCCTCCCTTCCTCTCTCTCTCCCTCCCATTCACCTCTCACCCTTCCACTCTCTCCTTCCCTCTCGTCCCCCCCAACCCCCACCACCACCAAAGTGATCAGATGTGTAACAAAGGGGCGTACATCCATCTCAGTGGATCAGACCTCAAATCACAGTTTCACCAATTCACTGCTGTGGTCAGTACATCTATTATATAATGATATGTCCTTACTGTGAGCCAGTCCATACTAACCCAGTTCACTGCTGTGGTCAGTACATCTATTATATAATGATATGTCCTTACTGTGAGCCAGTCCATACTAACCCAGTTCACTGCTGTGGTCAGTACATCTATTATATAATGATATGTCCTTACTGTGAGCCAGTCCATACTAACCCAGTTCACTGCTGTGGTCAGTACATCTATTATATAATGATATGTCCTTACTGTGAGCCAGTCCATACTAACCCAGTTCACTGCTGTGGTCAGTACATCTATTATATAATGATATGTCCTTACTGTGAGCCAGTCCATACTAACCCAGTTCACTGCTGTGGTCAGTACATCTATTATATAATGATATGTCCTTACTGTGAGCCAGTCCATACTAACCCAGTTCACTGCTGTGGTCAGTACATCTATTATATAATGATATGTCCTTACTGTGAGCCAGTCCATACTAACCCAGTTCACTGCTGTGGTCAGTACATCTCCTTACTCTCATGAACCTCTCTCTCGCGCTCTCTGTCTCTGTCTCTCTCTCTGTCTCTGTCTCGGTCTCTCTCCCCTCCACAGCCTCATCCGAATGTGAAGCCCATGGCGTACGCCAACTCCCTGATGCAGATGGGGATGATGTAGAGGCCAAGCCCAAGTCACTCAGTCTGACCCCTGACCCTGGCCAACAACAGCCACCACTCCCTCCAGCCCTTCCACAACAACAGCCACCACTCCCTCCAGCCCTTCCACAACAACAGCCACCACTCCCTCCAGCCCTTCCACAACAACAGCCACCACTCCCTCCAGCCCTTCCACAACAACAGCCACCACTCCCTCCAGCCCTTCCACAACAACAGCCACCACTCCCTCCAGCCCTTCCACAACAACAGCCACCACTCCCTCCAGCCCTTCCACAACAACAGCCACCACTCCCTCCAGCCCTTCCACAACAACAGCCACCACTCCCTCCAGCCCTTCCACAACAACAGCCACCACTCCCTCCAGCCCTTCCACAACAACAGCCACCACTCCCTCCAGCCCTTCCACAACAACAGCCACCACTCCCTCCAGCCCTTCCACAACAACAGCCACCACTCCCTCCAGCCCTTCCACAACAACAGCCACCACTCCCTCCAGCCCTTCCACAACAACAGCCACCACTCCCTCCAGCCCTTCCACAACAACAGCCACCACTCCCTCCAGCCCTTCCACAACAACAGCCACCACTCCCTCCAGCCCTTCCACAACAACAGCCACCACTCCCTCCAGCCCTTCCACAACAACATGCCCTTATCTACTGGTCCATACGGTGCTCCATGGGATCTCTCTCACCCAGCCAGTCCTGAGCAGCTCCCTTCCCCTTGGCCCAAACTCTTTGATCTTTGTAGATCAGCACTGTAGTGATGGAGCTTTCACCATATGACTGTCACCTTACTGCTCTGCAGAAATCAAAGGGTCATTGTTAAGGGGAAGAAATGGGAAGTGAATTGTGTCCACTTCCGATAATCCCTCCTGTTTCTTTCAGAGTAGACAACATGGTAGGGTCATGGTATTGAAGGTAGGAAGAGACATGGTAGGGTAATGGTATTTAAGGTAGGAAGAGAAATGGTAGGGTAATGGTATTTAAGGTAGGAAGAGAAATGGTAGGGTAATGGTATTTAAGGTAGGAAGAGAAATGGTAGGGTAATGGTATTTAAGGTAGGAAGAGAAATGGTAGGGTAATGGTATTTAAGGTAGGAAGAGAAATGGTAGGGTAATGGTATTTAAGGTAGGAAGAGAAATGGTAGGGTAATGGTATTTAAGGTAGGAAGAGAAATGGTAGGGTAATGGTATTTAAGGTAGGAAGAGAAATGGTAGGGTCATGGTATTTAAGGTAGGAAGAGAAATGGTAGGGTAATGGTATTGAAGGTAGGAAGAGACAACATGGTAGGTAGGAAGAGACAACATGGTAGGGTCGTGGTATTTAAGGTAGGAAGAGACAACATGGTAGGGTCATGGTATTGAAGGTAGGAAGAGACATGGTAGGTATGAAGAGACAACATGGTAGGTAGGAAGAGACAACATGGTAGGGTCGTGGCCAATTCCTGGCTATTGATAACCAACCACCCCTGCCAGGATGGTGTTGAAGCATCCATTTTGGAGCTGCTGGGTTTGTAGTGATTAGACTGGTTAATCATACTGTACCTAACCTTAACCATACTGTATGTGGGGAGGATGGCTCAATACTGACTCTGACCCTAATCATACTGTATCATAATGGTTGATTAGGGTAACGTGGTTGATGCCGTTCCAGCCATCATGATGAGCTCTCCTCCCCTCAGCAGACTCCATGGTACAGTTTTGATACTGTATGGAGCTGGTTTGGACCAAAGAACTGGAATGATCCGCACTGTCACAGCAGTAAAACTGTTCTGCTACTGTAAAACATACTGTTGGTTGACCTACTGTTCAGTTTATAGTCTCTGGGGGAGTGAGAGCAGTATATCTATACTGTTCAGTTTATAGTGTCTGGGGGAGTGAGAGCAGTATATCTATACTGTTCAGTTTATAGTCTCTGGGGGAGTGAGAGCAGTATATCTATACTGTTCAGTTTATAGTCTCTGGGGGAGTGAGAGCAGTATATCTATACTGTTCAGTTTATAGTGTCTGGGGGAGTGAGAGCAGTATATCTATACTGTTCAGTTTATAGTGTCTGGGGGAGTGAGAGCAGTATATCTATACTGTTCAGTTTATAGTGTCTGGTTGGGAGTGAGAGCAGTATATCTATACTGTTCAGTTTATAGTGTCTGGGGGAGTGAGAGCAGTATATCTATACTGTTCAGTTTATAATGTCTGGTTGGGAGTGAGAGCAGTATATCTATACTGTTCAGTTTATAATGTCTGGTTGGGAGTGAGAGCAGTATATCTATACTGTTCAGTTTATAATGTCTGGTTGGGAGTGAGAGCAGTATATCTATACTGTTCAGTTTATATTGTCTGGGGGAGTGAGAGCAGTATATCTATACTGTTCAGTTTATAGTGTCTGGGGAAGTGAGAGCAGTGTATCTATACTGTTCAGTTTATAGTGTCTGGGGGAGTGAGAGCAGTATATCTATACTGTTCAGTTTATAGTGTCTGGGGGAGTGAGAGCAGTATATCTATACTGTTCAGTTTATAGTGTCTGGGGAAGTGAGAGCAGTATATCTATACTGTTCAGTTTATAATGTCTGGTTGGGAGTGAGAGCAGTATATCTATACTGTTCAGTTTATAGTGTCTGGGGAAGTGAGAGCAGTATATCTATACTGTTCAGTTTATAGTGTCTGGGGAAGTGAGAGCAGTATATCTATACTGTTCAGTTTATAGTGTCTGGGGGAGTGAGAGCAGTATATCTATACTGTTCAGTTTATAGTCTCTGGTTGGGAGTGAGAGCAGTATATCTATACTGTTCAGTTTATAATGTCTGGTTGGGAGTGAGAGCAGTATATCTATACTGTTCAGTTTATAGTGTCTGGTTGGGAGTGAGAGCAGTATGTACTACAGTATTGGTACATAGTTTTATTAAAGTCTTGTTTTTTACAGTAGAAAATGTAGCTATGATTCCATCTTCAGGAGAAAACATGAACCTGGTTATTTGGCTCGTCTCACTCTGCACGGTGCTGTTAATTCCTACTAGTCAGATGGTTTAGACACATGCTCTACATGTATGTTGGTCTTCACATTCAACAAAGCTGATCCTTGTTCTGTTGTTATTTTTGCACTGCTGCACCTCTTCTCTCCCCTTTTCTCTACCTGTTGCTGCTCTCCATGTTAACTCTTCAGCTCAGCCAGTCAGTATCCTGGTAGCTCCTGCACAACCCCTCTTCTCTCCCGACCTGCTTTGCTACAAGGCCAAGCACTGGTGTGATGCTCCAATCCGCTCCACTGTTAGTCTACCAGTGACTTTGCCCATTTGCAGATGTATGGCTCAGACGTCCAGCTGCCGTGTCCCCTCAACTTTTTAGATCATTCTATACACTGAAGTGTATGTATGTGTGTGTATATATATATACTGTATCATTTAAAATACATTCTGTGTACATGTTTGGGGGAAAAAAGTGATTCAATAAAAAACTTTAAGTCCAATGATTTTGAATGAAATATTTTTGTTGTTGAAATGTCAGTACACAGGGTCTGCATCCGGACACTAGAGGGAAACAATGATTCTGTTTTGAGTCAAGAAACTGACCCACTTTAAAGTAATTACCAATATATTTGCTCATGTAGCCATGTATACTTTATTACCTGTCCATTGGGTGTTTAGACATATACCAACAGTATAGGTTATTACCCTGGTCTGTTTAGGCATATACCAACAGTATAGGTTATTATTATGGTCTGTTTAGACATATACCAACATTATAGCTTATTATTATGGTCTGTTTAGACATGAACCAACAGTATAGGTTATTATTTTGGTCTGTTTAGACATATACCAACATTATAGGTTATTATTGTCTGTTTAGACATATACCAACATTATAGGTTATTATGGTCTGTTTAGACATATACCAACATTATAGGTTATTACCCTGGTCTGTTTAGACATGAACCAACAGTATAGGTTATTACCATGGTAGGGGTTAGGGTTAGGTTTCTAGTTTTGAGTCGGTTGATCCACTTCCATCTCTGACACGTGGAAGCCGAAGGGGGGGGGGGGGGGGGGGAATGGGTGCACTCCACAGCATTGAAGCGCTGGCCAGAGGGGTCCGGGCGCACCCGGCCAAAGTTGTAGACCCCATTGTTGCCCACTGGTAGAAGTGCCCTGGGTTGTGTTGGTTGGGCTTAGAACCGTCCGTCGGGTTAAGGGATGGTTAGGGTTAAGGTTAGGGTAGGGGTTAGAGTGGTTAAGGTTAGGTTTAGGGTTAGAGTGGTTAGGGTAAGGGTTAAGGTTAGTGAGTCTTTTCAAGGTCTGTTTGTCAACGGAAGTGGAAAGCATAGTTCAACCTAGGAGTTACTCCCCATCTGATCCTTCGTAGTCAGAAAGGTCAAAAAGTGTTTCGGTTGTCCAGGCGGAGTACGGCGGGGCGAGGTCTCCCCCAGTGAAAAATTGTTCTGTGGGATGAAACGCTCCGCCAGACATCATCTGGGCACCCCAGGGATCTCCCGGCCCGGGGATAATTCCAGCGGCACCGCCCACCTCCCAAAGCACCATTTTACCTTAATAGGGCTAGGGGGCAGTATTGACACGGCTGGATAAAAAAACATACCCGATTTAATCTGGTTACCACTCCTACCCAGTAACTAGAATATGCATATACTTATTACATATGGATAGAAAACACCCTAAATTTTCTAAAACTGTTTGAATGGTGTCTGTGAGTATAACAGAACTCATTTGGCAGGCAAAACCCTGAGACATTTTCTGACAGGAAGTGGATACCTGATGTGTTGTATTGCCTTTAAACCTATCCCATTGAAAAACACAGGGGCTGAGGAATATTTTGGCACTTCCTATTGCTTCCACTAGATGTCACCAGCCTTTACAAAGTGTTTTGAGTCTTCTGGAGGGAGATCTGACCGAACAAGAGCCATGGAACGATGATGTCCCATTAGACACCTGGCGCGCGAGTTCATGTTGGGTACCCTCGTTCCAATACGTTATAAAAGAGTATGCATTCGTCCACCTTGAATATTATTCATGTTCTGGTTAAAAAAGGCCCTAATGATTTATGCTATACAACGTTTGACATGTTTGAACGAACGTAAATATATTTTTTCCCCTCGTTCATGACGAGAAGTCCGGCTGGCTTAGATCATGTGCTAACAAGACGGAGATTTTTGGACATAAATGATGAGCTTTTTTGAACAAAACTACATTCGTTATGGACCTGTGATACCTGGAAGTGACATCTGATGAAGAGAATCAAAGGTAATGGATTATTTACATAGTATTTTCGATTTTAGATCTCCCCAGCATGACGTCTAGTCTGTATCGCAACGCGTATTTTTCTGGGCGCAGTGCTCAGATTATTGCAAAGTGTGATTTCCCAGTAAGGTTATTTTTAAATCTGGCAAGTTGATTGCGTTCAAGAGATATAAATCTTTAAATGACAATATAATATTTTACCAATGTTTTCTAATTTTAATTATTTAATTTGTGACGCTGACTTGACTGCCGGTTATTGGAGGGAAACGATTTCCTCAACATCAATGCCATAGTAAAACGCTGTTTTTGGATATAAATATGAACTTGATAGAACTAAAAATGCATGCATTGTCTAACATAATGTCCTAGGAGTGTCATCTGATGGAGATTGTAAAAGGTTAGTGCATCATTTTAGCTGGTTTTATGGTTTTGGTGACCCTGTCTTTGAATTGACAAAACATTACACACAACTCTTGTAAATGTACTGTCCTAACATACTCTAAATTTATGCTTTCGCCGTAAAACCTTTTTGAAATCGTAAAACGTGGTTAGATTAAGGAGATGTTTATCTTTCAAAGGGTGTAAAATAGTTGTATGTTTGAAAAATTTGAATTTTGACATTTATTTGGATTCAAATTTGCCGCTCTTGAAATGCACCTGCTGTTGATGGAGTGCACCACGGGTGGCACGCTAGCGTCCCACCTAGCCCATAGAGGTTAACTTAAAAGAACTCTACCCACACGAAGTAAACACGCGCTACTGGACATACTACCAATCCAATTCTAAACTGGGGTAGGTAGTCGTCCAGCGCGGTACGTGAGCCCTCATTTGGCGGGGTTGAGATTGTTGGCCTGTCGGTCTGCACAACGGGTCTCGGAGAGGTCCCGAAGGAGTCCAGTCTATCCACTTTACCCTGCGATTTCCTTCGGGGAGTGGAAGGGCCTATTTTGCTTAGAAGAGCAATCGCTGCGGGGTCCCCAGAGTTGTGCGTCCCCAAGGTCAGGGTCCCCAGAGTTGTTGGAGAAAAAATACTTCTCGTCCGTTGGGGGTGTAGGTGGGTATGTCCAAAAAGAAGTTTACAAAAATGTTTTCTGAAGATGGTAGGTTGGTGAGAGGATGTTATAGGTCAATATTTATATTATCCTATTCATCCAGGGGTCCATGGTCATGGTAACCCCAAGTAGAGAGATTTTTTTATGAGGTGTGGAGTATGGGTTCTGTAGGTGTAGTGTGTTTCCAGGAGGCTTTGTTGTTTAGACATTTTTAGGAGGACCCTCCTAGGCCTGTAGGTCCCGGTGAGATTCTTTGGTTTCTTGTTGGAGCTTTAGAGGTGGTTGCCTACATTTGCTGTGGGGTCCTGTTGCCAACTGGGGAGGTCTTTTTTTATTTCTTCCATCCAATTTTTAGATGATGTTGGGGTGTTGTAATGGTATTGCTCAGTCTCATCAGTCTCTGTAAGTTGGTGAAATATTTGTCACCCGTTGAGATTCTTTGGTTCTTTGTGGGAGCTTTGGAGACGGCTGCGTACCTAGGAATCCCTCAGGTTGGTATTTCATTTGTAGGTCAGGATGGGTGTGTGGAGAGGAAGTAGTTGCTATGAGAGTAGCCTCTTCTTAATTCTGGTCGCCACCCGGCAGCTTGATGAGTTGTAGGTCATAATGATTGTTATAATTTTGTTGACTTTGAAGAGTATATGGAAGTAGATGGTTGGGGAGTTGTAACCTGCTCCTGCTGATTTTCATTCCATACCACCCTGGTCTGGGTATGGGATGGAAATGAAAGTTGAGGCCACCTTAACACTCTACCTCTGCTCCCCTCCCTCAATCACCCTGGTCAGGGTATGATGTGGGGGTAGGTTAGGAGGGTTTGTTTCCCCAAAAGGAGCCCTCCCTGTGCCACCCTGGTCGGGGTATGGCCGGGTCTCTGGGTCCCCGGGTATGGTGGGGGTTTGCCGCTTTCTTGGAAAGGTTTCGTTTTGTTGGGGAAATATTTTTCCTTAGGTGGTGTTGGTAAAAATTTTGGTCCAGGTAGGGGTAAGATTCATCCGGTGTGGGATGGGTTTCTAGGTGTGTTGTAGCCTGGAAATATGGCTATGAGCGTAATGGATGCGACGTATCCGCAGTGAGACTCGGTTACCGGTCGAAACTTTTTTCTGCCGGCCCCTCTATGCGTCTCCTCTTAAAAGATGTAGAGGGCTTAAATTAATCTTTCTGCCCCGTCGAAACTTCTGGGCCTGTTTCGTGGTACGAGGTGGACCTTAGAGTCCCAGCTATGTCGTGGATTTTCCATGCTGTGTGTCCCTGTGTAAAACTCAAAGTAAGGGGAGAGAAAAGTACAAAGTAAAATAAGTAGCCAAAAGGAGATACCTCCGACGTCCATGTGGATCCTGCCTTCCTTACAGCTACACAACGGATCTAGAGGTATCCCAGCCACGACGCGTTTCTGCCTTACTCGGCTTCTTCAGGTAGCAGGGAGATAAAAAGTAAAACTGTGCCAAAAATATGCACTAGGTCGTAGTACGGTAAAAAAACGTTTCTTTTGACAAAAAAAATCGTTTGTGTGTATGTGTGTATGAGGGTGAGTGTCGTGGAGGTGGAGGCTCTGTGGTCTGGAAGTTCCTAAAGTAGGTTGGAGTTGTCCAAGTTCTGGGTGTAGAATGGGGCTGGAGCCTGGTGGTATGTTGAAAGGTGGTGGTCCAGAGTATGGTGTATTCGCTGAAGGTTGAAAGATCCAAGTTGCCTGTTCTTCCAGTAGAAGCGTCTTCAAAAAAGTTTTTCGACCGAATGGTGCTGATATTGAGGGATGCTCTTCTTTTATAGGAGAGGAGGGGGGTGTGGTCACCAGGTTTGGTCGAATCCTATTGGTCCCTGAGGCGTGCATGCACTGTACATGTGAGAGGTATGGCCCTTGTCATCCAATGGGATTGCTCCGTTTTTTTTCAAGGTGTAGGGCCTGTAGCCCGTTTGTGTTGGTAGAAACCTCCTCCATTGATTCCTATGGGGAATTATCTAGGGTGGTAGCCTCTTACATTTTGGGGTACTGTTTTCGTTGTGGGTATCCGGGGAGTTCAAGGTGAATTTTGGATAAGACTAGAAGTCCCAAGGGTTAGAATAATCCATTCCAGAAGGTCCTGTGATGTGTGGAAGGTTATTAGGTCCTCCTGTGATAATGGTGTGTTTTATCCCTGCTGTGTTATTGACTGGTATGTAAACGTAGGAATGGTCTTCTCTGGTTTAGGGATATTCGGCTCCAATCCCTAATGTTGAATACTGTTGTACCAGAGGGGGTGGGTGGTAAGGTGGACATCTGTTGGTATATAATGGATTTATAGTTTGAGGTGTATGTTATCCAACTCGTCTGGTTATGGGTCTTTCTAATATAGTTGGACTATTTTCCCTCCGCTATTGGAGTAGCGTCACTTCGAGGTCGCATTACAGTAGGGTGCGATGTGCAGAGAGAGTTTGTGTGCATGGCATTTTTTCTTTAGTGATGCTAAGATCTTGGTCCTGATTTCTTTTTTGCAGAGGTAATTGTAGGTTGGCGTCCCAGAGAGGTGTTCCCTTTATTATATTTAAAAAGGATGTTTTTTATCGACTTTGTCGATGTATTTTAGCGGGGTTGGTATTTGTCGCGTTCAGTTGAATTTGGTTTCCCGTAATTGCGGTTGAGTGTCCCATTTTGCTGTGTTGAAGTCCACATTGAGGAATAAGAAGTACGGATCCGGAAAAACTTTTTGCGCTGTATCCAGTGATATTTTCTTCCAAAATCCGTTGAGAAAACAGTATATGGTGGTTGAATCATGGATCCTTGGTGAAAAATAAGGATCTGTTTCCAAAAAATTGGGAGTGGTGAAAGCTTGAGAGTGAGTGGATCTAGAAGTGTCGTCCGTTGTAGTAGATTTCCAGGTTAAAAAAGTAGAGGTTTTTGAAGATTCCAGAAGTGATATCCTGAGGAGTCCATATGGAGTGAATTTTAAGTTGCCTAAGATATGTTTTATATGATAAACCTAATAACTAATTTGAACCTTTTTCACCAACCCATCATTCCTAAATAAGGATGAAAATACACCCCTATAAAAAGGCCAGATGAAATTATCTAAAAAGATAAAAAACGTTATAAAATTGTAATAACATCCCGGATAAAATTCCAGGGTAGAAGGTCAATGGCTTGATGCGTCCAGACCCAGCGGCCAGCAATGCCACGGTGATGGGCTATTGGTTTGGTTTCTAGTTTTGAGTCGGTTGATCCACTTCCATCTCTGACACGTGGAAGCCGAAGGGGGGGAAAGGGAATGGGTGCACTCCACAGCATTGACGCGCTGGCCAGAGGGGTCCGGGCGCACCCGGCCAAAGTTGTAGACCTCATGGTTGCCCACTGGTAGAAGTGCCCTGGGTTGCGTTGGTTGGGCTTAGAACCGTCCGTCCGTCGGGTTAAGGGATGGTTAAGGTTAGGGTAGGGGTTAGGGTTAGGGGTTAGGGGTAAGGTTGGGTTTTAAATTGAAGCAGGGTTAAAAAGAGACTGATTTGTCTTGTGGTGCGCAGGCCTATTGCTGTGTACCCCTCCAATCTGAATAAATTCTACTGTTAAAATCCACTAGATTGACTCCTAAAAACCTTTACAAAACGTAAGTAGGTTAATATTGCTTCTAAAAAGGATAGTCTGAGTGGTTATCTAGGACCATGAAGGGACTAAGGTGTTAAAATATACAAGGGATCAGGGGATAGATGCTTTATTAGTACATATGCACAGTTATAAGCCCATTTATCTATAAAAGTGCTATATGGTCAAGTGCTGAGTTGTAAAAACAAATTCAAATACATACAAACAAAAGGAATAAAACTATTATAAATAAGCATGCACCTGTTGAATATAAGAAAAACCACACAAACTTTATTTATTGTGTTTTTTGTTTTATGGTGCATCCTTCTTCCAGCTCCTTGAGAACCCTGTAAACAAGTGCTGTCCCTTTCCATGGATCCTATCTGATCCGTTAAAACCGCTCATTCAGACCGCTGGGTGTAATTGTTTGTAGGTCTCTTATCCACCTACGTTCCACTGCCTTTCGCCGCCCACTGGTCCACCCAGAACACGACTGTAATCCTGATATATTAAAGGTAGGTGACGGGGTGATCCTGGAAATTAGTGACTAGTTCTGTATGTAGATGGGCCCGTTTGATATTGTATAGATGTTGTTTAAGTCTATTTTCTATTGTATACTGGGTTTCCCCAATGTAGTGTTTTTTGCTAAATGTGCACGTGATTATATATATGACATTTGGAGTGTAGAGTGAAATGGAGTCTAAAACTGGAGTGGAGGTCTTGCTGTATGAGTTTGAAATGAATTTTCTTTGTCTGAAGTGGGCCGTGTAGGGTTTGGGTGGTTGTGGGGGCTTGGTACTGTATTTAGCTTGGATGAGGATGTCTTGGAGACTCTTGTTCCTCCTAAATGTTCCTTCTATACGGCTGGAGGGGGGTGTGTGCCTGTTGGGTGATGGAAAAATGGTGTTTGAACGCCTGATGTAACGGTCTGATCCTATGTGAGAATGTAGTAACTAGGGGGATGAGAATTGTCTGCTGCTCGGAAGGGGAACAAGAGGAGGAAACAGGATTGTGGTTCCGGAGGGGGTCAATGTCCAAGTTTGTTGTTCTAGGAAGGTTAGGGTTAGGGTTAGGTTTGAAAAAAAACAGACGAATCTGATATGCACTGGCACAGGCAAAACTTTAAATAAATGGTAAAAACCTAGTATAAAATACCTTAATTAAGAACAGGGGAGGGAAAAAAGAAAAAAAGAGCGGGGGGGGGGGGAAGAAGGAAAATAACAAATATTTATAAACAGATTACCCGGAAGATAAAACCTAGGTTTGCAACCCAAGATGCAATCCCTAAGGGATAGAAGCCAAAACCCAAGGTCAAGACCACCAGCCTGAAATTAGGATGGTCATAGACATACAGGGGTTGAAGTTCGGCACACCAGCTCCAAGAGTTAGGGCCAAACGGGGTGATATAAGGGTCAAGAGGGTATAAGGGTTAGAATTAGATGAGGGGGTATGAAAGTTAGATAAGGGGGTATAAGGGTTAGGGTTAGATAAGAAGGTATAAAGGTTAAGGTTAGATAAAAGGGTATAAGGGTTAAGGTTAGAACTAAGGGGATGTAAAGGTTTAATAAAGAAATATAAAGGGTAAACTGAGGGTTAGATAAGGGGATGTAAAGGTTAGGGTAGGTAAGGGGGTATCAAGGTTAGGGTTAGATAAGCAGGTATAAGGGTTAGGGTTAGATAAGGGGTATAAGGTTAAGGTTAGAGCTAAGGGGATATAAAGGTTACATAAAGGGATACAAAAGGTTAAGGTTAGGATTATAAGGGAGTATAAGGGTTAGGGTTAGATAACGGGGTATCAAGGTTAGGATTAGGTAAGCAGGTGTAAAGGTTAGGGTTAGATAAGGGGATATAAAGGTTAAGATCAGAACTAGAGGGGTATGAGGATTAGATAAAGGGATATGAGGGTTCGGGTAGGGGTTAGGTAAGAAAGGTGCAGAGATTGAGGTGAAAATGGAAAAATAAGGGTTGGGACCTAATAACCAGGGGTTGGGGTTAAAGTTAGGATCAATCCAAGAATCAGGTTTAGATCTAGGGTCTAGGGGTTAAGGTTAGGCATGAGGATCTATAAATTAGGGTAGATAATTAGGATTTTAGAATTAGGGTTGAATATAAGGGTCTAGGATAGGGAATCAGGATTTCGAGGAGTAGAATTTCAGGAGTGGGGAACCGCCCGACAAACACACAAATAAAAAGTACCGATACAGGGCAATAATAAGTGCTACTACACAAAGGCAAGACCACAATAGACGGATCGACGTCCCACACTGAGTGTAAAAATAAGTGCTATTGAATTAAGATAAGTGCTCAAAAAATATATACCAAAGAAAGTCAAATAAAACCACGCCACACTAAAAGATGCAGAAAATTAATGTACATACAATAAATATCATCATAAATGTTAAAAAAACATATAAAAATAAACGTAAATCATAAATAAACAATAAAAAAAAGAAGACGTACATATAAAAATAAGTGCTTTGATAAATAAATAAATAGATAAACAAACACCCCACTAAATATGCAAGTGCTTTAAACTCAAAATAAGTGCTATGGGGGTATATATAGAAAGATAAAACCACACCACACTAAATAAATAATAATAACATAAATATAATCCTATAAATAAAATAAGTGCCATAATATTGATCATAAGTGCTAGAAAATATATGTAAAAATAAATAAATAATTAAATTATTTGATAAACGAACATTTATCTTGGGCGGTTCTCCCACAGCCCCCCACCATCCCATCCCTAAGCGAAACCCCACTCATCCAATCCCACTGGAGATGGCACCTCTCATCAGGTAAGTAAGCCAGAATAAATTTAATATTTTTCATTCAGGCCCTTGGGATCTATTGTTTGGAGGCGCCCAATCCAAATTCTTTCCATCCCCTGTCGTTGTTTCCTAGACCAGCCCCCGTTTGTCTCCAGACCAAAGATTTTCAAATTATCACTGGCATGAAGGCTAAAATGTAAATACAACCCCGTGCTCTTATTACCTTTTGCCATATTGTATAGGTGTTGTTTTAGTCTAGCCTGTAGTGCATTCTTGGTTTCTCCTATATACATTTTTTGGCACAATTTGCACTTGATTACATAAATCAAGTTTGTCGTTGACAATTCGATTCTCTGTCTTATAGGAAACCCCAAACCCGAGAAGGCATTAGTAATATATTTTGGTCTCTCCAGGTATTTTTCCAATTTGTTAGGTACCTCTTTCTGCCGGAAGGCAGAGTGGACTAATTTATCCCCAAGGTTTTTATTTTTCCTATATGCTGAGATTATTCTACAATTCAACAGCCCCTCCACCGCTTGTTGCGCTTCCCGGAAGTTAGACCTCAACGTCCTGCTAAGTCCACCCAGACTCCCAGAGTATGTAGCAACAAATGGTATCAGATTATGTGTTTCTGCTGTTTCGTTGTAACCCTCTTCCCTTCCAAATAATTTTCCTAC
This sequence comes from Salmo salar, assembly GCF_965601325.2. Classification (NCBI taxonomy): domain Eukaryota; kingdom Metazoa; phylum Chordata; class Actinopteri; order Salmoniformes; family Salmonidae; genus Salmo; species Salmo salar. The sequence goes on from NC_138310.1 coordinate 96,337,983, forward strand.
CTCTGCTTTTATCTCCCTAAGGAAACGTTTTGAATATCCCCGTGGCCCCAAAGCTCCAAAGAGAATGGTTGTTGAGTCCTCCACATGCTCACCCAATGTACAAATTCTGTTGAACCGGATCAACTGGGATTTAATTATCCCTCTAAAGGTATGTTTTGGATGATAACTTGCCTTATGTAGCAAAGCATGCCTATCTGTCTCCTTAAAGAAGACTTTAGTAGCCAATGATTTAGTCTGCCCCTCCGAAGGTACACAGAAAACCTGAGTGTCTAAAAACTCTAGTTTTTCTCTTTGTATATTGTGGGATATTGTAATTGCAGGATGATGTGTATTTAGGGATTCCAAGAAACACTCAAACTCCCTCATAGAATTCACCCAAATCCCAAAGATGTCATCCAAATACCTAAGATACAAAGAGGGAAGGGTCTGACACTTCACAAACACTGTCTCCTCCCAAAAACACATATATAGGTTGGCAAAGGCTGGAGCAAACTTCTTCCCCATGGCCGTTCCATGGATCTGAAGGTAAAACTTATCATTAAAATTAAAATCATTCCTCAATAAACTCAACTCCAGCAACTCTAAGATTTCTTTATCCGGGCGCTGAGGGTCAGGAAACCTATCAAAGGCCCGTTTAACTGCCCGCAGTCCCAAAGGGGTATCAATATTTGTATATAGTGAGTTGATGTCTATTGAAAATAAGAACGCCCCCAATGGTAGTTCAAGACCTTTAAGTTTACCAACAAAATCATATGTGTCTTTTACATAGGAAGCATGCTTCTGTGATAGTGGATTGATGAAATAATCAATATATTCAGCAATTCGGTATGATTCCGATCCACAGTCACTAACAATTGGGCGTCCACTCGGGATCTGAAATGGCACCGACCACTCTTCCAAAGGTTTATGGATTTTTGGGAGGAGATAGAATTGTCGCGGTCTTGGTACATCTGGGCCCAGAAGATAGGTATATTGCTTTGGAATAATAAACTTTTTTTCAAGCAATTCCAACAATATCATCTTAATCATGTTTTTGGTCTCAGATTGAATAGAGTGATCTAATGCGACATAATTTTTTGGGTTATTCAGTTGTCTATTAGCCTCCAATAAGTACTGTACTCTATCCATGATTACAATCTGTGATCCTTTATCTGCCGGCTTAATAACTATATTCCGGTTTGACCCCAACAATTTGATGGTTTCTGACTCCAATACCGTCATATTCCCCCCAGTTACCTGCCCAGGTCGGAAGCACCTAAATGCCTCGAGATCCTTCCTAATCAATGTTTGGATGGATTGAGATATTGATTGTATTCTGGGTTCCCAAACTGAGGGATCTGTAAACGGTACAAAAGGAATGTCAGTATCATAATTAAAATGATCCAACAATTTCAGCCTTCTATGATATGTGTGTAGGTCCCTACGAAGCTCCATCCGGTCTAAAATTCCGGGAGTGGGGATAAAAGACAATCCCCGTTCCAATACATTTCTTTCTATCTCAGAAAGCATATATGAGTGTGAGAGATTAGTAATATTTGAATATGGAGCTGTATCAAAGCACTGTTCTCCCCTTACATGTTTAAATTATCCAACCAAAAGTTTAAGATGGTATTTCCTGTTTCAGGTGTCCAATGTACTGGGTCCCGTGGCAATGTGTGAAACCTAAGTTTACTGATCTCAGGTAAGTAATTACATTGCTCTAAAATCTTTCGATTAAGTTGATCCAAGAGTGACTGTTGAACATGCATACCAGATCAATTAGATAAGAAAAAAACATTTATTTTTTAAATAGTTGAATAAATAATCAGGTAAATAAGATGAAGGAATCACCTGTCGTGTTAAAATGTATAATATAATAAAATTCAGCACAAAATACAAAAATAGACACCACCAGGTTCAGCAATCAAATGCTTCTTTTTTATTATTTTAACCTCCTCCTCGTTCCAGTGGCCCCTCCAGCCCCCTTAATTAGGTCCCCACCCCCTCCCACTATTAGTGTTTTCTATTATTCTTTCATGTTCATACCCAGTGGAGCCAAAGCATTACGTTTTGAAATCCACCTGGATTCGGCCGCTTTCCTCTGGCCTGTGGTCCAGGTGGATTTCATCTCCAGACCGGTAATGCGGAGGGAGGTTGTTGGGTGGGTTTGAAAATGTTGGACCAGGTGTGTTTGTAATATGTTTTTTCCAATTGTATAGAGGTGCTGTTCCAGGCGTGTCAAGACTGTGTGACCGGTTTCTCCTATATAAATGTTATGGCATAGTGTGCATGTTATGGCATAGACAATATTAGTGCTTTGAGTGGTCATGAGTTGTGAGATCGGACTGGAGGTTTGTGCATTTGGATTTTGAATGTGTGAAAGTTGTCTATAATACTGTTGTTCAATGGGTAGTTTAGGAGTGGGTTTATTGGAAAATTTTGCAAAAATTAAGAGATCCCTTAAATTGGGGTTTCTGCGGAAAGCTGATATGAGTCTGAATTCCTGAAGTGGGGGAAGTGTGCGTTGTGTTTGGGTGAAAGCGGCTTTCAGTCTGGAGTGAAGGAGTCTGTTTACGTCAGAGAAGGTGCTGATAATGGGTATAATGTGGGGTTCTGTGTCTGTTGGGGGAGTGGGAGCAGGGGGTCTGGGAAAGGTCTGAGGGTGGAGGACAGGGATAGGATGGGGGGGATAGGGATACGGACCCAGAATCGGGAAAGGGATAAGGATAGGCGTGGGCTGTTCGCCCAGGTCAGGAGTCAGTACCTGGTCCAGAGTTCTAATGGGAGCGTTATGAAGGTTAAGGTTAAGGTTAGGGTTAAGGTTAGGGTTAGGGTTAAGGTTAGGGTTAAGGTTAAGGTTTGGGTTAAGGTTAAGGTTAGTGTTAGAGGTGGGGTACGGAGGATCAGGCAATCTGTTCTGGGGGAAGCCCGCCAGTGTATTAGCCTTAATGTACCTCAGTGATCTCTTTGAATATCCCCTCTTCCTCAGTGCACTAAAAAGAGTCTGTGTGGCTAGATGAAAGTCTTTCTGTTGTGTACATAGTCTATGGAATCGAATGAGTTGTGATTTTACAATACCAGTGAATGTATGTTTTGGGTGATAACTGGACTTGTGAAGTAAGGCATGTGTGTCTGTGTCTTTAAAGTATACTTTTGTTTGTAAAGAGAATATGTGTGTGTCAGTATCTGGAAAGAATATTGTTGTATCCAGGAAGTTGATTGTATGTGGGTGAATTACATATTTAACAGTTATGGTCGGATGATGGTTATTGAGTATTTCAATGAATGTTTTGAAATGTTACAGATCATGTTCCCACACTCCGAAGATATCATCCAGGTATCGTCTATAAAACATGGGACGCAATGGGCATTTATCTAAGGCTGTCAACTCCCAGTCCGCCATATAAATATTAGCATAGGCTGGGGCAAACTTTTTACCCATCGCCGTCCCATGAATCTGTAAGTAGTGTTTATTATTGAATGTGAAGTCATTGTTTCTTAATCCAAGTTCTAGAAGCTGTAGGAGATGTGAGTCTGATCTGTCTGGATCTGGGTATCTCCGGAGTGCAGATTTCACCGCTGTTAAACCTGACAAGATATCTATGTTAGTGTAGAGAGAGTCTATATCTATGGTGAATAGGTATGCATTTGCTGGGACTGGAATGTTGTGAAGAGCGTCTATGAAGTGGTATGTGTCCTTCAGGTAGCTGGGGTGCCTTTGTGAAATGGGGTTGAGGAAGTAGTCAATAAACTCCGCTGCTGGCGAGGACTCACTCCCACAGTCCGACACAATAGGTCTTCCCTTCGGGACCTCAAAAGGGACTGTCCAGGTATCTGGTGTTTGATGTATCTTAGGGAGGAGATAGAAGAGTCTCTGTCTGGGTAAGTCTGGCCCATCTAGATATTCCTTTTGTCTATATGTAATGTATTTATTTTTATAAAGATCTGATATTATCTGTCTAATTTTTATTTGTGTCTGGATCTGTGTAGAAGCAGGGATAGAAGTATAGTGTTGTGTGTTAGAGAGTTGGCGGTGGGCTTCAAAGAGGTACTGTTGGTTGTCCATAATAATTATCTTTGAGCCTTTGTCTGCTGGTTTTATGGTTATATGTTTGTGTTTCCTTAATTTAGCTATGGCTCGTCTTTCTTCTACTGTGATATTCTGTTGTGAAGTTATGGTGGCGGTATGGAATTCTCTGATGATGTGTGTGTTGGTTTTAATGAGTTTCCTAATTGGTGCTGATATTGTCTGTGATTTTGGTTCCCATCTGGATGGAGCTGTGAATGGTAGGGTTTGGTAATCAGATGTATAATCAAAGTGGTCCAAAAGCTTCAGAGCTCTATGATACCTGTAGATGTCCCTCTGGAGGTCCCCATTGTCAGAATGCAGTGGTGTGGGGATAAAAGTGAGTCCCTTCTCCAGCAGCCGAGTCTCAGAAGGTGATAAGTGAAATGTGGATGAAAGATTAAGGATGTTTGTGTCTTGGTGGAGGGGCTGTGATATAGGCATACCCTCCCCCACTATTTTAGCTGTTCCATCCAATGTTGGAGTATTTTTGCCCCTGTATCTGGTGTCCAGTGTATGTTGTCTTTCTCTGTGTGAAAATCTAAATGGTGGATTTCTAGTAGAGGGTTGTAGTGTGTGGCGATGTGTGAATTAATATATTTCAACATGGTTTGTTGTTTCTCTGACAGGTGGGGAGAGTAGTTAATGATGGGGAAGTAAATGGTTGCATTGGGATACATCACTGTTGCTTTACTGTGAAGTGATTGTAGTTGTCCTATGGGTGTTTGTTTCTGTGTTTGATCTTTGTTGTTCAGGCCCAGAGACAGCACAACCACCTTGGTGTTAGGATTTGGGGTAGATTTTGCCAATACCCCAGTAATGTGGTGGAACTGTGCTCCAGGATAACTGTCAATTTGGATGTGTTTGTACGGATGGTAGGGTATTCTTTTCAAGTTTGAATCTCCAATGATGGCAATCGGTTTGAGAGATTTTATTTTCCAGTCATACATTTTTCTGTTTGTCATATTATGTCTAGTTGGCTGGTACAAGAATGGGGGGGTGGCTGGGGATGTTGGGGTAGAGTGTCTAGGTGAAGGCAGAGGGGAGAGTCTCACAGTGGGCTCTGAAGGAACCCTATTTTTTGGAGACAAGTGGGGTGGGTAAGAGGTATCTGGTGTGTGGAGAGGTTAGTATTGGGGAAGGTTCAGACAGGAAACTGTTGGGATTGATTAGGGTTAGGGGTTAGGGTCAGGGTCAGGGGTTAGGGGTTAGGGTTATGATAAATTCTATTTTTTGGTGGTTTTTTACCCTGTGTTGCACTGGCCTATTGTGATCTCTGTTATTGTTTCCAGTCTGGTGTTTATTGGGAGGGTTGTGTGTGTGAATATGTGAGATGTATGAATGGTTTCCCTACTTATATTTTGCCATTTAATCCAAGTGGAGCCAGAGATCTAAGGTTGGCTATCCACTTGGATTCTGCGGCCTTTCTCTGGGCTATGGTCCAGGTAGAGACAGTTTCTAGCCCAGTGATATTGAGGTGTATAATATGGTGTGTTTGGAAGTGTGTAACTAAATGTGTGGACAGTTTATTATTGGTGATTGTATATAGATGTTGTTTGAGACGTGTTAGAATTGTCGATCCAGTTTCCCCCACATAGATTTTTCTGCATAATGCGCAGGTGATTGCATAGACTATGTTAGTGCTGTGTGTGTTCATCAGTTGTGTGATTTGGCTATCGGTGTGTGCGTATGGGTTCTGTATGTTTGTCAGTTGTCTGTAGTAGTGGCTTTCAGTGGGTACTGGGGGAGAGGGCCTGTTTGAAAATGTTGCATTGACTAGGAGATCCTTCAGATTGGGGTTCCTCCTGTATGCTGAGATCGGTCGGAATGGTTGTAGTGGGGGGAAGGCCTGTTGTGTGTTAGAAAATGCGCTTTTCAGTCTTGAGTGTATGTGTTGGTTTATGTGTGAATAGGTGCTGATGATTGGTAGCCTCTTGGGTTCCGGCCCCGTACCCAATGTGGGAATGGGGTTTCTAGGGTTAGGGTTAGGGTTAGGGTTAGGGTTCTAGTTTTGAGTCAGTTGATCCACTTCCATCTCTGACACGTGGAAGCCGAAGGGGGGGGAAAGGGAATGGGTGCACTCCACAGCATTGGGTGCACTCCACAGCCCGGACCACTGGCCAGAGTGGTCCGGGCGCACCCGGCCAAAGTTGCAGACCCCATGGTTGCCCACTTGTAGACGTGCCCTGGGTTGCGTTGGTTGGGCTTAGAACCGTCCGTCCGTCCGTCGGGTTAAGGGATGGTTAAGGTTAGGGTTAAGGTAGTGGTTAGAGTGGTTAAGGTTAGGGTTAAGGTTAGGTTTAGGGTTAGAGTGGTTAGAGTGGTTGGGGTTAGGGGTTAGGGTTAGGGGTTAGGGTTAGGTTGTTGTTTGGTGGAGCAAACAAAGAGACACACACGCACGCAGGAAGGCAGGAGAGAGAAGCTATGAACAGCAGACTAAAACGTGATTGTGGGCATTGTTCCAAGCGGAATATCGTGCGGATAGACCGACATTTCAAGTCTGTCCATGCACTTAAGCCTGCTACTACAGAATGGAAGCGTGCTATGCAATCTAGCCGGCGTTCAACTGAGAGACAGCAGCCCGAATCATGGCAGTGTATGCAGCCTAACAACGGTGTTGCACCGCGGCTGGAGCCCTGGGAGAACCCTGGGTATTTGCAGTGTGTTGAAAGTGAGTTGTCCGTGGAGCAGCAGCTGGTAGACGAGGGTGAGCAGTCCGCGGTGGTGGATCAGCAGCTGTGGGACGAGAGTGAGCAGGCGGCGGCGACTGCCCCGGTGCAGTCAACCAGTCAGATCGGTGGTGAACCATGCTCGGAACCGAGGGAGCAAGGCTGCGTCATGGTGACTTCCACGGAGAGCGCGAGTGATGAAGGGGGCGGTGTGTCGTCCAGAATTGAAGGTTGGAGGAATGGAATTTTGACTGAATACGAACACTTTGCTATGGGTAAAAACCCTTCAGTTAAACGAATTGACAATAGTCGCACCAGTCTATCCCGAGTACGACAATTCCTCCGCTATATGTCAGAGGGCAAGGCCGATGAAGGACTGTGTTCTCTGGATAACTACAGACGTGTGTCTGAGTGGTATGGTCAATGTGAAGACCGTTGTTTGGCACCATCCACGTTAAAAATGTACCGAGCTGATGTTCGAAGTTTCCTGAATTATCTTATTCAGTTCCCGGCCAAAAGGTCTGCAGGCTAAAGCCAGTGGAATTCGAAAGGTGTTACTCTGCTTGGCAAAGATGGACAGGGATTCGCGGCAGAGCCAGGCAACACACAGGGCAAAATCCCGCAAACGCTGCAGGGACGAGGTGCTCAGCGCTGCGGAGTTAAGCCGGTTTGTTGAGCTAAGTAATCAAGCTATTCCTTCGGTTCTCAGTAGGCTGGAGGTCCGAGCCACCTGCGCTGATAGACGTAGGTTTGCGGCTCTCATGTCCAGCCGGTTGGCCATCTTTAATGGCACTCGACGATCCCCAGTCACCACCTTCAGTGAGAGGGAATTTACTGAAGTAACCCCGGAAAGTGGGGGTTATCAGATGTGCATTTCAAGCCTCAAAACGAACTATAGCTTCGGTGAGTGCAGAGTTGTTCTATCTGAGCAGGAATACACTTGGCTTAAACGATTCCATCATATCAGGCCTAATCTGAGTGGAATCAAATCAGACACAACACTCTTCTTTTTCACGTCCTGCGGTCAACCGTACGGCAATCTCTGTGAGTATGTGGGCCAGATATTTGCAGAGTTTGGCATTGGAAGTAAAGTCACCTTCGGTACAATTCGACGAAGCGTTGCTACATTGAACTTTAATCAAGGCTCGGTTACAGACCGGGGAACTGTGGCTGACCATATGTGTCATTCTCTGGAAAGGCAGGCACGGTACTACCGGTACCATGATTTGCCTCGTAACGCCAGCCGAGCGCGGTCACTAATTGAGGGACAAATCAACCCATGATTCACTGATAAATAAAGAACATTTATTTGAAATTCACCCATGTCTTTGTGTGTCATTTGGTCACGGTTGAGAATGTATGGAGGCCTGAGGGTCTGAAATACCAGGGTGTTATGGGGTACCAGGTGCACTGAGCTGAAGAGACAGGCCGAGATAGAGGGCAGGCAGGTGGGCAGGCAGGGTAGAGAGAGTAAGCCTTGGTAACCAGTTCAATCACCAGGTACACATGCTGGACTTAGTGCAATGAGAGAGAAGTATGACTCTGTCATTGAATTGCATTGGGTTACCAGGTGACCTTGGTGGGGGGTGTGGGTCCCCCCTATGGGGTCACCCTAACCCCCCTATGGTGGTCTCAGAGTGGGCATGTAGGTCTGTATACCCTTTAAAAATGTCACCCCTCCATAAATTGATCTATGTCGCCATCAAGCGACTTTTTAAATGTACTTATCCCACTGACATGGGACAGCAGTGGGGTGCTGAAACATGTGTCCTGGGGGTGGTGATGGCCTTTAAAAGTATTTAAAACCTTTTTAAAAAATTGGTCCTGGTAACCCAAACATAAAACATAGTGCAATTTCTGAGAGGTGAAACATAGCCGTTTTTGTGAGACTTTTGGACTTAGTCATTTTTCAGAGAATTATTTGAAAGCTCCATAAATTGATCTATGGCGCCATCAAGCGACTTTTTAAATGTACTTATCCCACTGACATGGGACAGCAGTGGGGTGCTGAAACAGGTGTCCTGGGGGTGTGGTGATGGCCTTTAAAAGTATTTAAAACCTTTTTAAAAAATTGGTCCTGGTAACCCAGAATAAAACCAGGTGCCCGTTTGGACTTAGTGCAATTTCTGAGAAGAAAAACATAGTCATTTTTCTGAAGATTTTTTGAAAAGCTATATAATTCCCTCTTGCTGTATCTCATTGAGTTGGGCCCTTAGGATGGTGCTCTAAGGGTGGGTATGGAGGTCCATATACCCTCTATAAGTATTTAAAACCGTTTTTCAAAAATTGTCCTGGTAACCCAGAATAAAACCAGGTGCACGTTTGGACTTAGTCTCTGAAGCGAACTGAAAAGTTGGCACTTTGTAACTTTTTTGACCAAAATCTGAAATTTTCAAATAATGATTAAAAATACTTCCTGAGGGGCTAGAGGTCCCAAATTTTGGCTCATACCCTCTCTCGTGATGGGCAACAATTAGCCCCGGGTTAGAAAATTTCGCTTCCATAGGAACCTATTTTTTCGGTAAACGGAACTTTTTTTCGCAAACTTAAAACTCGATTTTCTATTATAAATTGTTATGGAAAAACGGTTTAAATTAGATGGAAATGTTCGTCTACGTGTGCCCTTTCGTGCAAAAAAACCCCCATCCTGATTGGAGTTGTACTTTTCGATTTATTCAAGTTTAAAGTGTCCTACCGTGACATCGGGAATAGCCTTGAAACTGTGTGAGTGACAGTTATTTTTACACACTCGTGACCGTGTGGGGCAGACAGGTACCGGCGCGATTTGAGAAACCTGGTTTTTGACAACTGGAGAACCACATTCCGTCGGCGACCCATAGGTGGTTGCTACTCTGGCCGAATAGGGAGTGCTTTATGGACATTTTTGAGGGTTGCTTGTCCCTCATAACCATGGTTCCTTTGGTTCATATCCCTTCTGCGCCTGATTGGTCGTTACTACTCAGGCCGAATAGGGAGTGCTTTATGGACACTTTTGAGGGTTACAAGCCCCTCAGAACCGTGGGTACTTTGGACCATATCCCTCCGGCGTCCGATTGGTCCTAAGTATTGATCCGATTTTCCCAGCTTGGTGGTGGGAGGATATTGAGCTCTGTCCTGGACAGGTGCTCTATCCCAGCTATCACCTTGTGGGTTTGGGTCCTCCATGACCATGGTTCTTGTCCCATGAATGTGTCCGTCCCTAGCTTCCAACACGTTGCGTATCCATGGTTGTCCTCTGTTGTCGAGCCTGTTTTACATCTTCTGACCGATTTGCAATCTGTTTCCACCTGGGAGGGCCCCTGTCGGCCGGCCATTGGTCGGTGTTCAGACGGACGGTTCCTCCCGCCCCACGTGGAATTGCCTCTATCGGGGGAGCCCCTGTCGGAGACGGTTATCCCCGTCTTAATGTCAAGCTTCAGCCGCGCTCCGTTCGTGCGAGATCTAGCCGGCCCGTCTGTCTCAGTGGCCCTACATTGGTGGGGAGTGGACTACCCAGGTAGCGATGCCTGCGGATGACGTTCACCCATACCGTACCGGCGCCAGAAACACATGTATTTCTCAAACCCTGTCTTTTATCCACGTTGATGGCGTTCCGAATTAACCCTCCAGCTAAGACAAGATACCTGATTAAGCGGTGCCCCGGCACCTGTGGCTCCGGCCACGGGCAGTTCAGGGCCTCCCGCTGGGCGCACGGTGGATTGACCTAGGGCCTCCTCCCCTCACGGGATAGGAGTGGTCCCTGGCTGTTCTCCGCTTAGTGTGCCCGGGTACAACCTCTATGTTGTGAGTGGCTACCTGGTTGATCCTGCCAGTAGCATATGCTTGTCTCAAAGATTAAGCCATGCAAGTCTAAGTACACACGGCCGGTACAGTGAAACTGCGAATGGCTCATTAAATCAGTTATGGGTTCGATTCCGGAGAGGGATCCTGAGAAATGGCTACCACATCCAAGGAAGGCAGCAGGGGTGCAAATTACCCACTCCCGACACAAACCAAACTCTGCTGTGGGTCGGGTAGGGTAGGGGGCTCACGCCTCCCGCCTCTCCCTTCCCTCGGCGCGGGTGAACTGGTCCTAGCCCGGTTCCCCGCAGTTCCTTTTTGCCTGGGATGCGCCCGACTGGCTCCATCCCCTTTCCCCGTTAGGCACGGCTAGATGACGCACCGATGGGTGGGTGTGTAGGCCGCTACCGAGGGGGACTGGGGGTGTCCGGTGAACCGGGACTTCCCGAAATGGTCTCACATTTTTAAGCGGCTTGAGTATCACCCAGTATCCTCGCGCGGCACTGGGAACCCAGTCAACCGCTCTGCGCCCCGGCGCAGGCGGGGGTTTAATGTCTCCCCGGCCCCACCGGCGCTTCGGCGACGGCGGCAGAGGAGCACCCGGAGGCCCCCATAAAGTTAAACCTACCTGTCTTTGAACTATGACCTCTCGCTCTGGCGAAGGGCGGAGGAAAGGAGGGCAACCTCCCCAACTCCCAACCCTTGAAACACGGACCAAGGAGACTAACGCACGCGCAAGTCAGAGTGTTTTCTCCGACACACCCCGTGGCGCAATGAAAGTGAGGGCCGGCGCGCGCTGGCTGAGGTGGGATCCCGGCCCTACGGGGTTGGGCGCACCACCGGCCCGTCTCGCCCGCTCTGTCGGGGAGGTGGAGCGTGAGCGTGTGCGATAGGACCCGAAAGATGATGAACTATGCCTGGGCGGTCCTGACGTGCAAATCGGTTGTCCGATCACCGCGGTGAGCACGGAAGCTGGGCGGGAAACCCGAGAGAGGGGCCCAAGCCCTGGAAAGAGTTGCAGTTCCGGCGGCGTCCGGTGAGCTCTTGCTGGCCCTTGAAAATCCGTAAGAGAGGGTGTAAATCTCACGTCGGGCCGTACCCATATCCGCAGCAGGTCTCCAAGGGCAACATCCTCTGGCATGTTAGAACAATGCATGTTAAGGAAAGTTGATGAGTCAGATCCGTAACTTCGGGGTAAAGATTGGTTCTAAGGGCAGGGCTGGGTAGGTCGGGCTAGGGTGTGAAATGAGGCTGGGCTCGATTCATGCCGATCTCCCCAGAAAGATGCTCGTCGGCCCCAGTAACAAGGGGTAAGGGATCTCCGGCGGGTATGTAGCCTTCGAACCAAGCTTTTTTGGGACGGAAGGCGTCTTCCTCCACCTCCCCCCTTATTTCTAACTGGTTACCAGGTGCACAGAGAAGGGCCAGGAGGCAGAGTCCGGAGGCCCAGAGAGAGAGTGGGCAAGCAGACTAAAGAAGGTGGGTACCCGGGTGCAAAGTACCACCAGCACCTGGTAATCCTGGTGTGGACTTAGTCTCTGAGTGGTAAGCTGCAGGGTGACCAGGTGCACGAAGGCCGTTTTGGATCACCAGGTGCACGCGGTTCGTAACAGCGGGGCTATATGCTTTAGTGTCCGAGGAAGGGTGCTTAAGAGTGGGTGCCCTGGTTCGGATGGTGGTGGGTGCCCTGGTTCGGATGGTGGTGGGTGCCCTGGTTCGGATGGTGGTGGGTGCCCTGGTTCGGATGGTGGTGGGTGCCCTGGTTCGGATGGTGGTGGGTGCCCTGGTTCGGATGGTGGTGGGTGCCCTGGTTCGGATGGTGGTGGGTGCCCTGGTTCGGATGGTGGTGGGTGCCCTGGTTCGGATGGTGGTGGGTGCCCTGGTTCGGATGGTGTAAGAGCTTGTGGTGGGGGGTATCCCCCACTGGAGGTCATGCCCATAGAGAGGGGTGTTCCCCGGAGAGTGGGTGAAGGCTATCACTACCTGGTAACCCAAAATAATACCAGGCCCACAGCTGGACATAGTGCAATTTCTGAGAATTTTTGGACTTAGTCATTTTTCAAGAAAGCTCTGTCACTAACTTACATTGATGTTTAAAATGTCCAGTGGCGCCCTCTTGTGGAACATCCCGGGTGGGGGGTGTGTGAGAGGGGGGTATGGGACCGCCTATAGGGTGCTCCCTATCCGGGCATAGTAGTTTGAGGGAGTAAGCTCTACTCTCATGCCCGGAGAGATGGGTGTTCCCCGGATAGTGAGTGAAGGCCTAGAGGCCTGGAGGTCCGTAGTTCCACTGTCCTTAAGGGGGGCAGAGCAGTCAGCCTCTCTGGAGGTTGGCTGCTCTGTCCCCCTTTTTTTTTGGCCTAGTAACCCACAATTATACCAGGCCCACAGATCTGGCCAATGCCCAAACACACATAAAAACACTCATAAATCAGAAATGCTTTATCCCAGTGACATGGGGCTTCAGTATGTATCTCACATAGATAGATATGTTATGTGTGTACCATTTAAAAGTATTTAAAACCATTCTGAAGACTTTTGACCCCAAAATAACACAAGGCCCACAGCTGTGGCCAATGCCCAAACACACATAAAAACACTCATAAATCAGAAATGCTTTATCCCAGTGACATGGGGCTTCAGTATGTATCTCACATAGATAGATATGTTATGTGTGTACCATTTAAAAGTATTTAAAACCATTCTGAATGATTTTGACCTCAAAATAATACAATCACATGATTTGGCCTGGTAACTTAAAAACACATGAAAACCCTCATAAATCAGAAATGCTTTATCCCAGTGACATGGGGCTTCAGTATGTATCTCACATAGATAGATATGTTATGTGTGTACCATTTAAAAGTATTTAAAACCATTCTGAAGACTTTTGACCCCAAAATAACACAAGGCCCACAGCTGTGGCCAATGCCCAAACACACATAAAAACACTCATAAATCAGAAATGCTTTATCCCAGTGACATGGGGCTTCAGTATGTATCTCACATAGATAGATATGTTATGTGTGTACCATTTAAAAGTATTTAAAACCATTCTGAATGATTTTGACCTTATTTGAAAGCTCCATAAATTGATCTATGGCGCCATCAAGCGACTTTTTAAATGTACTTATCCCAATGACATGGGACAGCAGTGGGCTGCTGAAACAGGTGTCCTGGGGGTGGTGATGGCCTTTAAAAGTATTTAAAACCTTTTTAAAAAATTGGTCCTGGTAACCCAGAATAAAACCAGGTGCCCGTTTGGACTTAGTGCAATTTCTGAGAAGAAAAACATAGTCATTTTTCTGAAGATTTTTTGAAAAGCTATATAATTCCCTCTTGCTGTATCTCATTGAGTTGGGCCCTTAGGATGGTGCTCTAAGGGTGGGTATGGAGGTCCATATACCCTCTATAAGTATTTAAAACCGTTTTTCAAAAATTGTCCTGGTAACCCAGAATAAAACCAGGTGCACGTTTGGACTTAGTCTCTGAAGCGAACTGAAAAGTTGGCACTTTGTAACTTTTTTGACCAAAATCTGAAATTTTCAAATAATGATTAAAAATACTTCCCGGGGGGCTAGAGGTCCCAGACTTCGGCTCATACCCTCTCTCGTGATGGGCAACAATTAGCCCCGGGTTAGAAAATGTCGCTTCTATAGGAACCTATTTTTTCGGTAAACGGAACTTTTTTTCGCAAACTTAAAACTCGATTTTCTATTATAAATTGTTATGGAAAAACGGTTTAAATTAGATGGAAATGTTCGTCTACGTGTGCCCTTTCGTGCAAAAAAACCCCCATCCTGATTGGAGTTGTACTTTTCGATTTATTCAAGTTTAAAGTGTCCTACCGTGACATCGGGAATAGCCTTGAAACTGTGTGAGTGACAGTTATTTTTACACACTCGTAGCCGTGTGGGGCAGACAGGTACCGGCGCGAAATCATAAACCTGGTTTTTGACAACACGACTTCCATGGCCTAGAAGCTCGGGGATAGTGGCAAACTACTAGTCCGATATAATAAATGCGAAACGGACACTTCTGAGGGTTGCTTGTCCCTCGGAACCATGGTAGTTCGGTCCTTATCCCTTCGGCGACCGATTGATGATTACTACTCATGCCGAATAGGGAGAGCTTTATGGACACTTTTGAGGGTTACAAGCCCCTCAGAACCGTGGGTACTTTGGACCATATCCCTTCCGCGCCTGCCCTGTACACTAATCTCTGAATCCGTATCAGAGTGCCTCTTTTCAGGCATATTGACAAGTGTGTATAGCCCTGGAAGCCTATGAAAGTACCAGGGCATGGCTGTCTGGCCTTGGCATTATGCCCTAAGGATTTGGGCCGTCAAAGGGCATTAGGGCCTATGGGTTTGGGCCTTCAAGGGCAGTACACTAATCTCTGAATCCGTATCAGAGTGCCTCTTTTCAGGCATATTGACAAGTGTGTATAGCCCTGGAAGCCTATGAAAGTACCAGGGCATGGCTGTCTGGCCTTGGCATTATGCCCTAAGGATTTGGGCCGTCAAAGGGCATTAGGGCCTATGGGTTTGGGCCTTCAAGGGCAGTACACTAATCTCTGAATCCGTATCAGAGTGCCTCTTTTCAGGCATATTGACAAGTGTGTATAGCCCTGGAAGCCTATGAAAGTACCAGGGCATGGCTGTCTGGCCTTGGCATTATGCCCTAAGGATTTGGGCCGTCAAAGGGCATTAGGGCCTATGGGTTTGGGCCTTCAAGGGCAGTACACTAATCTCTGAATCCGTATCAGAGTGCCTCTTTTCAGGCATATTGACAAGTGTGTATAGCCCTGGAAGCCTATGAAAGTAAAGGATTTGGGCCGTCAAAGGGCATTTGGGCCGTCAAAGGGCATTAGGGCCTTGGGTCTTTAGGTTCCCAGGCTCTCGGTGGAAAAAAACGGTGTGATCCCCAGCGGGGCTCGAACACCGATCGTCAGATCGTAAGCCACAGCCGCTACCCCCATGGCCAACTGGGCTTTGACGAACAAAGAGGCCCTGGAAGCCTATGAAAGTACCAGGGCATGGCTGTCTGGCCTTGGCATTATGCCCTAAGGATTTGGGCCGTCAAAGGGCATTTGGGCCGTCAGAGGGCATTAGGGCCGTCAAAGGGCATTAGGGCCTTGGGTCTTTAGGTTCCCAGGCTCTCGGTGGAAAAAAACGGTGTGATCCCCAGCGGGGCTCGAACACCGATCGTCAGATCGTAAGCCACAGCCGCTACCCCCATGGCCAACTGGGCTTTGACGAACAAAGAGGCAACGAGGTGATCTTTATGGTCAAATTTCCAATCAGTCCAATTGGTCTGATATTGGCCCACACCTGGGGCTCATTAAGCCCTAGTTAGGGTTAGGTCGTTGTTTGGTGGAGCAAACAAAGAGACATACACGCACGCAGGAGAGAGAAGCTATGAACAGTAGACTAAAACGTGATTGTGGGCTTTGTTCCAAGCGGAATATCGTGCGGATAGACCGACATTTCAAGTCTGTCCATGCACTTAAGCCTGCTACTACAGAATGGAAGCGTGCTATGCAATCTAGCCGGCGTTCAACTGAGAGACAGCAGCCCGAATCATGGCAGTGTATGCAGCCTAACAACGGTGTTGCACCGCAGCTGGAGCCCTGGGAGAACCCTGGGTATTTCCAGTGTGTTGAAAGTGAGTTGTCCGTGGAGCAGCAGCTGGTAGACAAGGGTGAGCAGTCCGCGGTGGTGGATCAGCAGCTGTGGGACGAGAGTGAGCAGGCGGCGGCGACTGCGCCGGTGCAGTCAACCAGTCAGATCGGTGGTGAACCATGCTCGGAACCGAGGGAGCAAGGCTGCGTCATGGTGACTTCCACGGAGAGCGAGAGTGATGAAGGCGGCGGTGTGTCCTCCAGAATTGAAGGTTGGAGGAATGGAATTTTGACTGAATATGAACACTTTGCTATTGGTAAAAACCCTTCAGTTAAACGAATTGACAATAGTCGCACCAGTCTATCCAGAGTACGACAATTCCTCCGCTATATGTCAGAGGGCAAGGCCGATGAAGGACTGTGTTCTCTGGATAACTACAGACGTGTGTATGAGTGGTATGGTGAATGTGAAGACCGTTGTTTGGCACCATCCACGTTAAAAATGTACCGAGCTGATGTTCGAAGTTTCCTGAATTATCTTATTCAGTTCCGGCCAAAAGGTCTGCAGGCTAAAGCCAGTGGAATTCGAAAGTTGTTACTCTGCTTGGCAAAGATGGACAGGGATTCGCGGCAGAGCCAGGCAACACACAGGGCAAAATTCCGCAAACGGTGCAGGGACGAGGTGCTCAGCGCTGCGGAGTTAAGCCGGTTTGTTGAGCTAAGTAATCAAGCTATTCCTTCGGTTCTCAGTAGGCTGGAGGTCCGAGCCACCTGCGCTGATAGACGTAGGTTTGCGGCTCTCATGTCCAGCCGGTTGGCCATCTTTAATGGCACTCGACGATCCCCAGTCACCACCTTCAGTGAGAGGGAATTTACTGAAGTAACCCCGGAAAGTGGGGGTTATCAGATGTGCATTTCAAGCCACAAAACGAACTATAGCTTCGGTGAGTGCAGAGTTGTTCTATCTGAGCAGGAATACACTTGGCTTAAACGATTCCATCAGATCAGGCCTAATCTGAGTGGAATCACCTCAGACACAACACTCTTCTTTTTCACGTCCTGCGGTCAACCGTACGGCAATCTCTGTGAGTATGTGGGCCAGATATTTGCAGAGTTTGGCATTGGAAGTAAAGTCACCTTCGGTACAATTCGACGAAGCGTTGCTACATTGAACTTTAATCAAGGCTCGGTTACAGACCGGGGAACTGTGGCTGACCATATGTGTCATTCTCTGGAAACGCAGGCACGGTACTACCGGTACCATGATTTGCCTCGTAACGCCAGCCGAGCGCGGTCACTAATTGAGGGACAAATCAACCCATGATTCACTGATAAATAAAGAACATTTATTTGAAATTCACCCATGTCTTTGTGTGTCATTTGGTCACGGTTGAGAATGTATGGAGGCCTGAGGGTCTGAAATACCAGGGTGTTATGGGGTACCAGGTGCACTGAGCTGAAGAGACAGGCCGAGATAGAGGGCAGGCAGGTGGGCAGGCAGGGTAGAGAGAGTAAGCCTTGGTAACCAGTTCAATCACCAGGTACACATGCTGGACTTAGTGCAATGAGAGAGAAGTATGACTCTGTCATTGAATTGTATTGGGTTACCAGGTGACCTTGGTGGGGGGTGTGGGTCCCCCCTATGGGGTCTCCCTAACCCCCCTATGGTGGTCTCAGAGTGGGCATGTAGGTCTGTATACCCTTTAAAAATGTCACCCCTCCATAAATTGATCTATGGCGCCATCAAGCGACTTTTTAAATGTACTTATCCCACTGACATGGGACAGCAGTGGGGTGCTGAAACATGTGTCCTGGGGGTGGTGATGGCCTTTAAAAGTATTTAAAACCTTTTTAAAAAATTGGTCCTGGTAACCCAGAATAAAACCAGGTGCCCGTTTGGACTTAGTGCAATTTCTGAGAAGAAAAACATAGTCATTTTTCTGAAGATTTTTTGAAAAGCTATATAATTCCCTCTTGCTGTATCTCATTGAGTTGGGCCCTTAGGATGGTGCTCTAAGGGTGGGTATGGAGGTCCATATGCCCTCTATAAGTATTTAAAACCGTTTTTCAAAAATTGTCCTGGTAACCCAGAATAAAACCAGGTGCCCGTTTGGACTTAGTGCAATTTCTGAGAAGAAAAACATAGTCATTTTTCTGAAGATTTTTTGAAAAGCTATATAATTCCCTCTTGCTGTATCTCATTGAGTTGGGCCATTAGGATGGTGCTCTAAGGGTGGGTATGGAGGTCCATATACCCTCTATAAGTATTTAAAACCGTTTTTCAAAAATTGTCCTGGTAACCCAGAATAAAACCAGGTGCACGTTTGGACTTAGTCTCTGAAGCGAACTGAAAAGTTGGCACTTTGTAACTTTTTTGACCAAAATCTGAAATTTTCAAATAATGATTAAAAATACTTCCTGAGGGGCTAGAGGTCCCAAATTTTGGCTCATACCCTCTCTCGTGATGGGCAACAATTAGCCCCGGGTCAGAAAATTTCGCTTCCATAGGAACATATTTTTTCGGTAAACGGAACTTTTTTTCGCAAACTTAAAACTCGATTTTCTATTATAAATTGTTATGGAAAAACGGTTTAAATTAGATGGAAATGTTCGTCTACGTGTGCCCTTTCGTGCAAAAAAACCCCCATCCTGATTGGAGTTGTACTTTTCGATTTATTCAAGTTTAAAGTGTCCTACCGTGACATCGGGAATAGCCTTGAAACTGTGTGAGTGAGAGTTATTTTTACACACTCGTGGCCGTGTGGGGCAGACAGGTACCGGCGCGATTTGAGAAACCTGGTTTTTGACAACTGGAGAACCACATTCCGTCGGCGACCCATAGGTGGTTGCTACTCTGGCCGAATAGGGAGTGCTTTATGGACACTTTTGAGGGTTACAAGCCCCTCGGAACCATGGTAGTTCGGTCCTTATCCCTTCGGCGACCGATTGATGATTACTACTCATGCCGAATAGGGAGAGCTTTATGGACACTTTTGAGGGTTACAAGCCCCTCGGAACCATGGTAGTTCGGTCCTTATCCCTTCGGCGACCGATTGATGATTACTACTCATGCCGAATAGGGAGAGCTTTATGGACACTTTTGAGGGTTACAAGCCCCTCGGAACCATGGTAGTTCGGTCCTTATCACTTCGGCGACCGATTGATGATTACTACTCTGGCCGAATAGGGAGTGATTTATGGACATTTTTGAGGGTTGCTTGTCCCTCATAACCATGGTTCCTTTGGTTCATATCCCTTCTGCGCCTGATTGGTCGTTACTACTCAGGCCGAATAGGGAGTGCTTTATGGACACTTTTGAGGGTTACAAGCCCCTCAGAACCGTGGGTACTTTGGACCATATCCCTCCGGCGCCCGATTGGTCCTAAGTATTGATCCGATTTTCCCAGCTTGGTGGTGGGAGGATATTGAGCTCTGTCCTGGACAGGTGGTCTATCCCAGCTATCACCTTGTGGGTTTGGGTCCTCCATGACCATGGTTCTTGTCCCATGAATGTGTCCGTCCCTAGCTTCCAACACGTTGCGTATCCATGGTTGTCCTCTGTTGTCGAGCCTGTTTTACATCTTCTGACCGATTTGCAATCTGTTTCCACCTGGGAGGGCCCCTGTCGGCCGGCCATTGGTCGGTGTTCAGACGGACGGTTCCTCCCGCCCCACGTGGAATTGCCTCTATCGGGGGAGCCCCTGTCGGAGACGGTTATCCCCGTCTTAATGTCAAGCTTCAGCCGCGCTCCGTTCGTGCGAGATCTAGCCGGCCCGTCTGTCTCAGTGGCCCTACATTGGTGGGGAGTGGACTACCCAGGTAGCGATGCCTGCGGATGACGTTCACCCATACCGTACCGGCGCCAGAAACACATGTATTTCTCAAACCCTGTCTTTTATCCACGTTGATGGCGTTCCGAATTAACCCTCCAGCTAAGACAAGATACCTGATTAAGCGGTGCCCCGGCACCTGTGGCTCCGGCCACGGGCAGTTCAGGGCCTCCCGCTGGGCGCACGGTGGATTGACCTAGGGCCTCCTCCCCTCACGGGATAGGAGTGGTCCCTGGCTGTTCTCCGCTTAGTGTGCCCGGGTACAACCTCTATGTTGTGAGTGGCTACCTGGTTGATCCTGCCAGTAGCATATGCTTGTCTCAAAGATTAAGCCATGCAAGTCTAAGTACACACGGCCGGTACAGTGAAACTGCGAATGGCTCATTAAATCAGTTATGGGTTCGATTCCGGAGAGGGATCCTGAGAAATGGCTACCACATCCAAGGAAGGCAGCAGGGGTGCAAATTACCCACTCCCGACACAAACCAAACTCTGCTGTGGGTCGGGTAGGGTAGGGGGCTCACGCCTCCCGCCTCTCCCTTCCCTCGGCGCGGGTGAACTGGTCCTAGCCCGGTTCCCCGCAGTTCCTTTTTGCCTGGGATGCGCCCGACTGGCTCCATCCCCTTTCCCCGTTAGGCACGGCTAGATGACGCACCGATGGGTGGGTGTGTAGGCCGCTACCGAGGGGGACTGGGGGTGTCCGGTGAACCGGGACTTCCCGAAATGGTCTCACATTTTTAAGCGGCTTGAGTATCACCCAGTATCCTCGCGCGGCACTGGGAACCCAGTCAACCGCTCTGCGCCCCGGCGCAGGCGGGGGTTTAATGTCTCCCCGGCCCCACCGGCGCTTCGGCGACGGCGGCAGAGGAGCACCCGGAGGCCCCCATAAAGTTAAACCTACCTGTCTTTGAACTATGACCTCTCGCTCTGGCGAAGGGCGGAGGAAAGGAGGGCAACCTCCCCAACTCCCAACCCTTGAAACACGGACCAAGGAGACTAACGCACGCGCAAGTCAGAGTGTTTTCTCCGACACACCCCGTGGCGCAATGAAAGTGAGGGCCGGCGCGCGCTGGCTGAGGTGGGATCCCGGCCCTACGGGGTTGGGCGCACCACCGGCCCGTCTCGCCCGCTCTGTCGGGGAGGTGGAGCGTGAGCGTGTGCGATAGGACCCGAAAGATGATGAACTATGCCTGGGCGGTCCTGACGTGCAAATCGGTTGTCCGATCACCGCGGTGAGCACGGAAGCTGGGCGGGAAACCCGAGAGAGGGGCCCAAGCCCTGGAAAGAGTTGCAGTTCCGGCGGCGTCCGGTGAGCTCTTGCTGGCCCTTGAAAATCCGTAAGAGAGGGTGTAAATCTCACGTCGGGCCGTACCCATATCCGCAGCAGGTCTCCAAGGGCAACATCCTCTGGCATGTTAGAACAATGCATGTTAAGGAAAGTTGATGAGTCAGATCCGTAACTTCGGGGTAAAGATTGGTTCTAAGGGCAGGGCTGGGTAGGTCGGGCTAGGGTGTGAAATGAGGCTGGGCTCGATTCATGCCGATCTCCCCAGAAAGATGCTCGTCGGCCCCAGTAACAAGGGGTAAGGGATCTCCGGCGGGTATGTAGCCTTCGAACCAAGCTTTTTTGGGACAGAAGGCGTCTTCCTCCACCTCCCCCGTTATTTCTAACTGGTTACCAGGTGCACAGAGAAGGGCCAGGAGGCAGAGTCCGGAGGCCCAGAGAGAGAGTGGGCAAGCAGACTAAAGAAGGTGGGTACCCGGGTGCAAAGTACCACCAGCACCTGGTAATCCTGGTGTGGACTTAGTCTCTGAGTGGTAAGCTGCAGGGTGACCAGGTGCACGAAGGCCGTTTTGGATCACCAGGTGCACGCGGTTCGTAACAGCGGGGCTATATGCTTTAGTGTCCGAGGAAGGGTGCTTAAGAGTGGGTGCCCTGGTTCGGATGGTGGTGGGTGCCCTGGTTCGGATGGTGGTGGGTGCCCTGGTTCGGATGGTGGTGGGTGCCCTGGTTCGCATGGTGGTGGGTGCCCTGGTTCGGATGGTGGTGGGTGCCCTGGTTCGGATGGTGGTGGGTGCCCTGGTTCGGATGGTGGTGGGTGCCCTGGTTCGGATGGTGGTGGGTGCCCTGGTTCGGATGGTGGTGGGTGCCCTGGTTCGGATGGTGGTGGGTGCCCTGGTTCGGATGGTGGTGGGTGCCCTGGTTCGGATGGTGTAAGAGCTTGTGGTGGGGGGTATCCCCCACTGGAGGTCATGCCCATAGAGAGGGGTGTTCCCCGGAGAGTGGGTGAAGGCTATCACTACCTGGTAACCCAAAATAATACCAGGCCCACAGCTGGACATAGTGCAATTTCTGAGAATTTTTGGACTTAGTCATTTTTCAAGAAAGCTCTGTCACTAACTTACATTGATGTTTAAAATGTCCAGTGGCGCCCTCTTGTGGAACATCCCGGGTGGGGGGTGTGTGAGAGGGGGGTATGGGACCGCCTATGGGGTGCTCCCTATCCGGGCATAGTAGTTTGAGGGAGTAAGCTCTACTCTCATGCCCGGAGAGATGGGTGTTCCCCGGATAGTGAGTGAAGGCCTAGAGGCCTGGAGGTCCGTAGTTCCACTGTCCTTAAGGGGGGCAGAGCAGTCAGCCTCTCTGGAGGTTGGCTGCTCTGTCCCCCTTTTTTTTTGGCCTAGTAACCCACAATTATACCAGGCCCACAGATCTGGCCAATGCCCAAACACACATAAAAACACTCATAAATCAGAAATGCTTTATCCCAGTGACATGGGGCTTCAGTATGTATCTCACATAGATAGATATGTTATGTGTGTACCATTTAAAAGTATTTAAAACCATTCTGAATGATTTTGACCTCAAAATAATACAATCACATGATTTGGCCTGGTAACTTAAAAACACATGAAAACCCTCATAAATCAGAAATGCTTTATCCCAGTGACATGGGGCTTCAGTATGTATCTCACATAGATAGATATGTTATGTGTGTACCATTTAAAAGTATTTAAAACCATTCTGAAGACTTTTGACCCCAAAATAACACAAGGCCCACAGCTGTGGCCAATGCCCAAACACACATAAAAACACTCATAAATCAGAAATGCTTTATCCCAGTGACATGGGGCTTCAGTATGTATCTCACATAGATAGATATGTTATGTGTGTACCATTTAAAAGTATTTAAAACCATTCTGAATGATTTTGACCTCAAAATAATACCATCACATGATTTGGCCTGGTAACCTAAAAACACATGAAAACCCTCATAAATCAGAAATGCTTTATCCCAGTGACATGGGGCTTCAGTATGTATCTCACATAGATAGATATGTTATGTGTGTACCATTTAAAAGTATTTAAAACCATTCTGAATGATTTTGACCTTATTTGAAAGCTCCATAAATTGATCTATGGCGCCATCAAGCGACTTTTTAAATGTACTTATCCCACTGACATGGGACAGCAGTGGGCTGCTGAAACAGGTGTCCTGGGGGTGGTGATGGCCTTTAAAAGTATTTAAAACCTTTTTAAAAAATGGTCCTGGTAACCCAGAATAAAACCAGGTGCCCGTTTGGACTTAGTGCAATTTCTGAGAAGAAAAACATAGTCATTTTTCTGAAGATTTTTTGAAAAGCTATATAATTCCCTCTTGCTGTATCTCATTGAGTTGGGCCATTAGGATGGTGCTCTAAGGGTGGGTATGGAGGTCCATATACCCTCTATAAGTATTTAAAACCGTTTTTCAAAAATTGTCCTGGTAACCCAGAATAAAACCAGGTGCACGTTTGGACTTAGTCTCTGAAGCGAACTGAAAAGTTGGCACTTTGTAACTTTTTTGACCAAAATCTGAAATTTTCAAATAATGATTAAAAATACTTCCCGGGGGGCTAGAGGTCCCAGACTTCGGCTCATACCCTCTCTCGTGATGGGCAACAATTAGCCCCGGGTTAGAAAATGTCGCTTCTATAGGAACCTATTTTTTCGGTAAACGGAACTTTTTTTCGCAAACTTAAAACTCGATTTTCTATTATAAATTGTTATGGAAAAACGGTTTAAATTAGATGGAAATGTTCGTCTACGTGTGCCCTTTCGTGCAAAAAAACCCCCATCCTGATTGGAGTTGTACTTTTCGATTTATTCAAGTTTAAAGTGTCCTACCGTGACATCGGGAATAGCCTTGAAACTGTGTGAGTGAGAGTTATTTTTACACACTCGTGGCCGTGTGGGGCAGACAGGTACCGGCGCGATTTGAGAAACCTGGTTTTTGACAACTGGAGAACCACATTCCGTCGGCGACCCATAGGTGGTTGCTACTCTGGCCGAATAGGGAGTGCTTTATGGACACTTTTGAGGGTTACAAGCCCCTCGGAACCATGGTAGTTCGGTCCTTATCCCTTCGGCGACCGATTGATGATTACTACTCATGCCGAATAGGGAGAGCTTTATGGACACTTTTGAGGGTTACAAGCCCCTCGGAACCATGGTAGTTCGGTCCTTATCCCTTCGGCGACCGATTGATGATTACTACTCATGCCGAATAGGGAGAGCTTTATGGACACTTTTGAGGGTTACAAGCCCCTCGGAACCATGGTAGTTCGGTCCTTATCCCTTCGGCGACCCGATTGATGATTACTACTCATGCCGAATAGGGAGAGCTTTATGGACACTTTTGAGGGTTACAAGCCCCTCAGAACCGTGGGTACTTTGGACCATATCCCTTCCGCGCCTGCCCTAAGGATTTGGGCCGTCAAAGGGCATTAGGGCCTATGGGTTTGGGCCTTCAAGGGCAGTACACTAATCTCTGAATCCGTATCAGAGTGCCTCTTTTCAGGCATATTGACAAGTGTGTATAGCCCTGGAAGCCTATGAAAGTACCAGGGCATGGCTGTCTGGCCTTGGCATTATGCCCTAAGGATTTGGGCCGTCAAAGGGCATTAGGGCCTATGGGTTTGGGCCTTCAAGGGCAGTACACTAATCTCTGAATCCGTATCAGAGTGCCTCTTTTCAGGCATATTGACAAGTGTGTATAGCCCTGGAAGCCTATGAAAGTACCAGGGCATGGCTGTCTGGCCTTGGCATTATGCCCTAAGGATTTGGGCCGTCAAAGGGCATTTGGGCCGTCAAAGGGCATTAGGGCCGTCAAAGGGCATTAGGGCCTTGGGTCTTTAGGTTCCCAGGCTCTCGGTGGAAAAAAACGGTGTGATCCCCAGCGGGGCTCGAACACCGATCGTCAGATCGTAAGCCACAGCCGCTACCCCCATGGCCAACTGGGCTTTGACGAACAAAGAGGCCCTGGAAGCCTATGAAAGTACCAGGGCATGGCTGTCTGGCCTTGGCATTATGCCCTAAGGATTTGGGCCGTCAAAGGGCATTAGGGCCTATGGGTTTGGGCCTTCAAGGGCAGTACACTAATCTCTGAATCCGTATCAGAGTGCCTCTTTTCAGGCATATTGACAAGTGTGTATAGCCCTGGAAGCCTATGAAAGTACCAGGGCATGGCTGTCTGGCCTTGGCATTATGCCCTAAGGATTTGGGCCGTCAAAGGGCATTAGGGCCTATGGGTTTGGGCCTTCAAGGGCAGTACACTAATCTCTGAATCCGTATCAGAGTGCCTCTTTTCAGGCATATTGACAAGTGTGTATAGCCCTGGAAGCCTATGAAAGTACCAGGGCATGGCTGTCTGGCCTTGGCATTATGCCCTAAGGATTTGGGCCGTCAAAGGGCATTTGGGCCGTCAAAGGGCATTAGGGCCGTCAAAGGGCATTAGGGCCTTGGGTCTTTAGGTTCCCAGGCTCTCGGTGGAAAAAAACGGTGTGATCCCCAGCGGGGCTCGAACACCGATCGTCAGATCGTAAGCCACAGCCGCTACCCCCATGGCCAACTGGGCTTTGACGAACAAAGAGGCCCTGGAAGCCTATGAAAGTACCAGGGCATGGCTGTCTGGCCTTGGCATTATGCCCTAAGGATTTGGGCCGTCAAAGGGCATTAGGGCCTATGGGTTTGGGCCTTCAAGGGCAGTACACTAATCTCTGAATCCGTATCAGAGTGCCTCTTTTCAGGCATATTGACAAGTGTGTATAGCCCTGGAAGCCTATGAAAGTACCAGGGCATGGCTGTCTGGCCTTGGCATTATGCCCTAAGGATTTGGGCCGTCAAAGGGCATTTGGGCCGTCAAAGGGCATTAGGGCCGTCAAAGGGCATTAGGTTCCCAGGCTCTCGGTGGAAAAAAACGGTGTGATCCCCAGCGGGGCTCGAACACCGATCGTCAGATCGTAAGCCACAGCCGCTACCCCCATGGCCAACTGGGCTTTGACGAACAAAGAGGCAACGAGGTGATCTTTATGGTCAAATTTCCAATCAGTCCAATTGGTCTGATATTGGCCCACACCTGGGGCTCATTAAGCCCTAGTTAGGGTTAGGTCGTTGTTTGGTGGAGCAAACAAAGAGACATACACGCACGCAGGAGAGAGAAGCTATGAACAGTAGACTAAAACGGGATTGTGGGCTTTGTTCCAAGCGGAATATCGTGCGGATAGACCGACATTTCAAGTCTGTCCATGCACTTAAGCCTGCTACTACAGAATGGAAGCGTGCTATGCAATCTAGCCGGCGTTCAACTGAGAGACAGCAGCCCGAATCATGGCAGTGTATGCAGCCTAACAACGGTGTTGCACCGCAGCTGGAGCCCTGGGAGAACCCTGGGTATTTCCAGTGTGTTGAAAGTGAGTTGTCCGTGGAGCAGCAGCTGGTAGACAAGGGTGAGCAGTCCGCGGTGGTGGATCAGCAGCTGTGGGACGAGAGTGAGCAGGCGGCGGCGACTGCGCCGGTGCAGTCAACCAGTCAGATCGGTGGTGAACCATGCTCGGAACCGAGGGAGCAAGGCTGCGTCATGGTGACTTCCACGGAGAGCGAGAGTGATGAAGGCGGCGGTGTGTCCTCCAGAATTGAAGGTTGGAGGAATGGAATTTTGACTGAATATGAACACTTTGCTATTGGTAAAAACCCTTCAGTTAAACGAATTGACAATAGTCGCACCAGTCTATCCAGAGTACGACAATTCCTCCGCTATATGTCAGAGGGCAAGGCCGATGAAGGACTGTGTTCTCTGGATAACTACAGACGTGTGTATGAGTGGTATGGTGAATGTGAAGACCGTTGTTTGGCACCATCCACGTTAAAAATGTACCGAGCTGATGTTCGAAGTTTCCTGAATTATCTTATTCAGTTCCGGCCAAAAGGTCTGCAGGCTAAAGCCAGTGGAATTCGAAAGTTGTTACTCTGCTTGGCAAAGATGGACAGGGATTCGCGGCAGAGCCAGGCAACACACAGGGCAAAATTCCGCAAACGGTGCAGGGACGAGGTGCTCAGCGCTGCGGAGTTAAGCCGCTTTGTTGAGCTAAGTAATCAAGCT
Source organism: Salmo salar (assembly GCF_965601325.2). Classification (NCBI taxonomy): domain Eukaryota; kingdom Metazoa; phylum Chordata; class Actinopteri; order Salmoniformes; family Salmonidae; genus Salmo; species Salmo salar. Next base: position 96,365,350 of record NC_138310.1, read on the forward strand.
ATTCCTTCGGTTCTCAGTAGGCTGGAGGTCCGAGCCACCTGCGCTGATAGACGTAGGTTTGCGGCTCTCATGTCCAGCCGGTTGGCCATCTTTAATGGCACTCGACGATCCCCAGTCACCACCTTCAGTGAGAGGGAATTTACTGAAGTAACCCCGGAAAGTGGGGGTTATCAGATGTGCATTTCAAGCCACAAAACGAACTATAGCTTCGGTGAGTGCAGAGTTGTTCTATCTGAGCAGGAATACACTTGGCTTAAACGATTCCATCAGATCAGGCCTAATCTGAGTGGAATCACCTCAGACACAACACTCTTCTTTTTCACGTCCTGCGGTCAACCGTACGGCAATCTCTGTGAGTATGTGGGCCAGATATTTGCAGAGTTTGGCATTGGAAGTAAAGTCACCTTCGGTACAATTCGACGAAGCGTTGCTACATTGAACTTTAATCAAGGCTCGGTTACAGACCGGGGAACTGTGGCTGACCATATGTGTCATTCTCTGGAAACGCAGGCACGGTACTACCGGTACCATGATTTGCCTCGTAACGCCAGCCGAGCGCGGTCACTAATTGAGGGACAAATCAACCCATGATTCACTGATAAATAAAGAACATTTATTTGAAATTCACCCATGTCTTTGTGTGTCATTTGGTCACGGTTGAGAATGTATGGAGGCCTGAGGGTCTGAAATACCAGGGTGTTATGGGGTACCAGGTGCACTGAGCTGAAGAGACAGGCCGAGATAGAGGGCAGGCAGGTGGGCAGGCAGGGTAGAGAGAGTAAGCCTTGGTAACCAGTTCAATCACCAGGTACACATGCTGGACTTAGTGCAATGAGAGAGAAGTATGACTCTGTCATTGAATTGTATTGGGTTACCAGGTGACCTTGGTGGGGGGTGTGGGTCCCCCCTATGGGGTCTCCCTAACCCCCCTATGGTGGTCTCAGAGTGGGCATGTAGGTCTGTATACCCTTTAAAAATGTCACCCCTCCATAAATTGATCTATGGCGCCATCAAGCGACTTTTTAAATGTACTTATCCCACTGACATGGGACAGCAGTGGGGTGCTGAAACAGGTGTCCTGGGGGTGGTGATGGCCTTTAAAAGTAATTTAGAGCCTTTTAAAAATGTCACCCCTGGTAAGCCAAATGCTACGGACACGTCCCCACCAAAACATAGTGCAATTTCTGAGAAGAAAAAACATAGAATATTTTCAGAGGATTTTTAAAAACTTCCATAAAACACTCATTCTTCATCCCACTGACTTGGGACCACAGTGGGGTGCTGAAACAGGTGTCCTGGGGGTGGTGATGGCCTTTAAAAGTATTTAAAACAGTTGTAAAATTTCACCCCTGGTAACCCAAATGCTACGGACACGTCCCCACCAAAACATAGTGCAATTTCTGAGAAGAAAAAACATAGCCGATTTTCTGACAAGAAAAAACATAGTCATTTTTCTGAAGATTTTTTGAAAAGCTATATAATTCCCTCTTGCTGTATCTCATTGAGTTGGGCCCTTAGGATGGTGCTCTAAGGGTGGGTATGGAGGTCCCTATACCCTCTATAAGTATTTAAAACCGTTTTTCAAAAATGGTTGTGGTAACCCAAAATAAAACCAGGTGCCCGTTTGGACTTAGTGCAATTTCTGAGAAGAAAAACATAGAATATTTTCTGAAGATTTTTTCAAACTTCCATAAATCAGCCAGGCCGGCCCCCATTGACTTGGGCCCGTAGTAGGGTGCTGTCAGGGTGGGTATGGAGGTCCCTATACCCTTTAAAAGTATTTAAAACAGTTATAAAATTTCACCCCTGGTAACCCAAATGCTACGGACACGTCCCCACCAAAACATAGAATATTTTCTGAAGATTTTTTGAAAAGCTATATAATTCCCTCTTGCTGTATCTCATTGAGTTGGGCCCTTAGGATGGTGCTCTAAGGGTGGGTATGGAGGTCCCTATACCCTCTATAAGTATTTAAAACCGTTTTTCAAAAATGGTTGTGGTAACCCAAAATAAAACCAGGTGCCCGTTTGGACTTAGTGCAATTTCTGAGAAGAAAAACATAGAATATTTTCTGAAGATTTTTTCAAACTTCCATAAATCAGCCAGGCCGGCCCCCATTGACTTGGGCCCGTAG